>NW_006290669.1:103209-110203 GCF_000327345.1 Myotis davidii | reverse complement strand
CTATAATCGAAACTCTATCAACTCCAGCTCTGAGATCCCAGCTCGCTGAAAGCAGGTTTCTGGGGTTTTGTTTAGCTTCTATATTTGTAACTATGTTTCTAACTGCAAACTCAGAGGCCGGCAAGGCAGGCGGGGAACGTTGGTTTCCTCCGTCACTGAAACAAGCAAGCCTCATGTTAGCTTTCAGCTGCCTGGCTGCTGGCCACCATCTTGGCTGGCAGTTAATTTGCATATCACCCTGATTAGCCAATGGGAAGGGTAGTGGACGTACGCTAATTACCACGTTTCTCTTTTATTAGATAGGATGATAATTACAAGCATGTGAAGGTTGTTTTTAAAAAGATCCTAAGTGAAGCAGATGGTTCAAATTGATCTGAATATAGAGCTCAACAAACTGCAAAGCATCTTTTGTAACACACTGGGCATAAAAGTCAGAGCCTCGAGAGGCCTCATTTTTATGTGGACAGCCAAAGACGAGGATGCTCCAGGAGTGTGGGATTTTAAATTTTAAAGATTCAACTATTCTTTTCTCTAGGCAAAGAGAGAGAGAAATGGCAAAGGGTAACAGAAAGAAAAAAAAGTAGAGAGGTTACAATTACGAAAGGCTTGTGTATTGTTAGAATGCTTTGTTATCTGAGAGTCCCCTGGTTTCTTAACAGAATAGTCCAATGTCAAGGAGATGGTCATTTAAGATCAGTCGTCATTTTAGGGGATAAGGCAGAGGGTTTTGATCAGTCGTCATTTTAGATAACAAATATTTATTTAGTTATTCTGAGTGACTTAAAGTGATTGACTTCTCAGCAAGACCCTAGCTTCGCCCTTGTACAAATGATTTCAAAGTGCTAATTATTTCTCTTCTTGATAGCGAGGGTCTAATTTCACTGATCACAAATGATTTCCTGACACAAAAAGATAACTTGAGATCTCCTCTGACTGCAATAACAACAATGAATAGTCAGGTACTATGTATAAAAATACCAGTCACTCTTGGTGCACAGTCACTTGAAGAGAACAGGAGGAAGGCTTCTGTTTATTTTTTTTAAATATATTTTTATTAATTTCATAGAGAAAGGGAAAGGGAGAGAGAGATGGAAATATCAATGATGAGAGAGAATCATTGATTGGCTACCTCCTGCATTTCCCCCACTGGGGATTGAGCCCGCATGTGCCCTTGACTGGAATCAGTTCACAGACTGATGCTCTATCCACTGAGCCAAACCTACTATGGCTGTTTCTTGACCTGAGTGCTGGTTACTGGTGTATGTTTAGTTTGTGGAAGTTCAGTATATACTACTCCACCTCCAAAACAATTCTATGAACCTAAATGCCCCTCAAGAATTGATTATTAAATACAATTTATTCAGTGGAATAACATACAGGGTTTTGGGTTTTGTCGAATGCTTTTTCTACATTTATTGACAGGATCATATGATCTTTCTTCTTAAGCCTATTGATGCGATGAATTGCATTAATTGAATTTTGAATGTTGAATCAAGCTAGCATTCCTGGAATAAACCCCACTTAGTTATGCTGTATAATTCTTTGATAAATTTGATTTGCTAATATTTTGTGAAAGTTTTCACGTCTATATTCATGAGAGATATTGGTTTTGAGCATCCCCCCCCCCCGCTTTTTTTGTACTGTCTTTATTTGGTTTTGGTATCAGGAGGACAGTACTAACTTTCTAAAATGAATTGGGAAATATTCCTACCTCTTCTATTTTCTGGAAGTGATTGTATAGAATTGGTGCTAATTCTTCTTTAACTGTTTGATAGAATTCTCCAGTGAAACTGTATGCACCTGGCGATTTCATTTTAGGGTGTTTTAAGATTACAAATCCAATTTCCTTGATACTTCTACAATTATTCATATGATCTATTATTTCATGTTGACTAATTTGTTACGTGTGTGTGTGTGTGTGTGTGTGTGTGTGTGTGTTTTAAGGAATTGGTCCATTTCATTTAAGTTGTCAACTTAGTCCCTTATTATCCCTCTGATGTCTATGGAGTCTGTAATGACATCTCCTGTTTCATTCTTGATATTGGTAATTTGTGCCTTTTATTTTTTTCTTTGTCAGTATTTCTAGATATTTGCAAATTTTATTAATCTTTTAAAAGAACCAGCTCTTTGTTTCATGGTTTTTCTGTTTTGCTTTTCTGTTTTCAATGTCACTGATCTCTGCTTTAATCTACGTCATGTCTTTTCTCCTGCTTGCTTTGGGCTTGTTTGGCTCTTCTTTCTTTAAGCTCTTGATGCAGAAGTCTCTGATTTGAGACTTTTCCTTTATTGTAAGGTATTCTTTTTTGGGTACTTTTAAATATATATATTTTATTGATTTCAGAAAGGAAGGGAGAGGGAGAGAAAGAGATGGAAACATCAATCATGAGAGAGAATCATTGATTGGCTGCCTCCTACATGCCCCCTCCTGCATTCCCCACAACCCGGGCATGTGCCCTTGACCAGAATCAAACCTGGGACCCCTCAGTCTGCAGGCTGACACTCTCCACTGAGCTAAACCGGATAGGACCTTTTTTTAAGGTTCTTTATGTAGAAGTCCAAATTATTGATTTGAGACTTTTCCTTTATTCTAATTTGGTGCTATACATTTCCCTCTCAGCACTGTTTGAGGTCTGTACCACAAATTTTAATATCTTATATTTTCATTTTCACTCAGTTCAATCAATGTATATTTTGTTTCTCTCTCCTGATCTATGAATTACTTAGAACTGTGTTGCTTAGTTTTCAAGTGTTTGAAGATGTTCTTGCTAACTTTCTGTTATTGATTTCTTTTTTGACTCTGTTTTTTGTGTGTAATTTCAATAAAAAAAAAGAATATAGTTATATTGTTATATTTTTCATGGGTACTTGAAAAGAATATATGTTCTGTTGTTGAGCAGCGTGTTCTACAAATGTTTATTAGGTCTTGTTGGATGATGGTCTTGTTGAGTTCTTCTGTATCCTTCCTGATTTTCTGTCTCATTGTTCTGTCAATTGTTGAGAGAGGCATGTTAAAGTTTCTAACTGCAACTGCAGATATGTCTGTTTCTCCTTGCAGTTTATCAGTGTTTGCTTCACATATTTTGTAGCTATGATGTTTGTGCACATGTTTGTTTCAGTACACAAACTGTGAAGAAAAACTTAGTTAAAATAGGACATGAACTTTGTTCCATGGAGTGACAGCTGATAATGACTTTATCAGGTACCTGGGAAGGACAAGCATTTAAGGTACAAAGGGCAAGTGCCTACTTCACTGGATAAATCGTCCCTCACCCAACACCTCTCAATATTACTATTTTCTGACTGAAATCTTTGAAATGATTCTCTTACGATAGAAGTCTCCAAGTTCTCCAGTGTCATTTATTGTAATGATTACCTTGAAATGAGGTCAATGCCAAGGTCCTTAATAAAAACTCTTAAAAATGAGTTTTTAAATGTGAACTGATTTATTTAACTCTTACAATTTAAAAAACAAACAGGAACTGATAAAAGTAACATTATATATAAAAATATATTAACTATGTAACTTTTCCAGATTACCCCTACCTTCTTCTACATAAGGATATATATTTTTAAAATATTTTTATTGATTTCAGAGAGGAAGGGAGAGGAGAGAGATAGAAACATCAATGATGAGAGAGAATCATCAATCGGCTGCCTCCTTCAGGCTCCACACCGTGAACTCCTGGTTCATAGGCTGACACTCAACTACTAAGCTACACTGGCTTGGCTACATAAGGATATTGTCACTTACATAGAAAAAGGTATAATCCCAAGGTGCAAACATTTTTCAAAAGGGTGATTTCCTCATTTTCATGATAACACAATAAATGTCTTTAATATAAATGTGCATGTACAGTGTACCATCCTTGCGATTTTTTTCTTTTGCTTTCTCATCCTATATAATAAAAGGGTAATATGCAAATTGACCCTAATGGCAGAATGACCTGGAACAAGCAGTCACTATGATGTGCATTGACCACCAGGGGGCAGATCCTCAATGCAGGAGCTGCCCCCTGATGGTCAGTGTGCTCCCACAGCAAGAGCTCTGCTCAGCCACAAGCTGGGCTGATGGCTGCAAGTGCAGTGGCTATGGCGGGAGCCTCTCCTGCCTCCTTGGCAGCACTAAGGATGTCCGACTGTGGTGGGGAGCAGGCCTAAGCCATCAATTGGACATCCCCTGAGGGCTCCCAGGCTGCCAGAGGGATGTCTGACAGCCAGCTTACACCCGATCCCCCAGGGAAGGGGTCTAAGCCAGCAGGTGGACATCCCCTGAGGGGTGCTGTACTGGGAGAGGGTGCAGGCTCGGCTGAGGGACCCCTCCCCAACCCCACCACTGAGTGCATGCATTTTTGTGCACCAGGCCTCTAATTTGTTAGAACATTCTTTAGGAGATGAATTTAAATTGTTATACTATTTTGGATAACTCTAGGACAGCCGTGGGCAAACTACAGCCTGTGGGCCAGATCCGGCCCGTTTGAAATGAATAAAACTAAAAAGAAAAAAGACCATACCCTTTTATGTAATGATGTTTACTTTGAATTTATATTAGTTCACAGAAACACTCCATTCATGCTTTTGTTCCAGCCCTCCAGTCCAGTTTAAGAACCCATTGAGGCCCTCAAGTCAAAAAGTTTGCCCACCCCTGCTCTAGGATCTAGAACTTTAACCTCAAGAATAGAAAGTAAAAGTACTTTTAAGGGTTATTCACATTTTCTGGGATTGGGAGGCTTGTTAAAAATCCCAGGTCAGCCTAGGAGGTCCATTCCAGGTCAGGGCATGTGCCTGGGTTGTGGGCTCAATCCCCAGTGTGGGAACTCTCTTGGAGAAGAAAGTTCTGGATAATAGGAGCTGAAGGTGGTGGGGGTCTACCTCAGTGAGATCTCTCTCCCTAGCCTCCCTTAGAATAACCCATCTCTCCAGGTTTACTGTGGTCAGGGGACTGCATGGAACAAGAAGAGCAGACATTGGCTCAGACGCCTCTTATAAACGGCCCAGGGACGTCTGGGCCTCCTATTCCAGCTGTGCTCTCTGGCTTTGCCAGGGCTTCTCTGATGCTGACACATGGGATGCCCCTGGGGGCGGGCGACCCAAACAGAAGTTAACTCTCCAAGTGGCAAGCTTTGTCCAAAAGAGGACACAAACCTAGGGGTAAATGCTTCCCTCTTTTTCCCTTGAATGAATAATTTTGAGGCATATTTCATGATTCTCAAAAGATCCTCAAAAGTAATTGGTCGCTTTTAGGGGTAATGCATTCTTGTATTGGTTTTCTCCTCTCTTTTTACTTTCATCCCTCAGTCCATGCTCTCAGGTGTCACATTCCTACATTAACTAACTGCACACAAGCCTTTGTTGCCCTGACAATTACTGCATCCTGGCTGCTCTGTGTGCTCCTTTTCAGTGTCCACTTTTGCTGTGTTAAAAACCTTATTTCACCATTTCCAAACCAGATTGGAGGGGAGAGGGAGGAGGAGGAGGAGGAGGGGTGGGGGAAGGGAAAGAAGGAGGAGGAAGGGTGGGGGAGGGGAAAGAGATTGAGAGAGAAAAAGTCTCATATCATAGCTGTTTTTTAAGTGGTAAAATAGAAGCTTTATTTATTTGTATTTAAACTTATAAACTAACCTGCCAAACCGGTAATAATACCATGGTGTTATTACCATGATACAGCAAAATATCTTTTATAAATACTTGGGTAATAAACAAATGAATGTTGTAGTAAAATAGCAACAGGGCAGAGGAAATCAGCAAAGCATGCTGCAGCTCAACCATTCACCTGAACTGAGTTTTTGTTTGTTTGTTTTTCATATATTCTTATTAATTTCAGAGAGGAAGGGACAGGGAGAAGGAGAGGAAGAGATAGAAACATCAATGATGAGAGATAATCACTGATCAGCTGCCTCCTGCATGCCCTACAGTGGGGATTGTCTCCAGATGGTGATGATACATGATTCGGTGAAATATAAAGTGAAGAAACAACCTGTAATCCATGCTACATTAAAAAGAAATATGTTTCTTTAAGTAGCCAGTCCTTCCATGGCACCTAAAATGTTATTTGATTTTAAAAGTTTAATGTACTACAGGTTTTTGGGGAAATGTATATTTAGTTTTCAAAACCCTTTTAATCACTGTACTCAATGGCTGAGTTTAAGGACATGCCCTGACTAGGCTGTGTCCTGATAAGCAGGCTGTGGGCAGCTGTTGCCTTACATTTTCAGCAGGTATTTTGTTTGGCACATCATCTCCCTTGTTGAAAATGGCTGGTCTTGCAGGCACTTGCATAACCTTCTTCCAAAGCAAATCCTGTCCCCGCCCTCTTACTCCTCAGCTCTGGCAGCACACTGTTTATTAAATCTTTCACTTCCCCTAAGGCTCAGGGCCAGAGCCACAGCTGCCATGAAGAGCTCCTCTCCCACACCCATCTATGGAGATTTCCTCACCCCTAGATGCACAGAATTTAGTTACCTGTGCCTCTCACTAGAAAACACAGGGACAGAAAGCCTAATGGTTGAGGCTTCAGGCTCTTTAACTCAGGCCTCTGCATTCAAATTCACCACTTACTTTCAAATTCTTTAATCTATTTCAGCTTCTATTTCTTCATCTGAAAATGGGGATGATAATAACCTCATAAGCTAATCCTATATAATAAAAGAGAAACATGGTAATTAGCTGTACATCCGCTACCCTTCCCATTGGCTAATCAGGGTGATATGCAAATTAACTGCCAGCCAAGATGGCAGCCAGCAGCCAGGCAGCTTGAAACTAACATGAGGCTTGCTTGCTTCAGTGACGGAGGAAACCAACATTCCCCACCTGCCTCTGCAGGCCTCTGAGCCTGCACTTTGAAACATTTTAACAAATATAGAAGCTAAAAAAAAACCCAGAAACCTGCTTTCAGCGAGCCCAGGATCTCAGAGCTGGAGTTGATACAGAGTTTCGATTATAGATCCAAAACAAACCAGATACCTACTTTCAGCAGCTGAGGCCTCCGAGCTGGAGC
>NW_006290669.1:93001-101487 GCF_000327345.1 Myotis davidii | reverse complement strand
TGCCCCAACCCCCTCATCGGCCCTACCCTAAGCCTGACTGAGGGTGGCATCAGCCTTGCTCTGTTCATGACAGGGGGTGGCGCCCCAACTCCCCAATCGGTCCTGCTCTGAACCCGACCAGGGGCTACACCTAGGGATTGGGCCTACCCTCTGCCATCCGGGAGCAGGCCTAAGCAAGCAGGTCGTTATCTCCCGAGGGGCCCCAGACTGCGAGAGGGCACAGGCCAGGCTGAGGGACCCTTCCTTCCCCCCGAGTGGGCCTCTAGTCTATATAATAAAAACCCAGTTGTCGTAATGCCATAACCACCAAAGACCCGTCACCAGGAGGTGCATTAATGGGTCCCATGGCGCTAGTAGGACTTGATGCTGGGTCCCATGGCACACCAGGTATGGGTCTCACGCAATTTCTCATGCTGGGCCCCTAGTTCTTAATAAACCACTTGGAACAATCCAAATGTCCATCAGCAGATGAATGGACAGATAAAATGTCATAGTTACATATAATGGAATATTATTCGGCCTTAAGGATGCAATTCTGACACATGGTACAACTGGACGAACTTTGAGACATTATGCTAAATGAAAGAAGCCAGTTACAAAAAGACAACTATTGTATGATTCCACTTATAGGAGCTACCTAGGAGAGTAAAATACACAGACAGAAAGTAGAACAGTGGTGCCCAGAGGTTGGGGACAGAAGAGAATGGGGAGTTATTGTTTATTGGATATAGAGGTTTAGTTTGGGATGATGAAAAAGTTCTGAAGATGGATAGCGGTGATAGTTGCATGATAATGTAAATGTGTTTAATGCCATTAAAATGTACACTTAAATGGTTAAAATGGAAATTTTTGTTATGTACAGTATATCATGAAAGGGCTAAAAGGTATATTATACCACAATAAAAAATTTTTACAGAACAGGATCTGGTACATAGTAAATTCCCTCAAGTGTTACTTGTGGCATCTCTGGCATTGTCCCCTACTGTCCCTTAACTCTTGCATTTTTATTCAGCACTCAGTTTGATGTCATCTCCCCACCTTCAGGGCAAGGACTGCATCGTCCTTTGGCATGTCCTTCTCTGTACTTGCCAATGTCCCTTGCATACAGTTGGACCCTGTAAATCATTGACTGATTAGTACAAATTCCAAATGCCTTCTAATGTGGCCCGTGCTTTCCCATCAGTGAAGTGGATCCCAGTGTGTTCTCTGTAGGAGGCTGTTAGCATGCTGACTAAGAGCCAGGAGTTTGGAGTCAGTCAGGCCTGATGTGAGTGTCAGTTTTGCTATTAACCAGCCATGAACCTTTGGGAAAGTCACTCAGTCTTCTCGGCTTCTGCTCACCGGTGATTAGGATAATAATATCTATTTTCCCATATTTTCTGTGGTAATAAAATAAAATAACATATATTAAGAACATGAGCCATTCTGGGTACTCAATAAATGGTAGTTAACACGAACATTTTTTATCCTAGGTGTTATTGCTACCTTAACTCCATCGTTCTGAGTTAGTTTCTGAAACTGACTTTTCATTTAAAACAGATGCCAATCCCTGCACGACTGTGGGTGTTTCTGCAATGAAGGACAGTATCTTAAGACTGCTCAGGAGTATTGTGGGATTCATTCTGCTCCCCAGGCCCAGCAGTCTCAGGTGTACCAGGAAGATTCTAAGAACCCAGCAGAGGGAGAGAAGAGGCTTTCTCAACTCAGAGGTATTTCCTACTCAATGCAGACAACCATTCTTAGGTGCGAGTGGCTGCTCAGTGCCCCTTAGGGAAGGCAGTATGGAACAAAATTAGAGCAGAAAGCCTGGGCAAGTCTCCAAAGTCCACAGTAGATGAAGAGATAGGAGCAGAGGACCTACTGGCCATAAAAGGCAGTGACCATATGAGGACCAGGTAAGTTGCTTAGAGGACCAGGCTGAACTTAGTGAAAAGAAAATGGTGGTCACTGTGGATGATTTGGAAGGCAGCCAGGAACGGGAAGCAGAGTGGTAGCCACAGAGGTGAACTCCCGGGAGCTGAGTTTTTTGTGCAGCAGGAACCAGATCTGGGCAGATTGAATCTTGTTCTTCCTGAAACATCGCAAGGGGCTTATTCCAGAGTGGAGCACTGGGGCGTGCTCTTAGCCCAGGAAAAGGGCAAGTGGTCATACTTCAAGGTGAGTGTTGGAGAACAAAGGAGGTCCTCTTGGAATGGGCATTCCAGGAAGTTTAGAAGGAGTCTTGAGCAAATAAAATATAATCATGGACTGGAATAAGACCTTTGATTTTACAACACCTGAGGGAACTCCAAGAGAGAGAGAGAGCTGAGAAGAAGGAAAGAGAGCAAACAGCAAAAGATGACACTTGAAGTGGAGCAGCTAAGAGGAAAGAGGTCAGAGAACTATAAACATGTTCCTACACAAAGCACTTATCACCTGATGGGTAGCCACACTCACCCACCCCAGCCACCTGTCAACATTCCTTTGTCATGCACTTGATGCTTCAAAGGTACTTTGTATGTATAAATCATCGTCTCATAGGTGGACAAATTCTATTTTCCTGACCATGGAAAATATTTGTAACTAATCTTCCAAAGAACTTTACATTTCAGAGCCTTTACCTCTAAGTTATGAATCTTGCATCAATCATTGCCCACAACTTAAAAAATGACAGAAAATGTCTATCTATGTCACTAGGACTTGTCTTGAAATTTGCATAAACAGTGGGGAAACACACATACACCTGCATGCACGCGCGCGCGCACACACACACACACACACACACACACACAATATCAACAGAATGTATAATCATAACTATGAAAAAAGGTTCCGAAATAAAAGACTGAAAGAATATTTACCAAAATGTTTACAGAGGTTATTCATTTTCAAATTTTTAGAATAGGTCACTTTTTATAAACTCTCTCTCTCTCTCTCTCTCTCTCCCGCTCTCTCTCTCGGAGCGACTTCTTCCTTCTAAGCAAAACATCTATCTCTGGGCCAGGGGATAGACAGAAGTCTCTGTGGGACCAGCAATGATCATCTATTACTTAGATGGTGGCCTTGAAAGCCATAGGGACCAATGAGCTTCTTAGAAGAAAAGGGTTATATCAATTCAGATGATCCTAAATTATATTTTAATTTTGTAACAAAAGTCTAAAAGTCTCATAAACACAGTCTTACTTTTTTCAAAGCAAATGTTATATTACTAAGACAAGATAGGTTTTATTCTCTTCTATTATATGTGATTTGTAATGGGAAGATTGTCAATTTAATTCAGCACAATTCATCACTACGTACAAAGCAGTTTTAAGGAATGCATAGCTGCACTTTATCCCATGGAACAGAAAATACAAGTACGTAAATAACTATATTATAGGCCAGAAAAAGATCGATTCAGCAAAGGCAATCAAAATGCTATGTGATACCATAATAAGTTTTTGTTTGTTTGTTTTTAAAATAATTTTATGAATTTTTTCTATATTTTATTGATTTTTTACAGAGAGGAAGGGAGAGGGATAGAGAGTTAGAAACATCGGTGAAAGAGAAACATCCATCCGCTGCCTCCTGCACACCTCCTACTGGGGATGTGCCTGCAACCAAGGTACATGCCCTTGACCAGAATCGAACCTGGTACCTTTCAGTCTGCAGCCGAGGCTCTATCCACTGAGCAAAACCAGTTAGGGCCCATAATAAGTTTTTTATATTTTCTGAATCCTTTGGGGCCATTATGAGGATTATAAATATAACTAGTGGGGTTTTCTAAGCAGTCAGCTGAATATTTGATCATACAAGAAATTCACGGAAACAAGATTTTCAATAATTTCTTTTATTCATTAAGTCTTTTAAAGATTTAATCTTTAGAGTTAGGTGTCTCAGAGAAACTATAATGGTTGTTTTGAGCTTCCATAAGAAGTTTGATTGGTTCTTTGATTTGCTAACATTTTCTTCTTAGTAGATGTGCTCTGATAAATTATTGCCTTTGGTTCTGTTTGCAAACCTTTTTCCTATGTGACACTTGCCCTACTAAAATATGCTTAAATCTCTCACAATTTAAGGCAAGTCTGATGCCCTCCCCAGTGTTTCTGTCAAGTCCTAGGGAAAGCAAGCCTGAGCATCTCACTGAAACCACTACTCACTACTCTCTCATCGGGGTGGGTCACTTCATTTTCAGAGCCACTATTAAACAGTAGGTTGTGAACGATTTGAGACAGTCCATGTCAGTCATCTATTACCTACTGTTGCTTTGGTGGAAATGGTGGTGGTGGTTTCACTGGGGGAATAATAATTTTTTAAAAGATATTGAAAATTGGCCATTTCTGTTCCTACAAGTTCTTGGAGCCCCCGCTCTACCCTACACAGCACCATTACCTTGCTGTCTTGCTCTCTTTCTTACTCTTCTTAGTCCTCCTACTCATCCCTACCCCTTCCTTTCTGGGTTGTCTGATGAGCTCCAAATTTTCTGCTTTAAAGAGCAATTCCATTTCTTGAACCCTTTCAACAAGCTCAGTTTTTGGGTTATCTTTGCAAAACCAAATCCCATTAAGATACTTAACTCACGGGGGGTGGGGGGGTATTAAATATAGGATTAGGCTTCATAAAACGTATTTATAGGAGAAAAACAGCAATTTGGACTCTGCATGAATGAAAGTGTCAAGTGGATATTGTCAATATGCAATATTGACTTTCTGTAGAGAATGGGATAAAAGTTTCCACCCAGCCCTTTAAACCTTAACCCCAGGCATGGTTTCAGACTTTTCTTCAGTCAATTTATTCAGCAAATAGTCATTAGGATCAGTATGTTCACGTCATACTGAACTCTGAAGATACAGTGGTGAGCAGAACCCACTGCTGACCTCACTGAGCTTTGTCTGGGATGTGATTTCTCGCCCCCCTGAATTCTGAGGCCCCAAACCACTCATTGCTCTCCACATATGCTTTATGCTTCCCTCTCTCTTGACTTGTCCCCTACCAAGAATGTTTTCTCCTTCTCCATTGTCACCTTGTTCAATTCTTCAAAAGGACAGACCTAAATCTGCTTCATTTAAAAGCTTTCCCAGGTTCCCTCTTCTAAATTAGGTTCCTTAAGAACACAGCAGCTCCCATTTGGATCATGTGGCCACAGAAGACAGAAGGATAGTTCCTCCTCAAAAAGTGGGTAACAGACAAGGCCACTGAGGGATCCTCCAAGCCTGAATCTCCCCAAAAGCAGTCTTGCATGCAGTAGTTTATTTGAGCTCTGATCATACAGAGCGGGAGTGAGGCTCTGGAGGAATGAAACAAAGAAAAATCACCCCCAAATTCCACGATGTGTTATTGATTCAGAGATCACTATGGGTAGCTGATGCTCAATCTTGCCAAGACCTTCAAAGGATCCTTATGAAATGAGTCTTAAAACTGTCCATCTTTGGCCCTACCAGTTTGGCTCAGTGGATAGAGCATTGGCCTGTGGACTGAAGGGTCCCAGGTTCGATTCCAGTCAAGGACACATACCTCGATTGCAGGCTCCCAGACCTGGTGGGGGGTACGTGGGAGGCAACCAATCGATGTGTCTCTCTCAGGTTGGTGTTTCTCTCTGTCTCTCATTGGCCTGTGGACTGAAGGGTCCTCTAAAAATCAATGGAAAAATATTCTCGGGTGAGGATTATAAACACACACACACACACACACACACACATACATACACACACACACACACACACACACATAACACTGTCCATCTTTGGAAAGGATGGGGAAAGCAGCTAATCTCATTTACTGTACCTAGAAAATTTACTGTGAGAAGCTGGTTCTGCTCTAATGGACTGACATTGACATGGACATCCTATATTTCTTCTAGGAAGGTTTGTGTCATGTGGGAAGTTAATAGCTGAATATACAATCCCAACAAAAGAACAAACTAAATACATATTTTATATAAGCTTGATTAAAATATATACATATATAATCAAGCTTATTAAATGCCCTACAAAAAAGGGGATACCAAAGTGACAGGACTAAAATGTATTTTATAGCAGAGTTGATGCTGGTCTTGTTTTTTTCAGACCTGATGTAGCCTGGACTCAGGACAGAACACAGGAACCAAAGAGAAAGCCCTGAGTAAGTGGACAAGTTGGATGCAATGTTTAGAATTTGGTTAAAGAAAAGAAAGAGACTCTTGGAAATGGACCTTTAGTGATTTTATTGAAATTACAGTCATGCTTGCCTTGTCTCCACCATCACACTTCTAGAAACAGTCCCCATGAATCAGCCTCCAACCTATGGTAACTTCCAACCCAACCCTGCAAAGGAGGCACTGTGATTGTGAATGTTTATGTGTATAAACATGTGAGCAGCTATGAATAAAATGTAGTGAATTTAGAATGTATTGTCTATAATGATTTGTTTGAAGTCTTCTATTTAAAATCTAGTTTAGGGAAGAAAAACACCATTCATACTTTAATTGAAAGCATTCAGGACTGAGGAATTTACTGAAATTGCCCTCAAATCTTATCTATAATTCAGTTAGATTGCAAACAATTTAAGAAAAGTTATTTGGACTTGCTGTTTTAGGGATATTTATGCCCTCTAGAGAAAAGAACCCAGTATTGTGATACCATCTTAGGCATTTTTCTGATGAGGAGTGCATTCCTTACTGTGTAGTGCTGGGGGAAGGCTTACCCAGGTAGTTAAATTCTTTGCATGGATTATGGACGGGATGGAATAAGCTTTAGGTTACGGGATTTGGAACAAAGGGAACCAAGGCAGTATTTAGGACAAAGATTGATCTAGGAACCAAAGTAAAAGACCTAAATATTAACGCATTCTAAAGGGGCAATCTTGCCTATGGGAAAAGAAGGAGTTTCTAAGGGCACAAGTCTGATTGGTTTTACCAGTGTGATACCATCTTAGGCATTTTTCTGATGAGAAGGAGTGCATTCCTTACTGTGTAGTGCTGGGGCAAGGTTTACCCAGGTAGTTAAATTCTTTGCATGGATTATGGACGGGATGGAATAAGCTTTAGGTTATGGAATTTGGAACAAAGGGAACCAAGGCAGTATTTAGGACAAAGATTGATCTAGGAACCAAAGTACGAATTTGTCAATAAACAACACAATGCCCTTTACTGTGTCTTACAAAACAGTCCTATAACTAATTCAGGATACTGCAACAATGTTCTAGTTTGGTATTTAGATGAAAGTTAATCCTATTTCTAATAATTTTAACAGAAACTCTGCAATGAAATTAATTTGCTTATGTGTTAGAAAGTGTATCTTGACTTTGAAGTAGATAGACCATGGTATTCTCATACTTATCATGCATGTTAGTTCAACCTTTATAAAATCATTTTAAATGGACAAAGAGAAGAATACTATTTACCCTGAAGGATTATTATAACTATTCAATAAGGTGAATTCTGATTAACAAACATTTATTAAACGCCTATTATGTGCTAGGTTCATTTGCCAGACACTCAGAATCGACTGAAGGGAACATTTTGTAAGATAGCTCACAATCCATAGCACAGAAATTTAGGCCTTCACATGGCCTAAAGTATTTTAGATCTCAGAAGGAATGAAGAGATCATCTTGATCAATATCTTCACTTCTTAGATTAGTAAACCAGGTCAAAGGAGGTTATATCAATTGAACAAAATCACAACCAGCGTTAGTGTGAGAATTACAATCTAGGTCTCCTTGTCCCTAATCCTGTTTGTTCTGCTATACCTTGGCACACTTGTCCTCTCGTTGGGGGTAATGCATGGATGCATTGCTGAAAATAAAGACAGAACTTGGAAACAACATTTACTCCACACTTCCTGCCCTATTCTCAATGGAATAGCATTTTATTACTGACCACCACAAAGTGTTCATTTTACATTTTAAAAGTAATATACAGCCACTCTAACACTGTATCTATTTCTTTTGTCCTTGACTTAATAAAAATAAACACCTCTATGTTATTCATAAATATACCTTAAACCAGCCGTGGCCAAACTACGGCCCGCGGGCCGGAGCCGGCCTGTTTGAAATGCATAAAACTAAAAAAAAAAAAAAAAAAGACCGTACCCTTTTATGTAATGATGTTTACTTTGAATTTATATTAGTTCACAGAAAAACTCCATCCATGTTTTTGTTCGGCCCCTCAGCAGCTCCTTCTGAGTCCAGTTTAAGAACCCACTGTGGCCCTCGAGTCAAAAAGTTTGCCCACCCCTGCCTTAAACAGTTTGCTGGTGTTTTCTATTATAAAAGATGCTACTTGGTCACTCTAGAAAAATTACAATTCAGAAAACTCAAAAATTAGAGGGAAATAAATTGCTTTAGTTTCACCACCTATAAATTCAATCAATATCTGTATTTTAGAATATTATATTACTAGGGGCTGAGAGGCTGCGGTCTTGGCCTATCCTCCGTGTCCCTGCCTGGACCCTCCCTCCACAGCCCGGTCCCCTGTCTGCCGGCAGCCCCTCTCCTGCTGCTGCTGCTCCCAGGCACTGACAGCTCTGGCCCCACTCGCACCCGCTGATG
>NW_006290669.1:79561-92837 GCF_000327345.1 Myotis davidii | reverse complement strand
GTGTGAGTGGCAGCTCTGCCCCGATCGCCCCTCAGAAGCTGGGGGAGGTGGAGAAGCCCTCAGGGGCAATCAGGGCCGGCAGCCACTACTCACACCTACTGACGGCACCAAGTGATCAGGACTGGCGCCAGGTGCCGGCAGTGGGTGCAAGCAGGACCATTGCCAGCAGCAGGTATGAGAGGTGGCTGCCAGCCCTGATTGCTCCTCAGGAGCAGGGGGAGGTGGAGAAGCCCTAAGGGCCGTCAGGACTGGCAGCCGCCACTCGCACTCACTGCTGGTGCCAAGCAATTGGGGCCAGCACAGGATGCTGGCAGCAGGTGCAAGTGCCTGGCAGGACCGTGGCACATGGGAGTAAAGAATTTTCAGTAACCACCAGAGGCTCGCCTCTATGACAGCGACCGGTGCCCCGCCTTGGTCTGGTATTCCCACTCACCTGCTTCACCATCCTGCCTGGCCGATGCCCACATGTTCCACATGCACCTCCTGGTAGTCAGCACATGTCATAGCAACCAGTTGTTCAGTTGTTCAGTTGTTCCGCTGTTCGGTCTATTTGCATATTAAGGTTTTATATATACATGTTGTAATGTACCCTGCGAATCACAAAAGGATGCCTCAAGAAGTCAAATTAAAGAGTCACATTTATTGCAATCCAGGACTATGAGGGGCCATTTCCCAAGTCTCATAGTAACAAGATGGTTGCAGCTCCAGGGTTATATAGGCAAAAAAATCACAAAAGTATTGATTACATCTCAAGGTTTGCAATGAGGAACCTGGTTTGCAAAAAAAAGCAGTTTACAGAAGCAGAAGCAGCATGTTATAGTTTTGGGTCTCGGGGTCAATGAATTGACAGAAACACATTATCTAGAGGCCTCGGATCTAGAATGAGGAACCTGGGTTAAACTTAGGCATGTTATCTAAATTACAGTTTTGGGTCTCTGGAACACTGAGTCAACAAGGATACATTAACTGGAGCCCTCTGACCTTGGGATATCTGTGCTGTCCTTCCCAGGTAAAGGAAAATGTGCTTTCTAAGACCGGTATGATCACAATCCATGGGATATTCACATTACAATCAATAAGGTATTTAATTGAATGGGGTGATCTATACAATTCAGAAAATCAAAGTAACTTTTCTATTGTTAAACAAAGCAAATAAGTACAGAAGCCAAACAGCAGGTAAACTATAGTTTCTACCTGAGATGATTGCTACCATAGTTCATACATAGATTACTAGAGGCCCAATGTACGAAATTCATGCAAGGGGCTTGGCCCTTTTAGCAGCCCCGGCTGCGTTGCGGCCTCGCCCCCACCCACTGGTCATTCTGGAAGATAGTCTTGAAAGGTCATTCCGGAAGGTTGTTCCACTGTCCAGTTTGATTAGTATATTAGCTCTTTATTATATAGGATATTAATGATTGCAAATTTTTAAAATCTTGATAGAAATATATTTTTCATTATAACATATTTAGGTGATTATTTGAGATTTCTGGAGGGAATTGTGAATTTGGATGGGTTGGTAGAATAAATCTATATTAGCAATATTTCTACTTCTCCTCAAAGCATATGGCAGAATTATACTTCTCCATCCCCTTAAAGTCAACCATGGCTTTAAGCAATGGGATTTGCATAGATATTCCCTGTTAGTTCCAGGTGGAAGCACTTTCAAGCCAGTGCACAATTTGCTCCATTGCCTTCCTCCTGTCATGGTGACCTGCAAAGTACCAGATGGTGGACTTTCCATCAGCTGTAGCCTCTGTCCACAGCAGGTCAATAAAAATATGACATGAGTATATATTTGTTTTAAACCAGTGCGTTCTGGGAGTTATTACTACAGCATAATCCTAAGCTATCCCATCTGACATTTGGTTTTAATTTTAATTTGGCATTCTACCCATCTCACATTGAAATGATTGCTGGTTAAAGCATGATATGACTTTGACATCTGCCATTCCATTAGTCACCAGAAGTCATGTGATTGTACCTTCACTCTGTTTGAATTCCATATATATATACTTTCCAAAAACAAGAGTTCAGTGGAAAATGATAATCTCAGATAGAAGAGTGCTGGAGGCAAAGACCAACAAGTAGTTAACATATAAATGCGAGAAGTCCATCAGAAGGCTGATGGACTTTGATATTCAGCAAGGGCTGAAAATCAGTATTGTATTACCCTGCTGCTGGCTTAATGGCTGAAGGCAATCCCCTAACCTGGTAATCCTTTATTGTTTACCAAACCTTACCATTGATGTCTATTTGCTTTGCTAAAGGGCAAATGTGTATTCTAGTAAATAAAAAGCTATGGGTCCAGAAATTCAGGGAGTCACTTCACTAGAGAGTATGTCTCTGCCTGTTTCCCCCATGCCTTCCAAATTTATATTTCTTGTCTAGTATATCCATTTGTGTGCAGCCCCTTCTCCAGACCTTGAACCCTAGCCACAGATGGATGTGGCTGTCACAGAAGAGGACCATTTTTAAATCAAAGTGATAAAAATAACTGCTCTCTCTCCTTAAATCTGAAAACAAAACAAATTTGTTTTTTTCTAGAGATTTTTGTCCTTTTTTTGAGAAATCTGTCTGGAAAAAATCTATTATAGGTTGTTATAGAAATTCCTATCTAAAGAAATCAAGAAATAGAAAGCTTAGCCCAATCTCTGGCACAGAAGAGATGTTAAATATACACTTATTCAGAAAGCTAATGAGTAAAGTGGAATAGAAAGAAGAAAAGATAGGGTGAGGGAGAAGGAAGACGATGAGAGGGAGTATATATAACATATTGTTGCCATTGCATATATATTATTTATGTCAGGATAAAAAATTCTCAACCATCAAATATAATAATGATTCTAAAATACAGACAGGCGTTGAATACACACACACACACACACACACACACACACATACTTTCTTTTGGGATAATTAATTAACATGAAGAGGGGTATATTGAGTTTGGCATTACCTTAATCAAAAAAGAAGAGATGTTTCCAATACCATTGGGCCTATAAAGTCATAAGGCCCAGGAAGCAGGACAACTTGTCCTGAGGTCTGAATCTAATATAGAGTCTTTTCTTGCTCTGGACACCACTTAAAACTGCATGCCTTATGTGTTAACTTGTTAAAAGGGTTAGAAAAGCATGCTCAGATACGGTATAGGTTGCCTCCAAAATCCAAAGGTCTTTCCTTTGTGATGGCAGTTGTTAGGTACAATAACTTGTTTGTAATTTTAGAGAGGGGTATCTTAACATGCCTGGGAGTACTGGATCCATAGAAACTCACTGGTGTGCTAGACCTCTGAATTTTCTCAAAATTTGTCTTCCACCCTTTGACATACATATGTGCTTCTAAGGCATCTAGGGTACTTGCTTATTCCTGCTCGCCAGGTACAATTAGCATAATGTTATCAATGTAATGGACCAGTGTGATAATCTATGAGATCCTAAGATAAAATATTTCCTGGTGTATTCTAGTTTGACAGGAAACAGGAGTGTGATGTAGCCTGAAATATGAAAATGATGGTATACTGGGGATCACTTTGGAAAGTATATGATTATCTAACCACTATGCTGTACAACCCGAAACTACTACAAAATAATATTAAATGTCAACTGTAATTGAAAAACATTTAAAAATAAACAAATACATAGTCAGAATTTAAAAGATAAAGAAGAAAGAAAGAAAATAATGATACTCTGTGCTTTCTGCCCTGGAAAGGTAAACTGCTTTTGATCACCTTTGCTAATAGCAACTGAATAAAAGCATTTTCTAAGTCAGTATCTGCATACCATATGCCAGGCTGCAAATGACATAATCACCCAATAAAGCAAAAATCCACATTCATCCTCCAAGACCTCAATGGCTTTTGCCACCAACTAGGAAAGTTAAACAGGACAGTGAAGTCATCAGTAGGTTTTTTCCGCAGGAGAGTGTGGTGTCCTCAGAACAAGGGGTGGCCATGCTCCTGCTGTTTAGCAGGGTACTTGGGATTCCAAGTACTCGGCACCACCTCTTCTGCTGAAATGTCCTTACCACACACCTTAGCTGCCCACTCCCTTCTTATCCATGTCTTCACTTAGCACGAAAGACTCTGGTGTTGTGCATGTAACTGACACGGCAACTCTGCAGCCTTTGTAAGGAGGCTCGGTGTTTAACCCTCAGTCACATTCGCCCTGTGCCTGTAGGAAGGGATTCTTTTAAAAATGTGATAGATGTTTTCTGATTATGCACCCATGACCTGAGCTGGGCATGCAGTGTTTAATATTTGCCATTTTTTTTTTTGTATGAGCTCTCCAGGATTAGGAGACATGGCCATCCCAAACCACACAATCTTTGTACCACCATCATTGCCATCACCACTGAGTGCCACGGCCACTTGATCTTACAGTGCCTTGCTTTTAATCTTTCCATCCCATGCCTTGAGTAACCTCTGTCCCAATAGTCTCCCTAGCAAAAAGGTTATCCATTTGTTTTGTTTCTGATGCCATCCTCCTCCTCCTTTAATTCAGTCCAGGGCCTGGCAAGAAAGAGGTAGGACCCTCAAAAGGGGTATTAGAGAAAGCTTAATGGAATTACTTTTTACAAAGGTGTGATATGATATAGGGAAACTACAAGAGGTGGTGGGGTACCAGAAAGCTAGCAACAGCAGGAAGTCAGTAGCATCTCTAAACTGGGAAGGGCCAGGAGAGGGATTGCTGAAACCCCTGAGAACTATAGTGAGAGTTGTAGAACCACTGAAAGAGGGCTTTCCAGAAGGAACTGTGACCTTTGGAATAAAAACACACAGCCTGTCTCCCAGCAATGAGGCAATCAGGGGAATAAATCCATCAGCCTTTCTCTGTCCTCCATTTTCCAGTCTCCTGCCAGTGCTTCCCACTGGCCAAGCCCAGCTGGCAACCTACTTAATGCTGTTGATAAAGTCAGGATCTCAGGGCACAGAGCAAAGTGTGAAAAGATGGCAAGTGGATCTGACTCTGTCCTCCAGTCAATGCCCCCGTCCCGACCACCACCACCTTTTCCCCATTTACATCCACTACAATTCTTTTTTTTTCCCATTGAAAAACTAATTTTCCTAAAATATGGAACACACACAAAAATTTCCATTAGCATCCTTGAGTGATATCATTTCCATCATAATTTTACCTGAAGCTGAAGACAGAAACTACCACTAGTGCTCTTCATATAAGACTGTAGATCTAACAAAAAGAAGAAAGAGAAATAATAAACTCACCTAAAACATTGCTGCTATTGTTTAAAATGGAGAGTATCTAGCACAATAGTGTATTGCTCTGGCTCCTTACCATCCATGTGACTCATAATTGCTGTGCCCTGACTGTGAGGCAATGGCTGCTCCCTGGAGGAAAATGGTTATCAGGTGGAGATGAGGCCAAGAAAGAATTATACACCAGGACAGCAGGGGCAGAGGACCAACCTGAAGACTCTGAGCTGGCTTGTCTTCAAGATCGAGATCCAGTTTTAGAGACATCAGTCCTGATCAGCATGAACTAGCCCATTTTTAGAGGAAAGTAGGACCTAGACCCAGAGAAGGGATCTACTAAAAAGTAGGGTGAGGGGGTGGTTAGAACTCCAACCTGTTAGGCTGGTGTTCAGGGCTGGGTGCTAATTCTATCTTGTAAGATTACAGAAGTTTGAGAAGACTCGCCTCTGCCAGCACTGATTACACAGGGTGCCAGTGCTCATGTGGCACCCTGTTTAATAAACAAATATTGAGTATTTTTATGTGGTAAGTATTGTCCTGAAAACTGGAGATACAATGTTAAAAAAAGAAAAATAAATCATTGGCTTTATGGATCTTAGGTAGAAGTGAGAAAGGCAGAGTTCAGATAAATTCATTCAAGTGCTGAGTTAATCATTAACGTAAAGCATGCTGTGGAGAACTGTGGTTGCTATCATAACACACAGCAGTGGCCCTATCTAACAGAGTCACGAAGACTTCTCAGGAGACAAATTTATCTCAGGATCACGAGCTGGTAGACATGAGAGCAACAAACCACTTCTGTTGTGGTGAAGAAGCTGCCAGTCACTATCCTACCAGCCATGCTCTGCTGAGTTCCAGCCTGCTCAGGAGCCAGGCAGAGTTGGCCCTGGAAGAGTCTATCAGCGGTTCTCAACCTGGTGGTCGAACGACTCTTTCACAGGGGTCGCCTAAGACCATCCTGCATATCAGATATTTACATGACGATTCACAACAGTAGCAACATTACAGTTATGAAGTAGCAACAAAAATAATTTTATGGTTGGGTCACAACATGAGGAACTGTACTTAAAGGGCCAGAAGGTTGAGAACCACTGGACTCTAGATGAAACAGAACTGCTGCTATTGGTGTACATGGTTATGTTTGGTGGCTCTAATTCCACTTGCTCTGTGAGTCTAAGATTCTCCCTCCCTCCCTCTCTCTCTCTCACACACACACACACACACACACAAACACACCACATGCCTGTGGGCAGGGGAGAGAGAAAGAACATTTTGTCTTTGTCACCATGTTATTTCCTTGTTTGCTCCAATGTTGGTTTTTTAAATCAGGAAACCAATCCCAGGGGCCATTAAAAGTGAATTCAGTACTTGAGGCAAATGCTAAACTCTCTCACATTATTCCTGCCTGTCCTTTCTTTTTCTTCTTGGTTCCTTGAGTCTGCTCAGCTTTAGACTCTTTCTGTGTTGTGGTTATAAGCTCAAACTCTGAGGGCATACAGACCCAGGTTCCAATTCTGGCTTCCCCAGTTACCAGCTGTGGGACTTGGGGCTAGTTCCTTAATGTCCCTTAGCATCAGCTTTTCCAGTTGTAAAGGGAGAACAATGATAGCACCCACCTCTCAGGGCTCGTGTGAGAATAGAATGCAATATGCTACTACACATGGAAGCTTTAGTTATTATATTGTTTTCCCATTTTCACCCTGGGACCTGACAGCAAAATCTCACTACTGAATCTGAATGCTTATCCTCTATTAAGACACAGACTGCAGTTCCTCTCAGATGCTTCTCACTCAGGGTGGCTTCCCCTCAACACCCCATTCAACCTCATTCTCTAGATCGCCGGAAGGGGGTGAGTCAGGCAGTCAACGCCACCTGGGAGTATCAGGCCGCTCCTTTTCAGCACCCTTCCTCTCTCTCTCTTTTCATTCCATAACCTTTCTAACGTGGATAGATTTTTTTCATATTTATGAAACAATTTTAAGCAAACTCTTTGTAATTTTAAAAACACATGAATATAATGTCACACATTTCTCTCTCTGAAAAAGAAAACAACCCACTCCAAAACTAAAGCCAAAGTGACATTAAGTTGCTTTGTACTGATGCTAATGATTTTGTTTTTTTATGGTCTATTGGCCGGGGTGGGAACGAAATGCTCCCCAACCTTGATGAGATGATCTCTTGAGGTTCCTTTAGAGATATAAAAAGCAAGCTAATGACAAAATATTGAGTTCTAGCCTACATGATGTGGAAGCTATGTGCCCAGGCTTTGTTGATAGGTCTGAATTTGTCAGTATTTCAAGAAAAAAAACAAGAGTTGTCCATATTTCTTTTTATTTAAATCTTTTTTAGGATTTATTTATTTATGCTAGTTTCTCAACTAATTTCTGGATTCAACAATAAGGCTATTGCTTAGCCATGCATCTTTTTTTGTGTGTGACACTGAATGCATTTTATTATAACATTTTCCTAAACTCTTTATTTTGAAACAATCCAGGTTTACAGATAAGTTACAAAGATATTACAGAACTCTTACATATCTTACACTCAGCTTCCCCTGTTATTACATTATCTATTACATTTATCAAACCTAAAAAAATGACATTGCTACAGCATTATTAACTAAACTACAGACTTTATTTGAATTTCACCCATTTTCCCACTTAAGGATTTAGTAAGATACCACATTCAGTTTTCCCTTGTTTTTCATTAACTTGACACTTTTGAAGAGCACTGTCGGATATTTCATAGAATGTCCCTCAGTTTGGGACCAGAACTTGTCTGATGTTTTCTCGTGTTTAGACCTGGGGTACGGATTTTTTTTTTTTTTTTAGAAAACCATAGAGATGAAGTGCCCTTCTCATTGCATCATGTCAGGGAGACACGAGGTCAGCATGTACTAGTCAGCATATTACTAGGGTTGGTGACCTTGACTCCTTGGTTAAGGTGATGTCTGCCAGCTTTCTCAACTGTAAAATTAGTATTTTGATTCTTTTTATACTTTATTCACTAGAAGCAGTTACTAAGTCCAGTTAATAACACTCAAGGGCTGGGAAAATAAATTATATCTCTTGGAGGGAGAAGTACCAAAGAATTTGTGGACATTTTTTAAAAACCACAAAAGCATTTAACAAATATTTTGGGAGAGATCATTTGGGGTTATGCTTCTATTCTGTTTCTCTTTAAAGTTTCACTCACTAATCTTATCACTCATCCTTGAATCTTGTCCACAATAATTATTACTATGGAGTTCAAAGTGGTGGTTTTTCTATTGCCCTCATTCTGTCTACATTTATTATTTGAAGTTTTGGAATTTTTTCTGTAAGGAAGACTTTTCCCTTCTCTACCTTTTATTTACTCAATCATTTATTTGTATCAGTATGCACTACTAGATACTTACTTTATTCTTTGGGTTATAATCAAATGTTATTGTCATTAATTTTGTTGCTCAAATTGTCCCAAGTTTGGCCAATAAGAGCTCTTTTTATTCTGTATCATCTCTCTGCCTGCCTAGCTCTCTGTCTATCTGAGTTCATGCTGATATCTTTGACTCCTCCAACTCCACACCGTTCATTCTAGCCTTCCCTCCTTTGCTTACTTGTTATCTTACTTCCTCTGGCAATGAAAAACATCACCTCCGTTACCTACAATTTAGGCACTTATTTGTTCAACCCCAGTGTACCCAGAAAGCAGCGTCAGACTTGCTGACCTGTATTCTTGTGGGAAACAATTACCAGGTAGAGTGCAGTGCTTTTGTCGGTTCTTTCTGCCTTTGGCATTACAGGTTACAGTAGAGCACTGCTTTCCCCGATTCTTCCTCCCTCTCGTGCAGTTTTGTTAGACATTTTTTCATACAGTTAGAGGCATTTGTCATAGTCAGCCTGCATTTCAGCTTGGGATTCCCAGACGTCCTGATTTATTTTTTTTAAAGTTGCCTGCAATAAAGTTTGCTCTTTGTAGTCTACAATCTAGTGGGTTTTACTAAATGCATGGAGTCAAGTATTCACCACCACAGCCCCTTTGGAGTGAATTCCTTCCCCTGCTCTAACACATGGTAACATTTTCAATAATATTTCTAAGAACTAAGTGATATTAGGAATCAACCTGTCCAAACTTTTTCTGTTTCAAAATTTTTGGTATTTAAAAAAATGTATAAAAGCAATACATATACATTTTTATTTAATGGTAGAAAAGGTATAATACGAAAAACAGTTCTCTCTCAGTCATTTGTATGTGTCAATATGTCAGAGCTTGTCTCCTTCGGTGATTCTTTTGCTCTCCATTGGCATGTCCTTAAATCTGGATGTCTCTCCCAGCAGCTAATGGTTCCAAGTCCCATTCTCAGAAGTAACTAGTATTGACCCTTTCATTTCACATGTAAGAAAGCTGAGAATCAGATATTAAGGTCAACCAGTTATTTATGACAAAACTTGAGGTGAAATTCAGACTCAAGACTCCAGCCTATTGTTCTTTCTGCTTCCTGGTGTTTTGTTTAAAGGCACGTATTCAGATCAAACTGCAGCCCAAATATGGGTGAGTGTGAAATGGAAAACTTGTAAAACACCCACGAGGTGGTAGGCAAGTCGGTTGCTTTGACTTCAGCTGCTATAGCTGTAGATCAAGAGGAATTTGTGTGTTAAGAGAGGGTCTCAATCCACATGATTTTTATTTCTCCCCTGCTCTGGCTGTCGCAGGGGGTTAGTAGGGATTTGTAGAGAAGCTCAGACACAAGGCATCAGTAAAGGTTTTCTTATGGAAGTCCCTGTTTTGCAAAGATTTAAGGAGTAGAAATTAGAAGCACAACATTCTACACCAATCAAAGAATCATTGATAAAATGTGTGCCCTTGAAACTGAAGTTTGAGGAACAGAAAAGAAAAAGAAACTCTAGAATTTGTATACTAGTCATGAAACGACCCCACGACTGGACCAGGGTGGCACTCTGAAGCCAGAAAGGTGGAGAAAGAACCCACAGTGGCAGCCTGATGGAAAACAGCTGCCACAGGACCAGAGCAAGACAGCACCTCCCACCTCCTGGCGGAGACTTCGCCAGCATCTAGACTAGCTGCTGCAGCTCTAAACCTAAACCATGACTATAGCTGTGAGTACTTGAAATATGGCACAGATATTGAAACTCACATTATTTCCATGGTGGAGTTTAGTTTTTCTAATTAATCCTTTTATGACTTGAATAAAATGAACTCCATATACTGTTAAAGATAAATGCCTGAAGTGGGTGGAACTTGCTAACGTGTGTAGTCGCAGCCCTAGTGGGTGCCCAGCACGGGCAGGCTGGGACAACATGCCCAGCACAAAATGTTGCCCAAACAGGCCCCAATTCTATGAAGATGTGCCACTCTGTACAGGTATGAAACAAAATCCCAAACAGCAACATTTAGAAGTCCTTCCAGGAAGTGTAGCAATATATTCATCTTTCTGGATTACAAACTGGTTTATGTTTTGAAATTGTACATCTCACAGGCATTTTAACTATTCTAAAGGTTGTTTGGAGAAAGGTTAAGATAAATAATTTCCCTGTCATGTTGTTAGATATCTTAGGTCCTCTTAAAATAAATGATTTCCCTTTCATATTTTTAGATACGCTGGCTCTTTCACAGTGGTATTAACACTGGAACAAATGTTTAAATGGGTGCAACTTCTCTTTCAACCTGAATTTACCTTAGAAAATCTCCCTTAAAAATAATTAGCTTGGCCCTGGCCGGTTTGGCTCAGTGGATAGAGCGTCGGCCTGCGGACTGAAGGGTCCCAGGTTCGATTCCAGTCAAGGGCATGTACCTTGGTTGCGGGCACATCCCTGGTTGGGGTGTGCAGGAGGCAGCTGATCGATGTTTCTCTCTCATCGATGTTTCTAACTCTCTATCCGTCTCCCTTCCTCTCTGTAAAAAATCAATAAAATATATTTTTAAAATAATTAGCTTGTTTGTTTATTTATTCATTCAATCATTTAGTTGGATTTATAACTTTCATTCCCTAAAAGGCACAGATTTTAAGTGTTCAGTCTGATGACTTTTAACATTAGTAAATACCCATGTAACCATCACCCAAACAAAATACAGAACATTTTCATCACCCCCAAAAGTTCCCTCATGCTATCTTCCAGCCAATTTTACCTCACTTTAAAATGCAATCACTTTATGACTTCTATCATAAATTTTTTTGCCTGTTCTTGTACTTCATTTAATCAAGGATGTTTGTTTGTGTGTGCATGTGTGTGTATGCATACATGTATCTTTCACTGTTTCTGATATTTATCCATATTGCTGTACTTATCAATAGTTCTTCCTTTTTATTGCTGAATAGTATTCCATCGTAGGGATATACCGCAACCTGTTTACTCACTCTCTTGTTGATGGATACTGGGGTATCTAGTTTTAGGCTGTTATGAATAAGGTTGCTATGGATATTCCTGAATTGATCTTTAATTTTTCTCTTCTTAAAAAAAACTTATTATTTGAATAAATTTCAAACTTACAGAAAGTTACAAAAATTAAAATAGCACAAAACACTCATACTCTTTATCCAGATTTATCTATTATAAAACCTTTGCTTTATCACTTGTGTGTGTGTGTGCTTTCTCTTTTTGTATATATTTATATGTGTGTGTTTTCCCCTGAACCATTTGAAGGCCTTTTACTCCAAAATTATGGCCCTTTACTCCTAAAAGTTCTGTGTATATTTCTTAGAATATGGATATGGCCTAATATAACCACAGTATGTTTATCAATTTCAGTAATATAACATCAATATAATACTCTAATCTACCAATCATATTCCAATTTTGTCAGTTGTTAACCCAATAATGTCCTAACAAAGTCTCTTACTTTCCCCTCCCTCAATACAAAATCCAGTTTGGGATTAGCTATTGCTTTTAATTGTCACCTCTCTTTAGCCTCCTTTAATGTAGAGTATTTCTAAAACCTTTCTTTGTCTTTATGACATTGACATTTTTGACAAACACAGTACCTGCCCTTTTTAAATGTTCCTTATATAGGTTCTGAGTTTTTTCATGATTAGATTCACATTATGCCTTCTAGAACAGAATAATGCATAAGAGATATATCCTTTTTAGAGGAGCTCATCTACAGAGATGAGATGTCGATCTATCTCACATTGATGATATTAATTTGGACTGCCCAGGCAAGCTGTTTTTCATTTTGTTCTCTGTAAAATTACTATTTTCTCTCTGTAGTAACTAATGGTTGGTTTATGGGGAGATGATTTAGTATTATGAAAATATTCTATTTCTTACCAAAATTTCCTCCTAGATTTAACATCCATTGGTAATTCTTGTCTGACTCAATCTTTACTATGACTGTTGCAAAATGATAATTTTCCACTTGTGTATTCCTACACATTTACCAGTTGGCCCTTAGCATTCCACTGTATCAAGAGCTCTGTCTTCTGCATTATTTACTTATTATAGGTATTGTTATTAATTTCTATTTCTACAATTACTGTACTTATTTTGGTGCATAAATTATCCCAGATTTGGGCAAAAGGAGTCTCTTCTAGATGGCTCTTGTGTTCATGTGACATATGCTCATAATTTTTAAAATCATCTCCTTATTTTCTGGAATAACTAGATGTTCTAGGCTCATCTTATACTTAACCTGCTCCATCCATGGAATTAGATGTTATTTTGAGGAGCCCTGGTTTGTCAGTGAAGAATGGTACTAAAGATCAAGATCTAGGTACCAAAGTATCTGCTTCTTGGCCCTGTCAGTGGAAAAAAATAAGAAATATATTAATCAAATATACAAATATACACCTGTGTAGGGGTTCAGAATGAATGACCCCAATATGTGCCTCTGTGGTATGTGGATTATTTTGAGTTAAAGGCAACTATGGGCTCAAGAGAAACTTCTGTCCACCCCCTCCCTCAACTACCCAGAATTTAAATTAGGGGCCTTGCCCAGAAGAGATGATCAGAGATAAACTTTTTAACCTATCTCTATGGCAGGGAAAACTACTAATTACTAAACACCTATCTTCTTATACTGGGCGTATAAGACGACCCCCCAACAAAAGCCCTAAAATGCTTACCCCATCCT
>NW_006290669.1:78385-78759 GCF_000327345.1 Myotis davidii | reverse complement strand
TATCTATATCTATATCTATATCTATATCTATATCTATATCTATATCTATATATATCTCCTTGTTTTCCCTTCTTTTGTACTTAAAAGGTATCATTCTAAATAAACTTGTCTGCTTTTTGTAACTTAATGATTCCTTCTGAAATTATTTCATTTCAGTTCATAGAGATCTCTATTATTTTTTACAGCTGCATAGAACTCAATCTGCACCTTTACCAAAGGTTTTACAATCATGTCTTATGTTTGATTAGATTCCATTATTTTGTAATTTCAAATAATGCTGCAGGAAATAACCTTAAATAAAATTGTTTAATGGAACTCATTATTTATCTATGGTGTCATTTAAAATTTAATTTTTTAAAATGTACTTTATTGAT
>NW_006290669.1:76458-77717 GCF_000327345.1 Myotis davidii | reverse complement strand
AAAATCGCATAACAGCCGAGCATACACCCAGCAGCGCTGCTGATGCCTGAACGGTATGTGGAATGAAGTGGACGGGCATCGGGAGGCCACTATGGCACGGGGCAAGCACTATGGGCAGTCTATCTGAAGTGTACCTGGCGTATAAGACCCTTGCCCAGAAGAAGGCATATTTTTCAGGGCCAAAAAATCGTCTTATACGCCGGCAAATACGGTAATTACTAAACACCTATCTTCTTATTGTCCTGGAAATGACCTTCCTCCCCACTAAAGACCCAAAGTGCTTTACCCCATCCTTAGTTCAAAATGTCATACAACCTCACTTTTCTTTCTATCTCTGAACCTCTCATGTACTGCATGTATAGGATTTCTGACTTTCTTATACATACGTACATACATACATACATACATATTTAAATTTGGTAATTTTCTCTTGTTAATCTGTCCCATGCAGATTTAATTATTAGACCAGGCAAAAGAACCTGGAAGATAGAGGAAAGTGTATTCCTTGCCATTATCTGCAAATACATAAACATATGTACTTATACACATGAACTTTATATATGCATACACACACTATCTACATGTTTTAGATTTTACAAATTCACACCTGAGAACTCCAATTCCAATACATCCCCTCAGGTTCCTTTTTTGTCTTCTTCCATTACATATTTCTATGTCTCTTCTACCTTCCTGAGATCTGTGGTTACCAACAACATCAATACATTTGCTCAATCCTATTTATATTGTAAAATAGCTTCAGAAACACTTTGCATATTGTAGTATTTGTATAATACTACAATAAAGACATTTCTAACATGAGCTCAGCATTAATTTGTAATTTGTTCTTATCCTTCACCTTGCCAAGAGTAGTTAAATATTTGTTCATCGTTTACTTGGCTTCCTTCCATCTTTCCTTCCTTCCTTAGCTCGTTTCTTAGTGTTGCGCCCTCTTCTCCCCCAACCCTCCTGCCCAGTTTGGGTTATGGTTTCATCTGAAATACAATTATGTTCATTTGTTTTGTTTTCCTTTCAGGTTTTCATTTCCCCCTCATTGTTAGTTGTTGAATTTAATTTCAAAATATATAAGACATAAATATGCTTCAAGAGTCAGAATTAATTAAGAATCTCACTCTCAGAGAAGTGATATTCACTTTACATTCCTTCCATCTGGTTTCCTGCCACCCCCATATACCACCAATTCATTGTTATCTGTTTTCTCCTTTAGTGTTTCTTTTACAATGATAAGAAAATATATATAT
>NW_006290669.1:71710-75964 GCF_000327345.1 Myotis davidii | reverse complement strand
TGATTTTTTACAGAGAGGAAGGGAGAGGGATAGAGTTAGAAACATCGATGAGAGAGAAACACCGATCAGCTGCCTCTTGCACACCCCCCACTGGGGATGTGCCCGCAACCAAGGCACATGCCCCCGACCAGAATCGAACCCGGGATCATTGAGTCCACAGGCCGACACTCTATCCACTGAGCCAAAGCAGTCAAGGGCTAAAATTTAATTTTAAATAACCCTGTTTTGATTATTAAAGCCTAAATGTAATAACTTTAAATAGAAATACCTAAATTCAGTGGGTACCAACACTGATTACATTACTATTCTGAATGGGTCTATCTTAATGTAACTATATTATAGAGGAAAGAAGTGGGAAAGTCTAGAAACAGGTGATGGAATAGGAGAGGTAATACTGATTCCACCACTAATTAGTCACAAAACATTGGCCAAGTCGCTTCACCTCCCGAACTCACCTCTCCCTATGATCTGTCTTCATCTGCAAATGAGGCCATTGGTCTAGATGTCAAGGTCCATTGCAGCCCTGAAATCTTCCTCTTTTGTTTGTCTCTTTATAGCTTCCCTCTCATAGCTATCATTATTACTTAAATAATCATCTTCTGGCATCTGTTTCACAGAAAAGGAACGAAGTAGATGTGAGACTAGATACCAAGGTATAAATAAATAAACTAAGTCAGTTGAATACCTAAAGGTTGGTAGTAATTTTCTTTTTAATCAGTTCTAGTTTTAGGCTTTAAAAATTATTCCACACAATCAAGGATCATGAGTGCACAATCAAGAATTATCAGACAGCCTGGCCGGTGTGCTCAGTGGTTGGGTATTGTCTCATGCACGGAAAGGATGCTAGTTCGATTCCAGGTCAGGGCACATGCCCAGGTTGTAGGCTGGATCCCCAATATGGGGCATGCAGGAGGCAGCCAATTGGTGTTGTTCTCTCACATCGATGTCTCTCTCTTTCTCCCTTTCCCTTCCTCCACCGAGTGCCTGCTATGTGCTAGCATGGTACAGGACCTGAGGATATAGCTACTATAAAGAAACAAGTGTGCATATACATTTTTAATTAGTATGATCTGCTTCATTAGTCTGGGGCCGTGGTTGGCAAACTGCGGCTTGCGAGCCACATGCGGCTCTTTGGCCCCTTGAGTGTGGCTCTTCCTAGGCTTTAGGAGTACCCTAATTAAGTTAATAACAATGTACCTACCTATATAGTTTAAGTTTAAAAAATTTGGCTCTCAAAAGAAATTTCAATCGTTGTACTGTTGATATTTGGCTCTGTTGACTAATGAGTTTGCTGACCACTGGTCTGGGGTAAAAGTCACATAACATTTCATATTATTTATTTTTTCCCAATGAATTTCCCAATAATTCCCTTATTAGGAAATCCAGTATTTTGTTCTTGGTATTGCCTTTTTCACCTAGTTCACCAAAACCAATAGGAGCTAACTCAGCCCAAAGTGGTTATTAAACTTGTTTGCAGGTAAGAGAGGGAATTAAGGTTTCTGAGTAGTTTGGTGACTGGATTTTTGGCTAATAAAAATCTCTGGCTGCTAGCTGGTGTTGCCATTGCAAGTTGGCTCTGTCAGTCCCAAGCACCATTGTTCCACCGCCCCAATGCGCCAGGTGCACAGGTTGTAGACTGGCTGAGGCACAGACTCCCAAAGCTTCTCTATGCTGGGACATTGTCCCCCCAAACAGGGGTAGTTCCTAGGTGACTGAATTGGGATGGCTTTCATAACTTAGCTCTACCTGTGGCCATGAGGCTCTGCTGTTGAACTAGTTCATTAGCCCAGATTTCTATTCCTCCTGAAGACTTTCTCTTTAGGATCCTGTGCGAGTGAGACAGGACTATCTCAGTCATCAGAGGTTCTAATAATGGTCAACCTGGACAAGAAAGAGGTTGAGATCGAAATCTCTTTCCTCTCAGAGGCTCTACTGAGCAAACTTTCCTGTACGGATTTGGGCTAATAGGAATTGTCTTGTCAGGATGTCTTATTATATACTCTCCCTGGTGCAATGGGTACCTATCTCTTCTGCCATTTGTATCAGTAAGAAGAGCTTCTCAAGTGACTCCTTTCTAAGCAAAGATGGTATGTTCCTGGTGACTTATGTGTTTACTTTGTCAGAGCAATGGCATGCCTCTCCAGACACCCTATTGTACATTAATAGGATCATATATGAAACAGAAGTAGTACAAAGGAGGAAGTGATTAACTTGCCAGGAGGTGGGGGGTAGGTAGAAATAGTCAGAAAACACAGTTTGGAGTAGGAGACCATCAGTGCCTCCTATTAAAGGATGAGCTGAGTTGGGAGTGGGGATGGTAGGGCAGGAAGAGATTGCTATTTCAGGTAGAAGGAACAGCATAGTTAAGAGAAGACAACAGAGGGGAATAGCAGTGTGCTTTTGTCTCCTGGGGCAGATGTAGAAAACATCTATTGGAGGGGAGGAGTGCCAACACAGGATTCAAGGAGGTAGGCAGACCTTCTATCATAACTGCCTTTGTGTAAGATGCTAAACATCCTGGAGTTGGTATTGGTCATGAGGAATTAGTGAAGAATGTATTAATTTGCATATGATTACTTTCCTTGGTAAGCACACACGACTTCTCTGCTCTTGTCCTCAGGTAAATATTATCCTCCTCTCAGGCACCCCACCAGGAAATCTCAGAGTCCATTTAAAATTTTTCTTCCAACTAAATAACAATCTCACCCGCCCCATCTAATTTGAACCCAAAGTCCTTTCTTCTTCTTTGCTCTGTGTTGCCCTGACTCACATGATCACAACCTCTTACCTAGACTATTTCAAGAGTGTTCAAACTGTTCTTGCTGCTTGATGTTTCCTCCTTCCATCCATCCTCCACACTGCCACTAACATGGCCTTCCCTAAATAGAAGCTGAGGTTACTACTCAACCCTGAACTTGAATTAAACATTGAAAAATTAACTCCATTAAATATTGACCTCCATTAAACATTTCGACTGTTTGTTCTACTTCACACCCTTCCTTGAACCCCCATCCATACCACTTCTTTGCTCTCATTATATCTAAAGCCCCTTTCTTTTATCTATTTTTCAAGGTGTGGCCCAGATCACATCAACTGCATAAAAATTACCCCAAAATGTAATGGCTTAAAACAAGCATGCCAAACTCATGGCCTGAGGGTCATATGTGGCCACAACGAATATTTTTGCGGCCCAGAAAATATAACATACATAAGAAACGTTTTAATAAAAATTTTGTAACTTAATTTTAACAAAATTCTGTTATACATAATCCTATCTAATAATAGACAAACATGGTAATTGACCGTACCTTCGCTATGCCCCCACTCTAATCAGCAGCATGATATGCAAATTAAACACCAACAAAGATGGTGGCTAATTTGCATACTGCAGTCAGGGCAGGCCAGCGCGAGCCTCCATCAGAGCCTCTGTGTGCTGTCTAAGCCCCGCCCCCAGCCAGGACCCCCATGTGAGGCCATGGGCGGGCAGGACCCCAGTCTGCAGCCCTGGGTGGATCCACCGGTCCACCAGGGCTTCCTGCGTGTGGCCCAATCCGGGGAGGTGCCCCAACCCCCGGATCGGCCCTGCTGTGTGCACGAACCAGGCAGGCAGGGCAGGCACCGAGGGATCGGGCTGCCATCTGCCACCCAAGGAGCAGGCCTAAGTCAGAAGGTGGTTATCTCACGAGGGGTCCCAGATGGTGAGAGGGCACAAGTGGGGCTGAGAGACACCCCCCACCCTACCTCCTCCGCCAGTGCACAAATTTTTGTGCACTGGGCTTCTAGTTATTAATAATGAACTGCAACATTTGCTAATGACTGATTACTATAATCATGTCACATACATTTCTCTTACTCGCCTTACATGCAGGCGCACCATTTCTCTCCACTAATACTAGCAACGAATATTTTAGCAGCCAATTGCCACGTCATTAGTCTTGGACTGACTTGTTTGATGTGTACAACAGGAAATATTTCACTTTCAGAGAACAAGAAAAATAGGTTTATATGCATTACGCTTATTACGTTGTGCAGTTATTCAGTTTTCTGGTAAGTTAATGTTCAAGAAGAATATTAATTTTAATTAAAATGTTCTATTATTTTTAAAGAGAAAATGAACAAATGGGACTACATCAAAATAAAAAGCTTCTGCACACCAAAAGAAACCATCAACAAAACAACGAGAAAACCCACTGTGTGGGAAAACATATTTGCCAATGTCATATCTGATAAGGGCCTAATCTCCAAAATTTATAG
>NW_006290669.1:66668-71229 GCF_000327345.1 Myotis davidii | reverse complement strand
GGGGTATTACACATATGTAATACCCTTTGTAATAAAAAATTAAAAAAAAGTTCTATTATTTTATGTTAACGATTACTCATTGATTTCAGCCCTCTGTATTCAGCATGTCTCTATCGAAATAAACCTACGTTTCTATGAAAATTGAACCTTTCGTTTTCTTGCAGCCCATATAAACTTAAACGTTGTTTATTTGGCCCGTGTTAGCCTTTGAGTTTGACATGCTTGACTTAAAACAATGGTAAATATTTATTATCTTGTACAGTTTCTGTGAGTCAGGAATTTAGGCGCATCTTGGCTGGGCCAGCTGGCTCAGGGCTGTTCCTGAGGCAGCCGTGAGGCTTGACTGGGGATGGAAGACCTGCTTCCAAGGCTGGCTGGCAGGTGCTGTCTCTTAAGGGGAGGGGAAGAGTCCTCAATTCTTCTCCTGGCTGGTTGAGTGTTCTCTGTGGCAGCTGGCTTCCCCAAGAGTAAGGAAGCCAAAAGACCAAGGTGGAAGCCACGAGGCCATTTATGATCTGGTCTCAAAGACACATATTACTCTTTTGGTCACACAGACCAGCTCGGATGTGAGGGAGATCACACATGGGCGTGAATGCCAGGAAGCGAGGATTACTGAGGACAGTGTTGTAGGCTGGCTAACACCACATCTCTTAAGCGGTTTTCTAGATTCCCTAACTCCCTACGACCTTCTCCTCCCTATTCTCTATAGGTCAAACTCTCTAAAAGTCAGAGCTCCTGGAGTTCTACTGATAAAATAATATTTTTTCTTAATTATTCAGTATTATAAACTGTGAGCCAGAAAAATTGCTTTGGTTAATTATCAAAGGACAATGCTGAGAAACCTTGTTCTCTAAAATCATAGGTTATCCGAACTTGGTTGTTTGGAACTCATATTAGGGAGAACAGAGTGTTCCTTTCTTGCCTGGAGGGTGTCAACTATTCAAATCACTTTCACTTAGAGAAGCAGCCTCAGTTTAGAGCAGCGGTTCTCAACCTGTGGCTCCCAACCTCTTTGGGGGTTGAACGACCCTTTCACAGGGGTCGCCTAAGACCATCAGAAAACACATATATAATTACATATTGTTTTTGTGATTAATCACTATGCCTTAATTATGTTCAATTTGTAACAATGAAATTGGGGGTCACCACAACATGAAGAACTGTATTAAAGGGTCGCAGCATTAGGAAGGTTGAGAACCACTGATTTAGAGTGAGTGCATAGGTTCAGATAAGGACTCTGGGACACAATATTCTACATTAATCTTAATTTTTTCCCCCCAAGGAAATAGACCCCAGAGTCTGCTTGTCAACTGAAGTCTGATATTAACCCATTTACATACTGATCTGAGTCTCTTAAGTACTGTTTCACTTAGAGCCTACTTAAACTCTCCCCTTCCCCTAATACTATAATGACCCCCATTTCTTCCCTTTTTGGAGACATGCCCACAGTTCTTCTGCTGTGTGGTGTTCTTTGCTGCAAGTTAATACACCTAACTTTGTTAGGTTACAGGTTTGGCTCTGGAGAGCTTTATCTGATGGGCTTTATGAACAGCTATAATTTATGAGCTTATATTACCTAATTTCATTTTTTTTAAGAATCACCCATGCTTCTTGATCAAGGGTACCTTTTAGAATATCTTGCCCAGTGAATCCTTATCTTTCCTCTGAACTACAGTCTACTTTCTAAATATATCCTTCTTTTGAAATATAGTCTATTTCCTATACAGACTACATTTAAAAAAATGTTCTTATTGATTTCAGAGAGAAGAAGAGAGAGGGAGAGAGTGATGGAAACATCCAAGATGAGAGAGAATCATTGATCTGCTGTTTCCTGTATAGGGGGATCGAACCAGCAATGCAGGCATGTGCCCTGACCAGGAATCGAATGGTGACCTGTTTCATGGGTTGATGCTCAACTACTGAGCCACACAGGCCAGGCCAGACATTTTGGACTAACCTTGCATGCTGTTCCTTCACTGCTACAGACTCTAAAATTATTCATTCAGTCACTTTCTCCCAAGATTCCTAATACTTTTACATTACTAAGCAATTTATTGCTCAATTAGCAATTTTTCCTTTGTCCTTCTGAGCAACTTCTTCTTGTTAGGTCACTGAAGGAGGAACGCACTAGGCCAGAATGGTGAGGGATTACAAATTTATTCGATCATCTGCACACCAGGTGGTTAAGCCTGGATGGCTCCAGCACCCAGTGACAGTAGTCATCGGCTTTTAAAGGTCTTTTGGCGGGCTTTTTTTTCTGGGCGGATACTTCTTTATGCATACCTGGAGGGGAGATAATGGAATGTGGTCACCACAAGTGAAATGTGGTCTCAGCAAAGGGACTATCCATAGTGAAATGACCTGGAAAGCCAGTTCCCAGGGGAGGAGTATCAATTCAATTGCTCAATCAAACCTAACACTTCTCTGGTCTTTAAGATTCAGCTACAAAGTCATCTTCTGTGTCAAGCCTTAATTGAAGGCTCTAGATTTAGAAAAACTAAGCATTTATTCTTTTGTGCTGTTGTAATGTACCCCGCAAATCACACAAGGACGCCTCAAGAAGTCGAATTAAAGAGTCACATATATTGCAAATCCAGGACTATTAGGGGGCATTTCGCTCTCCCAGATCTCATAGTGATAAGATGGCAGCAACACCAGATTTATATAGGCAAAAATCACAAAGTTATTGATTACACCCAGGGTTTGGTCCCAGGTAAAGGAAAATGTGCTTTCTAAGACCAGTATGACCACAACCAATGGGATATTCACAGTACAATCAATAGGGTATTCAATTAAATGGGGTGATTTATATAATTCAGAAAATCAAAATAACTTTTCTATTGTTAAACAAAGCAAGTAAGTACAGAAGCCAAACAGCAGGGTTAAAGTTAAACTATAGTTTCTACCTGAGATGATTGCTTGCTACCATACTTCAGTGCCTTGCTTAAACCTTTAACGTGGCACTTACGACATAGATAATTTTCCTCATGTTTTTACCTCCACCACCTCTGCAAAATAGGGATTATAATCTGTTTATCCTGTATCCACTGTGCCAGGTTTACCTAATTACAATTGTTAAATGAGGTAATGAAATGTATACATGGCAAATGAACAATTTAGTAGAAGCTCTAGTTCATTGAAATTTGGACTGCTGAACATCTCTATACACACACAGACACACCATTAGTATGTCTGGTCCTTGTGATTCTTGTCAACTGTTTAGGCAACTACCCACTTGTACTGAAACCAACGTTTTGTGGGCTATTTTAATGAGGGCTACTTCAACACACCTTAATATGCCTGCACATTATGCAAGGTTTTATGTACTCATTTTCTGAATGACACACTTGCTTTTCTCCAGTTTTCTCAACTGAAGAGAGGAGCTCACTAAGTTACTGTACACCTGCCAGTCTAAACGCTAGGAATCACCATTTCTGCATCACGAGGGCCAGGGAGGGGAAGAACGCTGTAATCTGGAATGCTCCTCAGCTCCTGGGAGTAAGGCCAGTTTAACACAATGCACGATTGTTATTTCTGAAAGCTTCTTTGCAAAGCACAGCGTTTCTCAAACTTTTTTGTTTGATCAGACCCACATAAAGAAAGGCATCTTACATTACTACTTGGGACACATAGATACAAAAGACTGGGATAAAAATTTCAAAGAACTCCTTTTACCCGGGATGCATTCCGAGATTTTATATCGTGTTCGATTCTTCCCATTTCATTAAAACACAAAAAAGTAGTGGTCTCGATCTGCCAAACTGACCTCACGGTCCCCTAGAAATTACTATAGTATATAACCCATGGATTGGAAAACACAGGCTTGGGAAAAGGTTTTAGGTTTGTAGTCATTCTTCCCCCATCTCCCTACACTTCGGAGTTCCCGACAGTTGTTTCCGTGTATGATGACCGAGCCCCCAGTTTTATGTAAACGCCCTGGGATCGGGCCATTCCCTTCTTCCAGGGCTCCTTTAAGAGGGTGGTAACGGCCCATCGCCGTGGGTGGAGGGGCAGATCCCACGAATCCCCCGGCGCAGGCCCGGCTAGCTTTTCCAGTTCTTATGAAAGCCTGGGCGGGTGCGCGCGCGCGCGGAGGTGGGAGGAGGGGTGAGGCAGGGACAAGGGCCGGAGGAGCCTGGAGGCACCGCGGAAAGCGGAGGGGTTTCTCTACGCCCGCGTTCCCGTCGACTCCGCCGGGGTCCGCGCGTGCGCAAAAAACGTCCCCATATGGGAAGAAAGTGAGCCAGAACCCTGAAATAAATGCCTCCTCTTCCTATCGGGGAGGTCCGGGCTCAGTACACACTATAGTCAGCTGGTGGCTTTACAATGTGACCATAACCTCTTCTTTCAGACTTGTATGTATTTTTTCAAAACTGTGGTTGTATGTTAACAGCATTTGTCAGTGCTTGTCACTGGGGTTGGGGCAGACTCTAGCTCAGTGGATGTGCTCTCAGGACTGGAAGGCCGGCAGGGCTGTCATTCTGCCGTGAGCACCTTCCAGGCAGATAACAAATCTCAGTCGTAGTTCATTTTTTAAATTTATTTTGTAATTGTACTTTAC
>NW_006290669.1:61632-66604 GCF_000327345.1 Myotis davidii | reverse complement strand
CTCGCCCCTCCCCGTGTCCCCGCGGGCCTGGCCGAGCCCTTCCTCCGCCCGCGGGAGTGTGCATATTCTGCGCCCGCTGGCAGACCGGTGTGTCCGTGCCCGGACCACCTCCTTGCTGTGACCAACTTTCTGGGTGTGCTCTGGTTTTGCCATCTCATCTCCTGCCGCACGGTGGGTTGGCTTTGTGGGCGCGCGTGTGTGTTGTGTGTGTGTGAGGCTGGGAGTGGACTCGCCAGGCTGGAGGCTGTTCACTCCGACGAGGTTTGGCACGACTCCATAGGAGTTGCTGTTGGAAGTTGCGGGAATGGTTCCTGCGAACTCTCCTGGATCCACTTGGCACCATTGCCTTCTGAAGTGGTGTCACCTTGGAGCGGGCCCGTGAGTGCCCAGGCGTCTCCCCCGGAGAGCAAGGCTCCCTCCCTCCCTTGGCCCTGCAGGTGCAAGTGTGTTTTAGGTGAGGATCGAGATTCTTTTTCAGAAACTGATCGGTGAGAAGAGAATGCAGAGTATGAGCCTATAATGAGGCTTAAAGTTTAAATTACTGAGATGAAATGACTGGATTATTTAAAAACTCTTCAGAATGGTGTTGAGTCTGTCGTTGGAGGTGTTGTACTTCCAAAATCTTACGAATGCCTTTTTAGTCGCTGTCTTTTGGCATCACCGTTTGAAGATTAGACAATTCTAATTTTAAATTGTACTGGCTTTTTTTTCGAGTATATTTGGTAATAGGGCTAGTTAATTTTACTATCTGGTGTCTAAGGAACCTGTGGCTTCTCAGCTTTTTTTTTTTTTTTGTCTGTGTTATCAACAGTAGGTTTTCCTTAGAAGATATTTCTTCGAATCGTAGAGCCAGTAAAACCACTTTAAAAGTTATAATATCACATTATTTCACACATTAAGAGAATAAGTGATTTAATGTTCTGAGTTACTTTTTAGTTTTGTTAATGCAGCTTTTTCATCCGTTTAAGTTATATATACATATATGACGTTTTATTACGGAAATTTTTACACATTACATTTTTGGAAAAGTAGATGCAGAATAATTTAATGAAACCCTCTACACTTTACCCAAGAAGTATCATCAGTATTCTTCAAGTCTTGTTTCATCTATAACTCTGTGCTCCCCATCCCTTTCTTTTATAGGTTTTTAGGTAAATGTTGAATATATTGAATGTACAGATCTTAGTTATATATATTTTATTTTTTAGAAAATCTTTATTGTTGAAAGTATTACATATATCCCGCTTTTCCCCCCATTGACCCCTTCCAGCCCCTCCCCCTCCAACTCCCTCCCCTCCCCCCAGGCCTTTGCCACACTATTATCTGTGTGTGTCCAAGGATTATGCATATATATGCATACAAGTTCTTTGGTTGATCTCTTCCCTTGCCCCCTTCTCTCTGATGTTTGACAGTCCCATGTTTATCTCTGGATCTATTTTTCTTTTTAAATTTTAATTGATTTCAGAGGGAGAGATAGAAACTTCAATGATGAGAGAGAATCATCTGCCTCCTGCACTCGCCCCTACTGGGGATCAAGCCCACAACCCCAGCATGTGCCCTGACCAGGAATCTAACCATGACCTCCTGGTTCATAGGTTGACGCTCAACCACTGAGTTAACACCAACCTGTCTCTGGATCTATTTTGTTAATCAGTTTATTTTGTTCATTAGATTCCACATATAACTGCGATTGAGGCACGTTGGTCCTAAGGGCTCAATGATATTTTCAGGATCGCTTAGCATAACACTATCCAGGTCCCTCCGTGCTGTCTCAAAGGGTAAGAGATCCTTCTTTTTTTACTGCTGCATAGTATTCTATGGTGTAAATGTACCACAGCTTTTTTATCCACTCCTCTACTGATGGGCTATCAGCAAATCTTAGTTATTGTAAATTGTGCTGCTATGAACATAGGGGTGCATACATTCTTTCTGATTGGTGTTTCTGGTTTCTTAGGCTATATTCCTAGAAGTGGGATCACTGGGTCAAATGGCAGTTTCTATTTAATTCTTTGATGAAACTCCATACTGTTTCTATGATGGTAGCCATTTTGACAGGTGTGAGGTAAAACCTCATTGTCATTTTAATTTGCATCTCTCTGATGACTAGTGACTTTGAGCATTTTTACATATATATTTTAAATATATGGGCACAACAGTGTAGCACACAACTATCATAAATTAGAACAATTTCTTCTTCCCAGAAAGTTCCCTTGTATACATTCCCTGCTGTCACTAGGTGTGTGTGTGTGTATTACACAAATATAAAAAGATATGACTTTTTTTTCCTCAGGGAGCTAATGTACTTGTTAGGGAGAAGAAATTTAAATGTAAATTAGGCAAAAATGTAAGGTGCTGACACAGTGCACTGCAGACTGATATTAGACGTTTTGAGAAAGGAAAGACTAATGTGTTTGTGAAGTTAGGGGAGGTTTTTTTCTGAAGGATGTGCGCTATGCCTAGTTTGGAGATAGGAATGGATAACAGGAGATCAATTGAATTTTGATCGGATTTTTGTTGTATGTTATGATAGGAAGACAAAAAGTGTTGTGTCCTTTCAATCCGTCTCCCACTTTTTAAGAATCACAAATGTGATTATTTTTTTTATTGAAACTTTTCAGCTATGCTAAAACTCAAAATTCTTAGCATGAGAGAATGGTGTTCATGGTGTGGTGCTTGATGACTTCTACTATGTATCCATCTGGGATTAAAAATCTCTGGGTATGGCTGTTTCTGCCCAGCCTTTGCAGTCTGATGTTAATCACTGTTATCTACAGGTCTCCTCCCCACCCTTTGACGTTCCTTTTCCTTCAAGACTCAGTTCAGTCAACACTTTCTCTTAAGTGTTTTCTATCTTTTCCTGGTCTCCAAACTGATGTTATTGTCCTCAGCTCTCAGGATACTTTAAGCATTCCTCTACTCCAGCAGTTACCACTCTGTATTGTATTAGTTCATTTTATTGGCTTCTGCCTACATCAGACTCGGAGTTTCTTGAGGGCATGGACTGAGTCATCTTTAAATTCGTAGTTTGCACATGTCATGGGATGGACAATAAGTGTTTACAGGGTGGACCAATGATGTGGAATCGGTGAAGAACGTGTGAAGGTAATTGTTTGACAGGCAGTTGGAGCCTGAGGCCAGTACAAACATGAGTAGAGACATTATCTTCACAGAAGTGATTAATAGTGTGTACCAAGGGTAGTGTAATATGAGCTGGGTAGTGGGAAATCAGAGGGCTAATTTTAGAAGGCAGGGAAAGGACCAGTTTACATTGCCAAAGTGTTTTATGATCTTAAAAAACAAACCAAAAACCAAAAAAAGAACAAAGCAGTTCTTTTCTTTCTTATGAATGCTCGTCAAAGTTCAGATTTCTTGTCCTGGATTTCGGAGCCTTCCTCCATCTGATCTCATCTTACCTGGTGAATCTTATATGCCACTGCCTGCCAATGGGCAGTGTCTGTTCCAAATAGGCCAGTTTCTGCAATGTTCTCCAAACAGGCCAAACTAATTCCTGGCTTTGGAGCTTTATTCACCATGTCAGCCATACCTGGAATAGCTCTCTGTATCCTCTGCTCTTCAACTCTTATCCTTTAAGGGTGAATTCCATGAAGTATTATTTAACAACTCTTGATAATTTAAATGATGATCACCCCCTTGTTAACTTTCTGAAGCATGAACTTAGGTACGTTTCTTGTTTTATCTATTAACTAGTGACCTGGTGCATGGATTTGTGCACATTGAAAGGAAATTAATTAGAAGAAATATTTTAATATCGCTATTCACCCTTTCTCTATAATATAAATGTCAACCAGATTTACAATCAACAATGACAGATGGAAACACACACGTGTGTGATTGGCTCCAGTGAGAGCTTTATATGTACCGCGCATGCACGAGTCAACTTAGCCTTTTATCTATATATAGAATAAACTTGTCTAATTAGACATGCTTTCTGATTTAGCTAAACTTTTTCCAGCCCAGTGAAGCACCCCAAGTTCTCTTTCAGGTAACTGTCAGCAACTCAGCAGTAAATACCAACACAAAGCAGATTACTATTGTAGATCATGCAGGGAGAACAAAGAGTAAAGTATTTATTTGTAGCAGTTTGACTGTATTTTCTGCAGTGAGAAAACCTGAAGTCATTTTCAAGTTCCACCTTTTCTTCTTTTTAGTTGGGTCAAATTTCTAAACTTTCTAAATCTCCGTTTTCTGGCTAGTGAAAAGAAAATAGGATTCCACCCAGTCTCATAGCTACCTACTCCAGGACTTCTGTGAGAATCAAGTGAGATGAGGCACGGGAAAAGGATTCACAAACATTTGGTTAAATTGTAAAATGTTTGCACCTGGCTATAAAGCAAGTAGTATTTCTCTAGGCTGAAGAAACTGCAAGGAGGCTAGTCACTAGGGAGAGGAAGCCTGGTGTTGCTACGTGACATCGTTACCCGGCCCACAACGACCGTTTCTGGGCTGGGCTGGGTTGTGGGCCACATTTTGCACCATGGGGCCTTGGCAGCGTTGGCTCTGATCTGGTGGGGTATCACTCTGGGGTGGTGGCACGGCCTGTGTCTCCTTGGGGGAAGCCAAGTGTTGGTTTATCGGCGCCAGGTCCGTGATGCCATTTTTAAATGGCCAGTGCGTGTCATGGCAACTCCTACGTTGAGTGTCTGCCTCCTGGTGGTCAGTGCGCATCATAGCTACCGGTTGGATGGACACTTAGCCTTTTATATATATAGACTAGAGGCCCAATGCACGAAATTTGTGCATGGGGGGAGTGGGTGTGTGTCCCTCAACCCAGCCTGCACCCTCTCCAATCTGGGACCCCTCGAGGGATGGTCAACTGCCCATTTCAGCCCAATCCCATAAATGGGCAGTCAGACAGACATCCCTCTCACAATCCAGGACTGCCGGCTCCCAACCACTCACCTGCCTGCCTGCCTGATTGCCCCTAACTGCTTCTACCTGCCAGCCTGATAAC
>NW_006290669.1:55156-61568 GCF_000327345.1 Myotis davidii | reverse complement strand
AAATTCTCTTGTTCACTTCTGCTTTATTTTAGACCCCATTTACATCTTATCTCTTGAGCCTGTCTTTTTGGAATCTGCCTTCATTCCTTTGCAGTGGTTTTCAACCTTCCTAATGCCGCGACCCGTTAATACAGTTCCTCATGTTATGGTGACCCCCAACCATAAAATTATTTTCATTGCTACTTCATAACTGTAATTTTGCTACTACTGTGAATCGTAATGTAAATATCTGATATGCAGGATGTATAGGTGACCCCTGTGAAAGGGTTGTTCAACCCCCAAAGGGGTCACGACCCACAGGTTGAGAGCCGCTGCTTTAAAGCATCAGCCACAAAGCAGGTATTTGTAGTAGAGTTTTATTGAAAATTTGGGAGTGGTGGCGGGGATTTTATCAGCATAATGAACAGCTTAAAAATGGAGACATTCTTTTATTTACAAGTTCTTTAGACATTCCCACTGTTGGAAATATGTTCACTATTTTCCCCTAAGCCTCAGCCTTGTGGCCTGTTGCTGGGTCTTTTCTGTACTCCTTGGATGTTCTCCTATCTCTGGTTTCTCCCCCTTGTACTTTTCTCCTCACTAACCTCCCTAACAACTTTCCTGAATACGTTCATCTTTAGATCTTTCAAATCAAGCTCTGGAAGGGGCTGGTTACACCTTTCTCAGTTTCACAGGCCCACTGAATGTTTTGCAAATATAGAATAGGCCAAGTGAGGGGTTGTAGCTGCATGAGACACTTAGGATGAGCTTTGAGTAGGTCTTACAGGGGGAGGCCCTGGCCCTAGTTGGATCCTCAGAATAAAAAGGAGATGCTTAAGCAGCCATAGGTGAAGCAGGCCTTAAAGGATTTGTCAGGAAAAGCAGCGGTATACAGAAACCAGCTAATGGCAGGTGTGGTCCAGAGGCAGACTTCTCAAACTGTGTTGCTGTGTGTGACGGGGGAAGTAGGTATAGACTGTTTAATTAATCACACTTCTCAGTTTTGGGCACATTAGCATCATTGGCCAGGCATTTTGTTTCAGGGCTTTTGTGCTTGCTGTTCCCCTGCGTGGAATGCTCTTTGCCTAGATATCCACACGGCTTACTCTGTCCCTCTTTTCAATCTTTTATTAGACATCTCACAGCGAGACCTTCCATTGCCACTCAGTTTAAAATAGCATCCTCCACACACGTACTCTTCCCACTTGCCTGGCTTTACTTTTCTCCTTAGCACTTCTCACTACCAAATGTGCCCATGAACATCTCTCTACAGAAGCCTTTTGAATTGACAGAATCATTTACTTTTATAACTGGGTAGTATTTAAGTTACATTTTTGTGACATGGTTTCAGGCCTCTGTATTTTTTCAGTTGCTGCTTCCTGAATATGATACTCTTTATTTCTCCACCTCTTAAAGACAGGTGAGAAACATAGTTCATTATTCTAAGTGTAGTCTGACACAGAGTGGGACCTGCTTTGTAGATCCTAAGCTTTTGTTAGAATAGGTGAGGTTACATTCATTTTTATGACAAATAATATTCTTCACTCATATTTAACGTACACAATTGTTTTCCCTTCCTTTCCCCTCTTCAATTTATTTATTTATTTTTTTAAAACTTAGGTGCAGGTATTTATACTTCTCTTTGTTTGGGCACATCACTTCCTTTAATTTTTTATTTTTTTAAATGTATTTTATTGATTTTCTACAGAGAGAAAGGGAGAGGGATAGTTAGAAACATCGATGAGAGAGAGAAACATCGATCAGCTGCCTCCTGCACACTCCCCACTGGGTATGGGCCTGCAACTAAGGTACATGCCCTTGGCTGGAATCGAACCTGGAACCCTTCATTCCGCAGGCCGATGCTCTATCCACTGAGCCAAACCCGTTAGGGCTCCTCTAATTTTTTTTAAAAAAAAAATCCGGCATACTTAATTAATACTATTCCTTCTCTCTCTTTTCCCAATAAATTAAATATAGAACAGACTTTTTACACCACTATAACTTGTCTATTAATTGACACCCTCTGGGTATTATATTGGTTCTCAGCTTTAACAACTACCTTTCACCTTTTCACACGTTTCATTTTGCTAATGACCTAGCACTCTGACCATAGGGCAAGACATCTGATCCATATTGGGCCAGTCAGAATCCTCCTTTGGGATATTTCTGCTGGAGTCAGTGGGGAAGGAAGGAACTTCCCCCCTGACCCCCACCCCCTAAGTTATGGAGCTGTGAAGATGAGACCCTAGAGCTGAATGTGGCATTGATCTCTTTTACCTGGAAAAGGTAGAGAATCCCTGATTGGTCCAACATCAAGTGCTTGGTAGCATAATAAACTAAGTTAACCGATTTTCATGATTTCCTTCAGAGAAGAGGATGAGTTTGATCTGACATGACTTTGGTGAGCTCATTTTTGCTTTTAGAATTTACCATTTTCTAAGTACCTATGCCATGCTATCAATTTAGATAAATAAGTTGTAATTTTTTTCTCGGATTAACATCAAACTAATCCATGACCTGATGAATAAAATATAAGCTGTTGCAATAAAGTATAAGCTGGAATTATGAAGAAGAAAGACAGGCTCTTTGTAATTTTCTTTAGAATTATATATACCAAATTAAGTTTAATGTAAACTGAGTACTGTATTTCTCTATTGTTTTTTTAAAATTAATTTTATGGAATATTAGAGTTGTTTAAAAATGGCATTTGTAGTCATTTCTACAAAAAATTTAGGCATCAGGCCTTTGTTTAAGAACATAGCTTTCATTATAAAAATTATTTTTATAAGGAAATCACTTTGGTTTTAGGCATCTCTGTCAAGAACATAGCCTTCCATAATATAGGATAAGGTGCTTTGGATAACTGATGTTTGTGCTTTAGTGGGATTATTTTTTTTTTTTATTAAGATAACTTGAAGCCTTATTAGGTAAACTGTAGTGAGTATGCTTAAAGGTGGTTTTTTGGAAACCACATTTGTTATCTCTTGCTAGATTTAGCAGTCCTGAATTAATGCAATTAAATTAATAAACTAGAACATTGAAAATAAAGGTCATCAAAGCACAATCAGTTATTTTGATATCTGAATAGATATAGCAATCTCACATATTACTATAATGGTACCATAATACTACCCATAAACATAGATTGTGTGATTTACTCTATGTTTAAGAAGCTATCTGTTGCCATTGAAAATAAATATGCTATCTGGAATGAGGCAATATCTTTTGGTAAATAATAATTTAGTCATTTAATCAGGATGTTGTGTCTATATGTCACTGTTTAAAACATTTGTATACTTTCATTAACCTAAGAAGTAAGCAGCATGACATGCTATTTCCTCAGAAGGAAAAAATATGGTCCTGTAAGGTTATCTTACTTAAGTGAGAAGGACTAAAATTTTTATAAAAATTTATCTTTAATATTAAAGTATTACAGATGTCCCCTTTTTTCCCCACTGTTGACCCCCTCCACTCTGCTCCTGCTCCCTCCGCAGGCCTTCCACACACTATTGGTTTGCCCATGGACTATGCATGTATGCATATAAATTCTTTGGTTAATCTCTTCCTACCTCCCCCTCCACCCCCAACCCCCCCTTCCCTCTGAAATATGTCAGTCTGTTGCATGTCTCAATGTCTCTGGGCCTATTTTGTTCATTAGATTCTACATATAAGTGAGATCATGTGATACTTGTCTTGCTTAGTATAATACTCTCCAGGTCCCTCCATGCTGTTTCAAAAGGTTAGAGTTCCTTCTTTTATACTGCTGCATAGTCTTCCTTAATGTAAATGTACCACAGCTTTTTAATCCATTCATCTTCTTATGGGCATTTGAACAGACATATAGATCAGTGGATCAGAACAGAGAACCTAGAATTCGACAAGCCATTATACTTAATTAATATTTGACAGTGGAGGCAAGGACATACAATAGAGTAAAAACAGTCTGTTCAATAAACGGTGTTGGGAAAATTGGACTGATATATGCAAAAAAAAAATAAAATGAAATGAAACTAGACCACCAACTTACACCATATACAAGAATAAACACAAAATGGATAAAATACTTAAATGTAAGTCATAGAAGAAAATATAGGCAGGAAAATATCAGGCATCTCATGTAGCAGAATTTTCACAGATACATCACCTAGGGCAAGAGAAACAGGAAAAAAATAAATAAATGGAACTATATCAAACGAAAAAGCTTCTCCACAGCAAAAGAAATCAGCATCAAGCTGAAGAGGGAACCCACTGCATGGGAGAACATATTTGCCAATGATGCATCTGATAATTGGTTAATTTCCAAAATATGTAAGGTACCATACAACTCAATAAAATGAAGACAAATAACCCAATTAAAAAATGGACAGAGGCCCTAACCTGTTTGGATAGAACGTAGGCCTTTGGACTCAAGGGTCCCAGGTTCGATTCTGGTCAAGGGCATGTACCTTGGTTGCGGGCACATACCCAGTAGGGAGTGTGCAGGAGGCAGCTGATCGATGTTTCTCTCTCACCGATGTTTCTAACTCTCTATCCCTCTCCCTTTCTCTCTGTAAAAAAACAATAAAATATATTTAAAAAAATGGACAGAGGACCTAAATAGACACTTCTCCAAAGAGGACATACAAATAGCCAAGGGACATGAAAAAATGCTCAATGTCACTAATTATCAGAGATGCAAATTAAAATGACAATGAGGTACCACCTCAGTATGACTAGACCTGGGTGGTAGGAAAAAAAAATCTGTGGGAGGGAGCACTGAATTGGGAATGTTTAATTCTTCAGATTGTTACATGAGGAAAGTTTCACATTTGCTAAGGGGTAAAAGGCATCCTAGATAGGGAAAACAGCATGAGCAAAGTCATGGAATTGCTGGAGTTAAGATTTGAGAAGAAGAGACTGCAAGGCCAGGAAGCTGAAGACAATACTATTAACCATTTATTGAGCACTTACTATATTTTAAGCATTGTTCTAAATAGTTAACATTTATTCCTCACAACAGTTTTTTGAGATAGTTATTTTATTATTTTTATTTTTCCAGTGAGGAATCAGAGAGGTAAAAATGGTACCTGATTCTAAGATTTTTAAGTTTGAAATAGCCACGTGGGAGGTAAAAGTCCGAATAAAGCATTTTTATCCGATGGACTTATATTCAAAAGAACAATCAAGATTATTCTGGGGTTTAAAAAGTCTTACATTAAATTCAAAATGAAGTTAACTGTTAAAATTTTACTGTAGTAAATTAATATTAAAATATATAGTCATGGTATAATATTCTTAAGATTTTTGACCTTTTCATTGTATATTATATTTGTATATTATACTACAAATACAGGAAACTGCATAAAATGCACATAATTTAATAACTTTTTAAACAACAACAAACAAACAAAATAAATATGCTTTGTAAATACTCTCCAGGTCAAGAAATAAATCCTTGTCATCTACCCTAGAAGCCTTCCACATCCCCCTTCCCAGCCATAGCCCCTTCCTTCTCCCTTAACTAGTTACTGCTTTCCTGACTTCTATAGTAATTGCATCTTGGTAGTGTTTTATAATTTTATCACCCAAATGTGCATTCTTAAAACACTGTAATTTAGTTGTGCCTGTTTTTTGTTTTTTTGAAGTCTTAATCTTCACGGTCCAATGCCATCTCTCCTTACCACTTTCTACATTTTATTGAAGCAACCAGGTTTTTGACAGCTACAGATTAAATAATCTGGGTTATGCTATTTGTATGATTTTTATTCATTCTCTGTATTTCCTGTAAATTGGTAGTTGGATCTAAAAACTCTTGACCAAGTTCAGATTTTTTTGTTTGTTTTTGGACAAGAATGTATCCTACATGTTGATGTGGTCTAACCTCCACCAGAAGGTATGTATGATTATTTATTTTTTGTGAGTTTAGCAGCCATTGATGTTTGATACCTAGAGCAATGAATTTATTAGGGATTACAGAGTGGAGATATTTAAATTCTGTTATTTATTCATTTATAGGATGGAATGCTTCCATAAAAATAAACTTTTCTTCATCTACTATTTGGTTACCCAGAGGTACAGTTTAGTTAGGAAAGGCACGGTAGACATTTGCTTCTTTACCAGTTTTTGAAGTAATACGTTAGTTTCCTGTTATCCTCTGGCGGTGACCAATGAGTTCTTTTTAAGTGTCATTATAAACCTATTGATTTACTCCAAGTAAATAAATATTTAATGCTCACTGTTAGGGTCACTGAAGGAGGAACACACGAAGCTAAAGGGGGTAAAGAATTATGCATTTATTAGGTCATCTGGAAAACCAGATGGGCTGAGCCCCAAAATGACACCAGGCCCCAAAGACGGGGAGTCAGAGGTTTTTTTTGTTTTTAAATATATTTCTTTATTGATTTCAGAGAGGAAGGGAGAGGGAGAGAGAGCTAGAAACATCAGTGAGAGAGCA
>NW_006290669.1:52502-55144 GCF_000327345.1 Myotis davidii | reverse complement strand
ATCCACTGAGCCAAACCGGTTTCGGCGAGTGGGAGGTTTTTAAAGGACTTTAGGCGGGCTTTTTCTGGGTGGAGAATTCTCTGTGCAGGTCCAAGTTCTGGGAAACTCTGGAGGGGAGAGGTAATTGTCTTAGCAAGTGGAATGTGGTCTAAGTAAGTCGAATGTCCATTGTGAAGTGGCTTAAAGGTCAGTTCCCAGGGGTGGGGGTATCAATTCAATTATTTGATCAGACCTAACACTCACTACTTCATAAATGCATTGGAGGGACCTTATTTTAAGACAGTGACTCATAAACAAAATATGAAAAGTACCTCAGTTATCAACATTTGCATTGGTATTACTTCTTTATAAATTTTAGAATCAGCATATTGAGGTTTTGATGTGGATTGCTTCTAATCTGTAGATCAATTTCTAATATTGCTTATATTGCCCTCTCATTTTTTATTTTGATTAGTTTTGTCATGAGTTTGTAAAATATGTTAATTTTTTTCAAAATTCCAGCTTTTAGTTTTGCTTTACCTCTGTTGAGTGTCTACTTTTATTATTTGCTTTTATTTGTATTCTTTTATTCTTTATACTTTCTTCATTTAATTTTTTTGTTTTTTCTGATCTGTGATAAATTACAAATTTTCAGCCTTCTTTCCCAATGTATGCATTAAAGACTATGAAGTTCTCTCTAAGCACTGCTTTGGTTGCATTCCACGGGTTTTTTGATATGTATACTGTATCGTTTTGCAAACATACAATTTGATATGTATTGATGTGATTTATTCTAAAGTACACTTTTATTTCTTTGACACGACTTTTCACAAATAACTCCAAGATTTAGTGGCATAAAACAGCTATTTCCCCCCTCAATTCTATGGGTGTCTGGGCAGTTTCTCTGCTGTTTTTTGTCTGGGTTCGCTTGTGAGGCTGCAGTGGATTAGCTGCTCTGGAAGGTTCATACCTGGCAGTTTGTGCTGGCTGGTGACTGGGGTCCCTTGGTTCTTATCTAAGTGACTTTTTATCATCAAGCAGGCTTGACCAGTCCCTCACATGGTAGTCTCAGGTCAGCATTCTAAGAGGTGAAGGTGAAAGCAGAAACGCTTTCACTACATTCTATTGCAGTGGTTCTCAACCTGTGGGTCGCGACCCCTTGGTGGTCGAATGACCCTTTCACAGGGGTCGCCTAAGACCATCCTGCATATCAGATATTTACATTACGATTCATAACAGTAGCAACGAAAATAATTTTATGGTTGGGTCACAACCTGAGGAACTGTATTTAAAGGGCCAGAAGGTTGATAACCACAGTATATTGATTAGAACAAGTTGCAGGCCTGGCCCAGATTTTACGATGGGGAAATAGATCCTTTCTTTTTAGGAGGAACAAGGAATTTGTCTAGGTATTTAATCTACTACAATTTCCAAAAGTTTGGAAATTTTTTTTTGTACATTTTGTTGTGATGATGGACTAGACTTGATTATGTTCTGGACATTTTTTGTAAAATTACAGGAATAATTTTGAGGCTTATAGTAAACATACCCTCAGTATAGAAGGAAAGTTTTTCTAAAGGTTCCTGGAAGCCATATTAGCCAGGATACAACTTAAACCAAGTTCCTAAAGAGCACATTCTAAAATTTTTAGTATAGTATCTTAATAAACAGATGCAAGACTCACATTTCAGATTTCATATTTTTGTTTTTCAAAGGAGTTATATCATTGTATGTATACATCATTGTCATGTTAATGCCTCTGAAATCAACATGTCTGCTCTTGAACTTCAAATCTAAATATATTCAAAATTGTTTTCTGGCCCTTAAAATTTATCTTATTAAGACTTGAAATTTAACACTTTTACAATGAGTTTATTGTAGAAAAGCATTATGTCTTTTAATGCTTCTTCTACTGTTATTCTTTTTTAAAATTATTATTAATTGATGTTAGAGAAAGGAAGGGAGAGAAAAACATCCCTAGGTTGCATTACACATGCACCCCGACCGGGGATCGAACCTGCAACCATTTTGTGTACAGGACGATACTTCAACCAACTGAGCCACAATGGCCAGGGCTACTGTTATTCTTTATTAAGGTTATGGAATCACTGTCTTCTGTTCACTCACGGTGCATATTATGAGATCTTAGGAAAATGATCTGTGTCTTTCAGGGCATCAGTTTGGAGCTAAAGGTTTCTATACCTCGTCTACCTTTACATAGTTTTTTGTTTTTGTTTTAGTAACAATAAAGAGTGGCTTTATTGATTTCATAATTTTGACTATATTAACATATATTATAAACTTTAAGAATTAGAAATAAATGACTTTCTTAAACCAGGAATAATTTATGTTATGGCAGTATGTTTAATGAAATTTGTGTTGCACAGTCATATTTTTCAGCTGATTAGGAAACCATTATCCAAGCTGTATATCAGGCCAAGATATAGTTACCCCTATACATGCATTTCATTAAGTAGAAGTAAGCACTGTTTTCTTTTTCAGCAAATACTCCCTTTTGATTATACAGACATATCCTTCCAAAATTACTCTTATTATAATGTACAAAACTTAACTTTTTATTCACAAGAGCTGCCTCAAATAACTTTCACCTTGGAAAGCTACAATGGCACGAGACAGCAAAATGCTTCTCTGGATCTGCATTT
>NW_006290669.1:50576-52188 GCF_000327345.1 Myotis davidii | reverse complement strand
CTGCGTGGTAACTGTTCACTCAAAAATACTTAAAAGATTAACACATCTCTAAGTACTCACACTACAGACGGGTCAGTTATGCTGCAGCTGTTAAAACCCACCTGCTTACAGATTTCAGTCTGGTCATCTGTTCCAAATGCACTGATGAGATCTTCCTTCTTTGCAACCTGACCTTTAGAGACATTTACAAACACTGAGTGGGTCTGCAGAACTTCATCAAGGTCCTTTTCCACGCCGCTCCGCCAGCCGACGACTTTGTTTTTGTAGCAGGTGATTTCGAAATGCTTCCTGGCGCGCTTCATGCGTGCCACGGCCACATTGGTGAGGTGGATCTGGTTGGTGGGGGTGAAGATCGACATCGTGGCTGCTCACAGACCTTGGGTCCGATGACCACGCCGGACCTGCGCTGGCCTGAGAGCCACCTGCCTCGCAGTAACGACCAGGCGGCGCACGGGACTGTACCCTACATAGTTTTTTAAGTCTCTGCTCCTCTTCTCCTCTCATTTCCATATTAAATTAGTACCCAGCTCTTATCTATTTCCTCACCTGTATTTCTAGCAGTTTTCCTACATTTTCCTTTCCATCCCCATAGCCAGTGCCTTTGTGTAGGTCTTCATCTCTGGGCCCTGATTGACCTCGGCTGTGTACACTCTACCAGTGATGGCGAACCTCTGACAAGAGAACTCATTTTTTGGGTTGATTTTTTCTTTGTTAAATGGCATTTAAATATCTACACTAATAAAAGAAAACATGGTAATTGGCGTACAACCGCTACCCTTCCCATTGGCTAATCAGCGAGATATGCAAATTAAGTGACAGCCAAGAAGGCGGCTGGCAGCCAGGGAGCTTAAACTAACATGAGGCTTGCTTGCTCCAGCGACGGAGGACTCCAGCGTTCCCTGCCTGCCGCTGCAGGCCTCTGAGCGGGCAGTTTGAAACATAATAACATATAGAAGCTAAAAAAAACTCCAGAAACCTGCTTTCAGTGAGCCGGGATCTCAGAGCTGGAGTTGATACAGAGTTTCGATCATAGAACACAAACAAACCAGGTACCTGCTTTCAGAAGCGGAAGCCTCAGAGCTGGAGCCAGGCTAAACATGGCCCAGAATAAAAATGAAAAAGAAAAAAAGGAGCAGTTGGGAGCTTCAGTCACAGCCTGAAAACAGCCCTCAGCCCCTCACCCAGTCTGGCCAGGCACCCCAGTGGGGACCCCAACCCTGATCCAGGACACCCTTCAGGGCAAACCAGCTGGCCTCCACCCATGCACCAGGCCTTTATCCTAAATAGTAAAAGGGTAATATGCCTCCCTGAACTGGGATCAGCGGAGCCGAGAGGCCTCCTGGCACCGGGATCAGCATGACAGGGGGGAGCGCCCAAACCCCCTGATCGACCCTTCTCTGTGCATGACAGGGGGCGGTGCCCCAACCCCCCAATCGGCCCTACCCTGAGCGTGACTGAGGGTGGCATCACAACCTCCCGATCCGCCCTGCTCTGTGCGTGACAGGGGGCGGTGCCCCAACTCCCCAATCGGCCCTGCTCTGAGCCTGACCAGGGGCTGCACCTAGGGATTGGGCCTGCCCTCTGCCACCCAGGAGCAGGCCTAAGCCAGCAG
>NW_006290669.1:45529-50540 GCF_000327345.1 Myotis davidii | reverse complement strand
CTCTCCCCCCCGAGTGCACAAATTTTTGTGCACCGGGCCTCTAGTATAATATAAATATCATACATCTTTGTTTTACTATGGTTGCAAATATCAAAAAAATTCTGTATGTGACACGGCATCAGAGTTAAGTTAGGGTTTTTCAAAGTGCTGGCACGCCAAGCTCAAAAGGTTCACCATCACTGCTCTAGGCCAACTCCATCAGAACTATGATACCAGCTTTTACACATGCCCTAATGAATCTCCAAATCTCTAGCTCACTCTTCTTTCCTGAGCTTCTGACTTAAAAATTTGTGTGTGTATGTGTGTTTTTAAAAATAAGTTATTAGTACCTGGGCCTACTAAAACCATTTGAAACTGGATGTCTTTGAATTTACCTTTCCATCCCAAATCTGTTTTTCCAACTTCTTATACTGAACGTGGGCCCTAACTCATGGAAGGTTTCTTTAGGGCCTGGAGACAATAGATCTAAAAATGAATTCTCTAGGGTCCTAAAGTTTTTGGAGAATTTTCTAATTTTGTGTTTTCACTTTGCTGATAGATAGCTCAGTTGATTAGAGAGAGTGTCCTCTGGATATGCCAAGGTTGCAGTTTCAATCTCTAGTCAGATCGCATAGAAGAAGCAACCAATGAATGCATAAATAAGTGGAATAACAAATTGATGTTTCTCTCCCCCCCCCCACCTTCCCTCTCTCTCTACAATCAAATAAAATTTAAAAATATGTAAATAAATTAGTATGAGCACATTCTGGTTCATGTAACTGATTACCATACTATTGAAAATGTTTGTGCCTATATTTGCATATGAATTGTTGCTAAGTGATCATCCAAAGACCCACATGCATGGTAAATGACTCTGCTGCATTAATATCTGCCTTAGGTTGAAGTGTAGTAATTTAAAATTAAGAAAATCTGTCTTTGACTTTTGTACTCATACTGAATTATTTTGCCATTAAATTTTTTTTGTAGTGATAATTACAGGTAAAAAGTGTTTTTATAGAATTTCTAAGAAACTGAAATTTTATAAGGAAGCTTTTATTTGATATGAAAATGACACAACAATAGAGTAATGCACCATTTTAATTGTCACAGACTAATAAAAAATATATAGAATTTACATGTAGATTATGAGAAGGCCTTATAAGATGTCATGGTACACCCTGATGGGGTATTCATGCTAGCCTGAAAAGAGAAAATTGGTGGAAGATTTGACTAATCCTGTGGCCCAGTTGTGTGTGTGTGTGTGTGTGTGTGTGTGTGTGTGTGTGTGTGTGTGATTTCAGAGTAGAGAGGGAGAGAGAGAGAGAAATATCAACATGAGAGAGAATCATTGATTGGCTGCCTCCTGCATGCCCCCTACTGGGGATTGAGCCCACAGCCTGGGCACATGCCCTTGACGGGGATCGAGCCCACAGCCTGGGCACATGCCCTTGACTGGAAATGAACCCGCGACCCTTCAGTCTGCAAGCTGACACTCTATCCACTGAGCCAAACCAGCTAGGGTGCAAATACTTATTTTTGTGAGCAGTTGCATTACACAGAACCCTGTTTGTCTCTCTACATATCAACTTGTAGCATTTATTAAATAGTAGTAAGTGCTATGAATTTTCATTGAATATTTTAATTTTTAGAATTTTGTTTTGGGATATCCTAATAAATTAATTATTCCGTCAACATTAATAAAGCAGTGATTTAAAACCAGTTCATTGTTTATTAAAGGAAAGTAATGAAGATTATAAAATAATCTTGGACATCAACTGGAACAAATAATACATAAATAATTCTTTCTACTCTTTAACCCCAGCATTGGTGATTAGTTGTAGCAGTGTTATCTCACCTATTACTTTAAATGAATGTTGATTCCATTTTTATTGGCTGTATAATTTTTGCCAGTTTTAAATGATAAATTTTATTTTTTGGTGTAGAAGAGCTATAAAAAAAGTTAATGTCTTAATTTTATGCTTATACATACTAAGAAAGCACCACTTTAATATAAGGCAATGCTAGGGTCTGTAGAATTTTTTTCCCCCTCAGAAACGGTTTATATATTACCCTGTGTCTAGAAGACACTGTTTAGATAAATGAACTGAATAAGAGAAGCTTTAGGGTTAGAGTTATTGTTATAGTTAGTTAAATTTTTATTTAAAGTTTTCAGAATTGTTTTCTTTTTCACTTAGTCTGAAAGCTCTAAAAAATTCTATATTTTAATCCCTTACAGTTTTTCCTCCCAGTCTCATAATTTATCTCCATCCATCTTTAGGGGAAGTTCCTGTTTATTAATTTTGCATGTTTTGTTGGCATTATTAAGGAACAGTAAACTTTATCTCCTTTTCCCTTACTCTTCCAACAATAAAGAACAAACAAAATACACTATTCTATTATGTTCTTAGGAAAAAGTGTCTACTAAGTTTTGGTCAAAATTTTTTATAGCTTTATTGAAGCATTATTAAGGTACAACAAACTGCTTATATTTAAAATCTACAACTTGAGTTTTGACATGTAAGCACGTATGTAACCATCACCATCTATATCTATATATATAAAAACCTAAGCGACTGTTAAGACTAAGCGACTGGAACAACCAGACAAGAGGCCAATAGCCATGACGCGCACTGACCCAGACCTTGCTGCTGGGGCCCTGATAGCCCCGAATCTGGTTCACCCACACCCCAGACCCAGACAGGACGGAGGAGGGAGCTCAATTCCTCATGGAATCGGCCCTTGGTTAGCTTGCTGCTGGGGCCAACCTCCCGTGGTTCCTCCCTCTGGCTGGCTGAGAGATCCCACCCGTGCATGAATTTGTGCACCAGGCCTCTAGTAATTAAAATAAGGAACATTTACAGTCACTTCAAAGATCCCTCATATCTCTTTGTGGTTAGTTCCCTCCCTACCACCAGCCTGGAGCAAGCACTGATCTGCTTTCTGTACCACAGTTAGTTTGGGCTGCTCTAGATTTTCATATAAGAGAAATCATACACTAAATACTTTTTTGCCTAGCTAATTTTCGTTAGCATAATGATTTTGGGATTCATTCATGTGTACCAGTAAAATTGTTGAGTATGTTTTATGGCTATACCACAATTTTTTATTCCATTCACTCATTTGGATTAGTTCCAGGTTTTAGCTACTAATAAAGTTGCTATGAACATTCATGTAAAGTCTATGTATGGATATATGCTTTCATTTCCCTTGAGCAAAATACTTAGTAGTGGAATGGCAGGGTTGTATAGAGGGGGTTAAACTTTTTAAGAAACTGCCACACTGTTGCCAATTTAATTGAACTATTTTATAGTCCCATCAGCTGTGGAAGGAGATTCCTGTCGCTTCACATCCTTAATAACACTTGTTATGATCTTTAGCTATTCTAGCAGATATGCATAGTGGTTTCAATTTGCATTTTTCTAAGAACTAATTATTTTGAGCATGTTTCATGTGTTTCTTTTCCATGCATACATTTTCTTTGGCAAAAATGTTTAAATACTTAAGTGAATTGTCTTCATATTCAACTATAAGAGTTTTTTAATGTATTCTGAATACAAGTTATTTCTTGGATATACAGTTTGCATATATTTTCTTGTAGTTGGTAGCTTGTCTTTTAACTTTCTTGATAGTATCTTTTCATGAGCAAACTTTTAAAATTTTAATGAAGTCCAATTATCTTACTATTACTATGTGTATATTTTGGACACCTTTATTTTAATCTATTTGGCTGATAAATTGATCTTTTTTGTTAGGCAAAAGGAATACACAAAGGTAGAAGACATGCCTATCTGTTGTAGAGCCTTTTTAGTTTCATAGGATAAAAATCAAGAAAAGGAAAATACGGAATTTTTGTTAGACTTGAATCTGCCTAGCAGTAGATCATGTTTCTGGAATTAAATTCTCTCCAGTCTTTAGCATAACATTTCAAGTGAAAACAATATAACCAATTAAATGGGATTCTAGTATACTGCTCTGATTTATCCTAGGGGATCTCTCTATGTTTATATAGCTAGTATCTTCAAAATTGAGAACATATGTAGAAAACATTTAAAGAATTCCTTAGAAAGCGGATTTTTAGAAAGCCTTATAAAAGAGGGCTCATAATTAACTGAGTATGCATGAGTGTGTGTGTGAACATATATATATGTGCATTTCTGAAACAGTTTTGCAATCTCATAAAAATTTTAAAATAGATAATCCTGTAATACAGTTGAGATTAGAAATAATAAGCCTAAGCACTTTTAAAATATGAGCATCTACTCTTACTGAATTGTAGTTAAGTTTTGCTTTCTAGCCTTGTTCAGTGTGACCTGGTATTCTATTACTGAACATGTTTATTCTGAAGATTCTTGGAGCTCAACGAGATGTTGAATAGAGGGCTGAGTAATATATGACTCCTGTAGTAGGTGTGGAGATATGCTACCCAGATTCCTCTTCCAGAAGGTTTAGTCCAGCTGTGATAAGTGCAGACCAGGTAGCCCTTTCTGCCCCATTTTAGGATCTGCATTAGCTGTAGAGCCACCTAAGGTCATAACCTCCTTGGAGCAGCATGCGTTTGTACACTGAGCAAGGAAGAGGTATAAAGACCTGATCATTTCAGCCAATCACAGCTTCCCACCTGGTTAGGTGAAATTTTGTTGGTCCTGCATCACAGTTTAAATTCTGCCCAAACTTGCTTTCCTCATCTTCCTTTCACAGGTGTTGAGCCCCAATAAACATTGCACCCCAAACACCACCTTATCTATATTGTGGAGAAGCCAATCTGCAATAGCTCCTGATCTCATAGAACTAATATACTGGGAGGAAATAGACATTAAACAAGAAATTTGTAATGTGATCGTAGCATAGGGTGCTATGATAGTGTGTTATAAAAAGAACCTAAGCCTGGTCATGATATTGTTCAGGGTGGTGGCTTAGAACAGTAGTCAGATCTGGGTTAGTGCCAGACTAACTACTTTGAGTAGCATGTAACTTAGATATACTACTTCTTCCTTTCTAAGCCAGTTTTTTCATTTGTAACATGGTAATGACA
>NW_006290669.1:42994-45507 GCF_000327345.1 Myotis davidii | reverse complement strand
GATGCTCTATCCACTGAGCCAAACTGGTCAGGGCAACGTGGCCAAATCTTGATTCAAGGATGGAAAAATAGGTTTCACCTCTCCATGGGAAAATTTGAAAAAACAAGTATATATGTGTATGTACGTAAATTTACCAATATATATTATCTGATAGTAGAAGTTAACATTTATTAAACACTTTCTATAAATGACTTATACTAATAAAAGGGTAATATGCTAATTAGACCAGATAGACCAGACGTCCTTCCTGACAAAGCTGGGGGCTGGACTGACCTGCAAACTGTCCATGGCCCCTTGCCTGGGCAGGCCCACCCCCCAGCTCGGACCCCGAGCCCGATCTGGGGCCCCTTTCATGGCAGGCCAGCTGGCCCTCACCCATGCTCTAGGCCTCTATACTATACTAGAGGCCCAGGGCATGAAAATTCATGCACTGGAGGGGGGGTCCCTCAGTCCATCCTGCCCCCTCTCACAGTACAGGAGCCCTCAGTAACAGGAGGTAACCCGGAATTCAGAGGAAGGCGACACCCCCATCATACCTATGCTGCTGCCACTGCCAGCAGCGCAAGCCTCTGCTGGTCCTGGTTACCTGAGCCTCAGGTGGCCATGGGTGGCTGGGCAGCTGCCATCCGAGGCTTGCCAGCACCTCGGGCCCACCCTGGGTGGTGGGGAAGCCACAATCTGAGGCTTGCCAGCACCTTGGGACCGCCCTGGGTGTCTGGGCAGCCGACATCCAAGGCTTGCCTGCGCCTCAGGCTGGCCTTAGATGGCTGGGGGGCTGAGAGAAGGTCCGGCTGCATCTGCCGCACTGGGGGATTCTGGCGAGGCTGGGGGGACTGGGTGCCGCCATCTTTGTGATGGAGTCATGGTCAATTTGCATATTCCCTCTTTATTAGATAGGATAATAAAAGGGTAATATGAAAATTGACCCTAATGGCAGAACGACCATTGGACCAGTCACTATGAGGCGCACTGACCACCTCTTGGTTCCTTTCCCTGGCCAGCAGGCTCCTGTCATCTGATGGCCACCTGCGACAGGAGCAGGGCTGGCGAGCAGGCGGGAACAGCTGACCTCTCGGTCCCTTCCCCTGGCCGTCAGGCACAGATCACCTGATGGCGAACGGGGAACTGGGAATGGGTGGCGGTGGGGGGCGAGGCTGGCTGTGGGTAGCTGGGGAAGATGGCCCTGATAGCAGGCCAGGCCTAGGAACTGTACCCGCTCACGAATTTCGTGCCCTGGGCCTCTAGTACTTAATAAGGTGCAGCTGTACTATTATACTTAATATAGTCTATGTATGATATGTGAAAGAAGAAACCTTTGGAGAATTTAGTACGTTCTTTTGATATCTTAAAACAAATTTTATGATGGGAATAGTTTGCAAATAAAGTGCTTTCTTTTTTTTTTTCTGCAGTAAGAAAAATGGAAAACCACCATTACAGAAAAATGAGGTAAAATATTAAATCATCAACTCCTTGGAATTTTATGCATTTATTTGTTATATAATTTTGAATTAAGATATAATTCATAGCATTTTTAGAATTGGAGAACTTAAATATCACCTCCAGTCTGTTACATATTATAGGAATTCTTCCTGAAATAGGAGTCCTTGATAGACTGGTATTTACTTGAATCTGTTCATTTGTTGGAGAGTACCTAGGAGGCAAACATAATTGTATTAGTTCTAGCTTATGATGAGATTAATCTACCCCCTGGGCACTTAGTGATGGCCTATTTTGTTTTTTGCAGCAACATTGGACAAGTCTACTCTCTTTTCTCTGATAGGCCCTCATATTGTTTAAAGATACAGTGGGGCCTTGACTTACGAGTTTAATTCGTTCCATGACGGAGCTCGTAACTCAAATTACTTGTATGTCAAATCAACAGTGAACGAGTGAGACATGTGATGCTGGGCTGATGTGGCGTTCACTGTGAAGTTCGCTGTGCCAACTAGCAGTGGGGTATCTGAAGCTGGCTCGTAATCCGAATTTTAGCTCGCAACTCAAAGCAAAAAAATCGGCCGAGAGACAGCTCGTGTCTTGAAAAACTTGTTAGTCGGGACCCTCGTAAGTCAAGACCCCACTGTAGTTATATTCTTTGGGTCTTTTTTCCCCCCTATTCTAAGCAATCCTCATTTTTTGCAAGTGTCTGTGACATTGTTTCTGATCCTTTTTCAATTCTATATTCATTCCTCTGGACTTATACTCATTAGTTTCTCTAGACTTAGAATAGAATGTAGTTGAACAGACATGGTCCGACTAGCATGGAATATATCAGCACTATTATATCTCTTTATATGTATTGCTAAAAGTCAGCCAAAAATCGCTTTTATTTTTTTAACCATAACTGCTGTTTACATTCAGTGGAAAGTGAGTAGAAGGAAGTAAATAATAAAGATAAGAGCAGAAATAAATGAAACAGTCTAAAAAAACAATTCAAAAGATGACTGAAACCAAGAACTGGTTCTTTGAAAAGATAAACAAGATTGATAGACATTGAACCTGACTCATCAAGAAAA
>NW_006290669.1:39013-42863 GCF_000327345.1 Myotis davidii | reverse complement strand
GCGTGTCAGAGGTGACACGCGGACTCTTTTTTTTGATTGATTTTTCTTAAGTGGCATTTAAATATATAAAATAAATATCAAAAATATAAGTCTTTATTTTACTATGGTTGCAAATATCAAAAAATTTCTATATGTGACACGGCACCAGAGTTAAGTTACGGTTTTTTTTCAAAATGCTGACACGCCGAGCTCAAAAGGTTCACCATCACTGTTATAGGTCAATATCCCTGATGAACATAGATGCTAAAGTCCTCAACAAAATATTAGGGAACTGGATCCAGCAATACATTAAAAAAAATCACACACCATGATTAAATGAGATTTATTCCGTGGATAAGTTTGATACAATATCTACAGAACAACACATATACCACATTAACAAAATGAAGGATAAAAACCACATGATCATAGCAATAGTTGCATAAAAATGCATTTGATAAAATCCAGCATCCATTTATGATAAAAACTCTCAGTAAAGTGGGAATAGAGGGAACATACCTCAATGTAATAAAGGCCATATGACAGACCCACAGCCAACAACATACTCTGTGGGCAAAATTTACAAGTTTATAACCTTCAGGTATCATTCTGATGAACTGGTCATTTGATAGATTCTCAGCATCTGTATTTGTCAGTTGATGTCTTCATTTCTTTTTTTTAATAACAGCTTTATTGAGATACAATTTATATGCCATAAAATTCATCCATGTAAGTGTATAGTTCAATAGTTTTAGTTGTGAGACCATCACCACTAATTTTAGAAAACGTTCCTTTCCCCCAAAAGAAATCCTGTACTCATTAGGAGTCATTCCTCATACTTTTCTGGGCCCTGACAGCCACTAATCCGTTGTTTCTACAGATTTGCTTATTTTGGACATTTCATAAAAATGTGGCTATTTGTGACTGGCTTCTTTCACTTAGCATAATGTTTTTAAGTATCATCTGTGTTGTTGCATGTATCAGTACTTCATTCCTTTTTATTGATGAATAGTCCCATTGTGTAGACATTACCATATTTTATCAGTTGAGGGAAATTTAGATTGTTTCCATTTTTGGCCTATGATTAATAATGCTACCATGAACATTCATATGCAAGTTTTTGTGGATATATGTTTTCATTTCTCTTGGGTAGAACTCTAGGAGTAGAATTGCTGGGTTGTATGGTAACTCAGTTAATTTATTTGAAATAAACATTAATTTTCCCATAAATGTCAGCTTATTTGGTTTATAATATTAGTTTGTCTATATGATATCTATATTACACATATTACACTATATACTGTTATATATATTACTAGAAGCCCAGTGCACAAAATTTGTGCATTGGGGGGTGGTTAAGGTGCCTTCTCGCAATCCGGGACCGCTCTCTCCTAACCGCTTGCCTGCCTGCTCGCTCCTAACCTGCTTGTTCCTAACCGCTCGCCTGCCTGCCTGCTCAGTGTGCATCGTTTTGGTCATTCCAGTTGTTCCATCATGACGGTCGCTTAGGCTATTATATATATAGATAATAGGTCTATCTATTAGTATAATTTTGAATGTAATTCTAGCATCTAGTCTATTAGGTAGCAGGTATTATCTACAAATTTAATTGGCCTTCTCTTTTGTTGTCAAAATTGCTAATAGAATTAACTAGGTAAGGACCAATGAGATTACTCTGTGACATCTCTTAATTTTTTTTTTATGGTTATGTTTTATTCAGCTGTAACTTTATTCAACTGTACCAAAACCTGGTCATTATTTCTCCATTAAGGCCACAGTAATTTTATAAGAAACACCAAATTCCTTGATTAATTTAGTAATCTTTCAACAAATATTGAGTCTCTTATATATGCCTGACATTGTTCTTGGCTCTGGGTGTATAGCAGTTATAAAAGTAGGTCCCTGTCTTTATGGAGTTTACATTGTATATGTCAGCTAAATACTAGGATAATATCCTCAAACAGAAGAAAATTAGAAGAGTTTAACATGACTTATTCCTAGTAAACTCACACTGGCTTATAGTGGTTAGTGTTTCTTAACACATTGTGTACCGCTCACGAGTTTTCTTGTGTTTCGCGCGCCATCTGTTAAAGACCGCTCATGAGTTTTCTCGCGTTTCGCGTGCCATCTGTTATGGACCTTAGATGTCAACACACTGCCTGGTCCACTGTGGGGCACGGTTACAGTGTTTTGGCCAGGGTCAAGCCTCGGACTAATGAAAGGACAGGGTCCTCTCACTGCCACGTGCAAGTCCCAGCTGGAGGTCAGGGCCCTCCCAGCACAGTCATAGCCAACAGCTGTGGTTGTAAGCTTGAACCTATGGTCTGAACACGTAGCCCCACATGCCTTGTGATCGAGTTTAGGTGGATGTGGTTGAGTAGGATTGAGACTCTCGAGAATGCTGTAAACAATGTGATCACACCCCTACTTTGCCTCGTGGCATCTCCTATAAAATAAAGACACCATGATGGGAATATGAAAAGGTCAAGAGCCTGAGAGTAAAGGGAAGCATATGGGAGGGGTTTGTGCTGCTGCCATTTGTGTGACCCCCACTCCACCCCTGAGAGGCTTTGGGAGTCCCACCCTACCCCGGAAAGGTCCAGGATTGTTGGTGCTTCTGCCTTCACTTACAATGAGCATGCGAGTCAAAAAGGTTGCCCACCCCTGGTCTAGAACCTTTGGAAGGGAACTATTACAGCATTTTAAGGCACTAAATAAGCCTCCTGCAGCCGTGGGCTTTTCAGACCCCTGCAGAGCACAGCAGTGAGGTGGCCTCAGCTAAGGCCAGGGCTGAGCCCTCGGCTCAGCATCCTGTCGCCCTTATGGGGCAGCCTCTCCCAGTAACTGATCAGGGGCTGCATTTTTAAAGTTGCCAATAGTGATAATAGATACCTGGTATTGGTCACCCGTTGTGTAGATGGGGAACAATAAGGGTGGCCCCTCTAGACCCAGAGCCCACATTCTCATCAGGAAGCAAACAAGTGTAGGTTGAGGGTGTCCTGTTAAGAGTGGGTGTGTGCTTTGCTGGGGCAGAGTGAGGCGGTGACATCTGAGCTGGTCCTACAGGCGTTTATCAGGAGGGGGGGCATGTTGGGAAGAGAGAACATCAGAGAAAAGGTACCCAGGTGTGTGAGGCAGCTAGACCCCAGGCTTTGGGTATCCATGTGGGGACCTGGCAAGGGGACAGGTGGCAGTGGGTGCTGGTTAGTGACAGGCACCCAGAGCATCAGGTTGAGAAGTGTAAACATTGTCTAGAGTGAATTGGGGAGCTCAGGGAGGTTTTTAATGCACAGGGGGAAGATGTGATCAGATTTCTGTTTGGGAAGATCATCCTGGGACAGTGTGGAGGGTAGCTTAAAAGAGGGGAGACAGCCCTGACCAGTTTGGCTCAGTGGATAGGTATTGGCCTGCGGACTGAAGGGTCCCGGGTTTGATTCCAGTCAAGGGCATGTACCTTGGTTGCGGTCACATCCCCAGTGTAGGTTGTGCAGGAGGCAGCTGATCAATGTTGCTCTCACATCGATGTTTCTAGCTCTCTGTCCCTCTCCCTTCCTCTCTGTAAAAAAAATCAATAAAATATATTTAAAAAAAAATAAATTTCAAACAATATACAAACCAAAGCAACAGTTGTCTTTGGACGAGGGAATGATTCCATGGAGAGGACGTTTCAAATTTTGTACGTACAACCCAGCGAAAATAACAAAATATGGTTTACTTGTTTGGATGGTGTGCGAGAGTGACACCGGCTAAATCTGCAGTATGGAGATATACAATGCTGAAGGAAGGAAATTGCAAAAAACGGTTCTTTCAGTCTTTGGACCCTATCTTGGCATATGGCACCGTATTTCCCAGGATAATTATTACAATGCTC
>NW_006290669.1:37459-38819 GCF_000327345.1 Myotis davidii | reverse complement strand
CGAGTGTGCTTGTTTTTCACACCCATAGAAAAAGGAGCGAATCTAGATACTTAGGTAAATTTTGTTTGGTCCCTCTTCATAGAGGAAAATGTTTTATGCAGTACCTTACGTTAAGTACTAGGAACTTTAATTGTTTAATTGTTTTTGTAAATAAAAATGTTATAATTATTGAAAAACAACACCTAAAGTGCATTATGATCTGTAGTTATGATGATTTAAATAACGTGCAGTTTGCCCAAAAACGTCCGGTCCCTGGCATATGTCTTCGAGATTTCTATGCGGTAGGCAATGTGTTAAGTATTCCCAAATCCTCCATATTAATATCTATTCTCTGAATATCCTGGAGATTGACATCAAAATTTCTCTTCTTTAGTTTCCATCATCTTTTCTGCAGGCTTTGAAAAATGGTTCAAGATGTGTTTATCTTTAGTGATCTGGCATATCTCCATCTTCGTAATCTCATATATCTAAGTTATAATCAAACCAGAGCTGATTTATATCAAACCTTAGTTATTTATATCTACTATCTACATATTATATCTGCAAGTTCTAGGACATCATCGAAACTAGTTAGTACAGCTAAATTCATTCACTTGTTTTTAAATTTTCTTTTTTTGTACTATGTTTTTATCATATACAGTGGGGCCTTGACTTAGGAGTTTAATTTGTTCTGAGACCGAGCTTGGTAAGGAGCTCGTTAACTCAAATTACTCTGTCAACTCAATGCAAAAAATCAGCCAAGAGACAGCTGGTATCTCAAAAAACTCATTAGTTGGGACACTCATAAGTCAAGGCCCCACTGTACTTATTTGCTGATCATACTGTGTGAGCAAGATAAATTTAGATTAATAGGTTTGCAAAAAAAGGATGTAAGATATTGTGCACACTGATACCACACTTGTAAAATTTATTGAGGAAGTGCACACATGCACATTATACACATCTATATATATATAAAGAGGTAATATACTAATTGGTCTTAAAGGTGTCACAGTAACAACCAATTTGCATATTGACAGACCAGCAGGAGGCTGCATGTGCAGCAGGGGATGGGTGGCTGGAGCCAAGTTCCTGGGGGTCTGAAGAGAGTGCCTGACAGGAGCTCGGACTGCAGAGAAGGAAGAGGAAGCGGCCATGGGGAGCTCTTCCAATCCCCCTGCATGGACACCCTACTGCAGCCCCCGCATCCCCGGGGGGACGGGGAGGCTGACCGGACAGGGAGAAGACCCAGCCTCGAGGGTAGCGGCAGCCCACATCCCTGACTCCCAATCTCTTCGCCTGCCACCCCCGCCAGGGGCTGCCCACAACAATAGCATGCTGGCGACCACCTGTCAGCACCCCCGAGGCACCCGGGGCCTGC
>NW_006290669.1:33535-36735 GCF_000327345.1 Myotis davidii | reverse complement strand
GACGCTCAGCACAGGATGCGCACTGACCACCAGGGGGCAGATGCTCAATGCAGGAAATGCCCTCTGGTGGTCAGTGCACTCCCACAGGGGGAGCGTTGCTCAGCGGAAGCAGGGCTCATGGCTGGCGAGCACAGAGGCAGTGGTGGGAGCCTCTCCTGCCTCTGTGGCAATGCTAAAGATGTCCAACTGACGGCTTAGGCCCACTAAGCCGTCAGTCAGCCATCCCCCCAGGGCTCCTGGACTGCAAGAGGGTGCAGGCCAGGCTGAGGGAAACACCCCCCTCCCCTGCCCCAGTGCACGAATTTCGTGCACCAAGCCTCTAGTATATACTAAAATGAAATCTGGTATATATGCCAAATATTAAGGTGATATCTTTAAATGGTAGGTGTAAGCCTCTTACTTTTGCTAATCAGAATTTTCTATTTTTTTTTTTTTTTTTAGTGAATATGTTACTTATGAGGGAAAGCAATTTAAAATAGATTTTTAAAATATTTTATTGATTTTTTTACAGAGAGGAAGGGAGAGAGAGAGTCAGAAACATCGATGAGAGAGAAACATCGATCAGCTGCCTCTTGCACATCCCCCACTGGAGATGTGCCCGCAATCCAGGTACATGCCCTTGACCGGAATCGAACCTGGGACCTCTCAGTCCACCGGCCAACGCTCTATCCAATGAGCTAAACCGGTTTTGGCTAAAAGAGATTTTTTTTTTAAAATATATTTTATTGATTTTTTACAGAGAAGGGAGAGAGATAGAAAGTCAGAAACATCGATGAGAGAGATCGATCAGCTGCCTCCTACACACCCCCCAGTGGGGACGTGCCCGCAACCAAGGTACATGCCCTTGACCGGAATCGAACCCGGGACCCTTGAGTCCGCAGGCTGACGCTCTATCCACTGAGCCAAACCGGTTCGGCTAAAAGAGATTTTTTTAATTGAAATTTGTTATAATCTGGTAGGATGGGGTGGATTGAAACAATTTTCATAAGACAAGATTTAAGAAGGAGAAAAAGAAGGAATTCAGTTAGAAAATAGTATATAGAGATAATTGATTTGATTTTAAAATACCTTTTTATTTAAGTTTCTTGTAATTTACATCATGTAAATTCAAAACACATTAAGGTAAACAGTGTGCTGGGATTGGCGTTTAGCATTCCCATACATATTTTTATACTTTTGAAGTATAGGTATGTATAGCTCCATAAACAATATAGGTAAAATTATTTTGCATTTTGAAACATTTTATAAATTGAATCATTGTATGTATTATGCTTACACTCTGGTCAGCACTGTATGGCCTCTTATTTTATTTGCTATTTCAAACATCTATCTTTTTTAGTCAGTTTTAGTTCATCTCTCCTTTCCAAGTTATTGACACATAAATAGAAACTTCTCAACGCCCTTGTTGCCTCCTGAATATTAGGTACATTTTTTTTGGTTATATTAATACTTCAACTTCTTAACTGGTCTTTATCTAATGACTTGCGTGCTTTTTCTATAATTTATATGTTAAATTTATAGCAACAAAGTGGTTTTTGTATTTTTAAGAAATTACTGGGAAATTTAGAGGTGGGGAAAGTCAATTATAAATTTAAAATGCATGCTTACTGTTTACAAAATGTAATGTTTCTGTAGATATCCTCATTTAGAATAGTTTCAAGGTTCAAGAATGGTAGAGCATCTCTATTTCTTGAGCTCTTCTGAGCCAGTCCTCCAGTCCAGGTGGTGGTTTTTGTTTTTGTTTTTTGCAGAAAATCCTGTGAGGACTTTAAGAAGTATATAGTTCCCTTCATGGATTGAAATGTAATCAAGGCAGGCTTTCAGACAGCTTAAGCAATAGGAGCAGTGACAACAGGAACAGAAAAAAAGAGGAGGAATTGTATACCAGGTAGCTGTGTTTTGTTTTTGTTTTAATGCTTCAATGTTACTATCTTAGAACTTTTTTTAAACCTTCCTCATTGTTTGCCCTAGATATTTACTTACTTATTTATGTAATTTTTGTGAACCCATGTAGAAGTAGGTAGTGCTCTGTTTAAGTCAGAAGATGGCCATTTCACTTTGGCATTACTCTATTTCACTTCAAGTTAGCAATGGAAAACTGGTTATTGATGGGATGAGGTGAGGTAGGGAGGCAGTGACAGGAGAAAAAATTTGAAAGTAGAAGTTTCAACTATTTTTTTAAGGTAATTGGTGTGTATTGCCTTTTCCTTGTTCTTTTCAGTTTGGTGGACTAGAAGGGAAGATTTAGGTTGAAGTTGTGAGATTGCCTGGAAAAGAATAGGCTAGCTAAGTAAATAGAGTAGGGCTTTTTGTCTGTTTTATTTACTGCTGTCTGTATCATTTAGAACAGTGCCTTGGGCCAAGTAAATATTGAATCAATGATTGCATGTATGTGTAAGTGAAGTAGACTGGGCCTGTAACTCAGTAGGATGAGGTTTGCAGCCTTCAGTAAGGTTTGAAAGACCTGAACTCTATTCCAACAATTGTAGGATTGGCTGATTTTTGTCCAGTTCTTTTTATCAGTCTTCCTGATTGAATTCTACAAACACAAAATTAGGACTTCCTTTCTTGGTCTATAATTTTGTATTACATTCTGTGCCTAATCCTATATAATAAAGAGCTAATATGCAAATGGTTGTCACACCCTTTTGCCCTCATGCCCTCACGCTCTCCCGCCGGGGCTAGTGGACCTGAGGCTGTGCCCCCCTGCCCGGCGGAGCTTGATGGGGGACCTGAGGCTGTGTCCCCTGCCTGGTGGGGCTTGATGGGGGTGTGGCTGGCCAGGTCTGGGTCTCGCGTGACTTTGAGGTGCACGTGGGTGGGCGGGGACTTGACTCTGGGGCCCGCGGCGCACCCCAGACTCTGACAGGAGGGAGATTTTCATATACATTTCACTAATTTTCTTTCATCTCTGACACTTCTGTTATAAAGGGCAAATAGCAATATTAAAATATTTCCTCTAATTAATTCCCTTTTAATGTGCACAAATTTCGAGCACCGGGCCACTAGTCTTATACAATAAAAGCACTAAGGGTGCTGGAATGACCACGGGGGCCAGACGCTCAACCCAGGAGGAGAGGGAGTGGGGCGCAGGGAGGCCTGGCGACGCATGCTATGGCCCAGGGATCCCAGGAACTACAAGCCCAGAGCTTGCTTTCCAATAAAAAAAATAAATTGGGAAAAAAGAGAAGAAAAGACAA
>NW_006290669.1:22578-33279 GCF_000327345.1 Myotis davidii | reverse complement strand
CTCATCATCTCCTCTGATTCATTCTTCATTTTCTCATGACTCTGCCTAGTCTATCTGTAACAATTTACTTATTAATTTTTATGTTTCCCCTGCTCTATGAGCTGTATGAGTGAAGAAACTTTGTCATTGAATTTATGAGGGAGAGAGAGTGAATTGGCAAATTGCATGTTAGAAATGCTAAATGATAAATTTAGGAATCTAAAAGTTTCATGCAATTGATATTAGGGAAATTCATGTTCAAGATAAAACAAACGCAGCTTACTGTTTTTGGTAACATCTTATTTTCTTGAAAGCATGTTTGAATATGAAGAGCAGTACAATTCTGTATTTTCTCAATGTAATAGCATCTTGATAGTTTATATTGACAGATAATACATAGTTCTTTAATCTTATTTGTTGTAGATTTGTTATAGCTATATTAAATTTTAGTTTTGTTTTTTTATATAGAAAGAAGGGAAAAAAGAGCGAGCTATGGTGGACAAAGTGTTTTTTTCAAGGCTCTCACGGATTCTGAAAATCATGGTCCCTAGAACATTTTGTAAAGAGGTAAGTCAGATATAAACAAAGTGAAATTATAATATTAAGTGTTCAACTTTAAAGGTTACATGAAATTAGAATAATAAATTACAAAGCTTTGTCATACTAAGGCCAAATGCTTTCTATATGGGTGACTACTAAATTTTTGTCTTTAAATCATTGTCACATAAGTATCCTTATTGTTCAGTGCCAGTTTTAAAATTTCTCTTATTTATGAAATATTATTTTATTATGTTTTATGTAACATTCTAGAGTACATTAGTGCAGGTACCTTAAGTTGTGGTGCTCTATTATAATGAAAACAAGATTAAATTTAGAAAGACAAATCATTTTATTTCATTAAGATATTAATAAGTCACATTGATATGGGATAGGTTTCAGGTTTACTTCTTCATATTTGACTAAATATGTTTTGTTTATTTTTAAATTTATTTATTGAATTTATTGGGGTGACATTGATTAATAAAATTATTAAACATGTTTTTAAAAAAGATACCAAAATGATATCTGAAATTTCAAATATTTTCAGTGAGTTGGTTGTAGGAATAAAGTTTTATTATCCCTTTCTTTGCCCTTTTATCAAGCTTATCTTTATTGATGTGTCTTTTTTTTTTACTGGCCTTAAAATTTTTTTTTATTGTTTAACATATTACAGATAAGTGTTTATAATGATGAAAAAATAAAATATTGCTGTGTTTTCCATCTTTAATCACTTCAGTATTTTCCTTTTATACAACTAAAAATATCACCTTTTTAAAAAAATTTAAATTCTTTATTGTTTGAAGTATTACATATGTCTCCTTTTCACCCCATTGACCACTCCCTGGCTACTTCTGGCTTATTTCGCTTAGCATAATGCTCTCCAGTTCTATCCATGCTGTCGCAAATGGTAAGAGTTCCTTCTTTTTTACAGCAGCGTGGTATTCCATTGTGTGGATGTACCATAGGTTTTTAATCCACTCATCTGCTGATAGACACTCAGGCTGTTTCTAAGTCTTCACTATTGTAAATTGTGCTGCAATGAACATAGGAGTGCATATATCCTTTCTGATTGGTGTTTCTGATTTCTTGGGACATATTCCTAGAAGTGGGATCACTGGGTCAAATGGGAGTTCCATATTTAATTTTTTGAGGAAACTCCATACTGTTTTCCACAGTGGCTGCACCAGTATCATCACCTTTGACTCTTCTTCTCATACCTTATCTTTTCAGTAACTGGGATCTGACAGTTTTTCTTCTAAATATTCTAGCCTGGATGTCATAGTGTTCTTTAATTAGTCTCATTTCAGAGAATCTCCCCTTTTAATCTTTTCTGCCAAATTTATCTTACGATGTTTCCCATTGTTCAAATTTTAAAAAGCATTTGTCTTATAATCTGTAAATAGCAAGAAAAGAATAAGATGCTCCAAAACAATGTGATTCCCGAGGAGAATAAATATTCCTCCATTACACTGGACTTGCTCTCCTTCCCCCTTCCTTCCGCCCTTAAGTGGAACTCTTCAGAGTTCCACCCTTAAGAAACTCTAAAAAATAAAAACATTTGTTTATTTCTGATTAGATAGAGATAGTGTGTTCCTTGAAGAAAAATTGGAAAATGCAGATAGATATTTTTTTCTTCTTGGTGCCTGTTAGCCTCCCACTCAGAGAGAACCTCTGTTATTATTTTGGTGTGAGCACATAATAAAAATGAGATCACACGGAAACTTTTAAAATATGCTTCCTCCCTTGTATTTTAAATGTTTTTCCAAGTATCCTTGAGTTTCTCTTAAATTAGTTGCTTTCCGTTTCTACTGGATTATTATAATCTCTTAAATGGTCTGTTTGCTTCTTCTTTCCTAACTAGTTAAAATCCTAATAAAAAGAATATATAGCCGAAACCGGTTTGGCTCAGTGGATAGAGCGTCGGCCTGCGGACTGAAGGGTCCCAGGTTCGATTCCGGTCGGGGGCATGTGCCTGGGTTGCGGGCACATCCCCAGTAGGAGATGTGCAGGAGGCAGCTGATCGATGTTTCTCTCTCATCGATGTTTCTAACTCTCTATCTCTCTCCCTTCCTCTCTGTAAAAAATCAATAAAATATATTAAAAAAAAAGAATATATATATTTTCTTATAGGATAAATCACAACCTGACTTTGACCTTCCTTTCAATATCATCTGCTAGGAAGATTTTTTGCCATGTTTCAGTCAGGCTGTGTGCTGCCATGGCTTCATGTCTATGACATCCCGGACCCCTACCCCAACAAAATTAAGTTATTTTTTAAATGTAACAAATACTTAAAAAAAAATAGCTTAATGCTCATTATCTTCTTTATGAAGGTTTCCCAGGACTCTTCAGGCATAGTTAGTTATTTTCTTATTCTACAACCTACCTGACTTTGGAGAGTTCTTATTTAAAATACAAGCTTCTTGCCCTAACCAGTTTGGCTCAATGGATAGAGCATTGACCTGCGGACTGAAGGGTCCCAGGTTCGATTCCAGTCAAAGGCATGTACCTGGGTTGTGGGCACATCCCCAGTAGGGAGTGTGCAGGAGGCAGCTGATGGATGTTTCTCTCTCATCGATGTTTCTAACTCTCTATCCCTCTACCTTCCTCTCTGTAAAAAAATCAATAAAATATACATTTAAAATACAAGCTTCTCTGGAAAGATTCATATATTTCCCCCCTTGTCAGTTAACAATATATACTTATTTAATTACTTAGCAGGGGTTTGTTGACTACAAAATGAATGTGAGACATTAGATAGATCTCTAGGAGTTAGTAGGGAGGTAGAAGAGTCTAACTTGGCTAACTTGACAGTTTTGTCTAGAGTTATTTTATGAACCATTTTTGAAGGATATGAAAATCCAAATTTAACCTTAGTTCAAGAAAGTGAAGTGAACTCCTATAGAAATCAAAAAAGATTGGAGGTAGGGATAAACTAATTTATGAAATAGAGAAATGAAAATACTACATATGAATATATGGAAATTCATATATACCAGAAGGTGAGAGAAAGCCTACATTAGTGCAAATCTTCAATTTCTGTCATAGTCTGCAAACCCATTAATAATGGGAATAGTGATGATTTTAACTACATCTTTTATATAAAGGCTTTTCAGGGCTGTCAATAATTAGTTTGCCAGATTTTGCTAAAGTGACACAAGTAACCTTGATACTTACTTTAAGGATAAATTAAGCCAAGAACATAAAATGAAGAAATAATTAAACCATCTTTGTCTAATGTTACCTTTATACAACTGAAGTGATTAATTTAGGATTGAGACTGTATGAAAGGTCTGAATTAAAAGTTAACATTACAGTTAGAATGGCATACAGACAACATTTATTAAAATCAATAGGTTCTACTGTCAATTGAATATCTAACTTTGAGATGGTAAGATAGGGTAGAAAGATGGTATTGTTTCTTTCCAGCAAACATTGGGGTAGCATTTGTCATAGCTCATCACAAACTTTATTTCACACCATCTTCTTTCTTATGGCTTCATTCACTACTTCTGTGTGTGACTCCCTGTCTTGTCTTTCACTTAAAGGGCTATATTTTTAGTACCTTACTCTTTTAAAAAAAAATATGTTTTGCAAAAATTACATAAGTATTAGATGCAGTTGCCCCTCAATTCCATAACTTTGAAATTACGCACATTATCCAACAAATGTCCTCCCTGCCATACACCAGCTTCCACGACTTTAGCTTCTGTGTTACTGTCATATTCTTCCTGTTTAGAAGGTTTAAGGTCAGTTTTGAATGTGTATTGGAGGTTGGAGAGTAGATTTTCATCTAACACAGAGATAATTGATTACTAGCCAGCCACTCGATATCTCATCTCTTTCCGCTTGATGATAATTCTTGTACAGCATTGCTTCAGTAATGTTTTCTAAACAGTACCTTTAACATTTTGTTCTACCTACAAGCTTTCAGTAGCTTTATATTGTCTAAACTCTGCTGGATATGCTATACTGTAATTCATATGGTTTTAATCCATTTATTTTTCATTAAATCATTTTTTTTTTTACTCATAATCCTCATTCTTTCTTTTGTTTTACTTGGAATGATTAATGTATTTCTAATATCATTACCCTCTTTTGCTACCCAAGGCCTTCCTATACTGTTAAACTTAACACATGAAGTGATGCAAATATACCTACATTGGTCTGTTTTCTTCCCTTTTTTTAGTGTAAATTTTGCCTTAATAACTAAATTGAAAGTCCTGTGAGGGCAGAGGCACTCTTAGAGATTTTCCTAAAAAATGGAACCAAACTTATTCTACTTGGGCAAAAGTATACTCTTCCATATTTGTAGTTTAATTGTATATTGACAGTTATTATCATTTTTCTTTATTAATAATATATTAAAAATACTAGATAATCATAATACATGTGATTCGGGTAATTTAAATAACAATGCTAATTTCTGACACTGACTAATTGTATGAAGACGAGTCACTTAACCTGCCTGGGATTCACTTTTGAATTCTGAATAAGAAGGTTAGATTAAGTGATCTTTAAGGCCTTTCCATTTATATTTAAAAAATTTTAAAAAATTGCCTATAGGTAAAATATCAGCCAACTGTATTAAAGCTAGAATAAAGCCTTGAATTTAGAAATAGAAAATCTTTACCAAAGAAATATTTGTTTGTTTTTTAAACTTTTTAAAATGCATTTATTTAATTTACTGTACATGATTTATTTTAGACAGGTTACTTGATACTTATTGCTGTTATGCTGGTGTCTCGAACATATTGTGATGTTTGGATGATTCAAAATGGGACACTCATTGAAAGGTACTTTTCTATTCACCTTCCTCCCATATATATGAAATACTAACTTGTCTCATATTTAAACAATATCTTAATGAGCAAGAAATATATTCTACATTAGGTAAATACTTTAATCAAATTATGTCTCTGTTCATTTACTTCGATATTTATTGAGTGTCTCCCATGTGCCAGGAATTCTATGAGAGGGATATACTGGTGAATGGGAGAGACCCTCCCTGTATCCAGGCCTGCAGAGCTGACAATTTATAGAGGGTTAGAGACAAATAAGAGGAAAATTAAAATGCAGAATAGTAAATGCTTTACTAGTATTGGGGGTTTTAAAAGTCACCACATTGGATGACTAAAATTAATGAGATAATTTGGAGGAAAATATCAAAGCATTTTAGGGAATCACATTGAAAATGTTGATTAAAAGGAAAAGCAATTCTTAGACATTTCTTTCAGTTTTTTAGTTTGTGTTTATAAATTTTTATTATAGTCATTTTACATATTATTAATTACTGCAATTGATAATTTTGGATCTAAAAACAAAAATAACGTGTTGATAAAGAACTTATTCCTTATAATACCAATTGAATGTCAGTAAAATTTTTCTTGGAATTTTGTTTACTGGTATGTAATATTTTATCAGAAAATGTCTTAAATACTTAATCTAAGATAACTTTTGGAATGATAGTACTTACACTTTTTAAATGCTCCCAAAGTTTGAAATAAAGATTATTCCTCCTCATCCTCGATTTGCTACTTTGAGGATTTGTTGGAAGAGGAAGAATGCTTTCTTTATGTACATGTTTTCTGACTCAGCTGTCTCAGAGAATAAGGGTTTTCTGCATAATCACATGCCTCTGAATATGTGTAAATTGTGTAGGCTATATTCAACACAAGTCTCTCTGAAACCTGTGGTCAGTCCCAGGCATTTTAAAAGGTTTTAGTCAAAGTAATATATAAACAACTTAAAAATGATATGTGAACATAGCTTAATGTCAGATAGTCTTGCAGGAGTTAGTCACAAACGTATCAATCCTGTGCACCTTTCTTCCAGTCATAACTGTCATTCCTGGAGCCAGTAATTTTCTGTTCTTTTTATTGTTTCATCTCTCTCTCTCTTTTTCTTTATCTCTGGACTTCAATGTGACATACTTGTGTTACTGTTTCTAGATTTTTCAGTTTTAAAGTATGTATTTATTTCCTACTTTGGAAGATGAGAATCAGCTTTTTACACTGTTAGCCATGCCCATGCTCATCCTTTCCCTCTCAATGTTGTTATATCACAATATTTTATTAAATTGGAATTTATTTACTTGATTTTGCCTATTGTTTATAGCTGAGCCACATGGCATATATTTTAGTAGTTTCTTTTGTATACAATTTTTTGTTTCTCCTGGCGTTTAGAAATTGCAAGGTTTTGTGTGCTTTAGGTTTTTGCCTATTTCTTACTAATTGAACTCAAGCTTATTGACAACACTGTAAAATCATCTCAGTATTGTAATATGGTCACATATACCAAATAATCTATTGATTTTATCTATTACTACCCACTCTGTGCTTCTTGTTAGTTTCCTGTCTTCCTGCTCTAACCAGGATGGATTGCATTTTAGGCCCACTAAATAGCAGTCCGTGTTTGAATTTGCTTTTATCATGCATGATCTTGGGAATTTCTTTCATACTTCTCTGCTGCAGGAATTGAATAACCTGTTTTCTGTATCTTTTGTTTTCTTCTTCCTCAGTTTATGTTCTCATTCTGGCAAATTCAGTCTTTTTCTGAGAAAAGGTACAAGGGAAATACATTTTTGAGACCTTTTAGATCTGATAATTCTTGAGAAGTATTTATACATTCCCAGTTGGAAATTACTTTTTGTCAGAATATGGAAAGTATCCCCTGTTATCTTCTAGAGGCCCGGTGCATGGAATTCGTGCACGGGGCAGGGGGGGTGTCCCCTCAGCTGAGCCTGCACCCTCTCCAATCTGGTACCCCTTGGGGGATGTCTGACTGCTGTTTTAGGCCTGATCCCGGGTGTCTGGTCTAAACCAGCAGTTGGACATCCCTATCACAATCCTCTACTGCTGACTCCTAATTGCTCATCTCCCTGGTCACCCCTAACTGCCACTCCCCCAGCCTAATCGCCCCTCACTGCCTGTGCGCCACTAGCCTGGTCGCCCATGCATCCTGCTGTTCAGTCATTTGGTTGTCCCTCACTGACCCCCTGTTGGCCTGGTTGCCTCACGCTGCCTGCTTGTTCAGTCGTTTGGTCGTCCCTCACTAACTCCCCTGCCGGCCTGGTGGTAGGCAGCCATCTTGTGAGGGCGTGAGGGTTAATTTGCATATTACCACTTTATTATATAGGATAGGACTTACTGGTTCTTAACCTTTGGAAATTTTTATGATCATTTGTTACTGATGTATTGCTGGTGTTGGGGAATTTTACTGAATATTGGTATGATTTGTTCATTTTTTTTTTTTTTTACTTCATTGTGCTGGGCATGAGGTGGGCTCTTTTCCATCATTCTTCCTCTCCATTTTTATCTATGCCTTTTCTGGAATCCTTATTAGTTGAGTGTTGTACGTACTGGATTGATCATCTGATTATGCTATAATTTTTATACTATTTGTTTTGTTAAAATATGTTTTTATTGATTTCAGAGAGAGGATAGGAGAGGTAGAGAGAGAGGGAGGGAAGGAGAGAAGGAGAGAGAGTTAGAGAGAGAGAAAGAGAAACATCAATGATAAGAGAATCATTGATTGGCTGCCTTCTGCACAACCCCTACTGGGGATCTAGCCTGATCCAGGCATGGGAGAGAAAGATAGAAATATCAATGATGGGAGAGAATCATTGATTGGCTGCCTTCTGCACAACCCCTACTGGGGATCTAGCCTGCAATCCAGGCATGTGCATTGACCAGGAAATCGAACTGTGACCTCCTGGTTCATGGTTCGACACTCAACCACTGAGCCACACCGGTCGGGCTCTATACTGTTCTCTATTCTAGGAAGTTCCTTTTAACTTTATCATCCAGAGGATTTTTATTATATTTTTATTTCTAAGAGTTATCTTTTTGTATTGATGTTCATTTTTATAGCATTGTTTTTTGTTTGTTTCCTTCATAATCCTTTGACTGTTGTTCTGATCTTGTTAGAGGCTTTCCTCAAGCAGTTTGCTACTCTTGGCTCTATATTCATATTTAAAACTGAAGGCCTAAAAATCTTGTTAGAATCCAATTTGAGAGCTTGTTGAGTGCCTGGTCTCCAATGTTTGTAGGTGTCTGTGGGCAGAGTCTGGTCAGTTTTGTGTCTGTGTGCCTCTAACAAATCTAAGAATTTCAATATAAACATAGTTCAGATGTTCATTGTTGCTAGCATATTAGCTTTAGAAGGATCGGTTTTATTGGAATCCTTTATGTATTTAATGTAGAGAAAAGTGATGTTCTTTTACATTATTATATAATTTTATGCTTTTTCTTTGATGGCTGTATTATTTAGATGCCATATCTGTTAATAAAAATATAGACTCCCCAACTATTACCTGTGGCAAAAATATATAGGTTACATTCGCTCTGAGTAACATTATCTGTAATAATAAAAGTGTAATATGCAAATCGACCGAACGACCAAACAGCAGAACGACCGTTTGGATGACCTTCCAGACGACCACGCTATGACACCCCCTGGCGCCAGGCCATCCAAGGCAAGTGCAATGCGATTGGTCGGGGAGCCCTGCCATCACCCTATGATCACCCCACAGAGGGAGGCCCAGGCTACCCTCTGTGGGGTGACCAATGTGGGGGTTCCACGATCGATTGCCCCAAAGAGGGAGGCCCAGGCCACCGGCTGGCGGGGCGATCAGTGGGGGGAGCCCTCTGCTATCGCCCCAAAGAGGGAGGCCCAGGCTACCCGGCCAGTGGGTGGGGCCTCCCTCTGCGCAGCGATGGATCGTGGAGCCCTGGTTGGGTGGACGGGGCCTCCCCCTGCTGGGTGATCGATCACAGAGCCCCATGATCAATAGCCCCACAGATGGAGGCCCAGGCCTCCGGCTAGCGACACTGTGGCAGGTGTGTGGGGCCGGCCAGCGATCGCACCGCAGAGGGAGGCCCAGGCCAGCTAAGCGATCACACCTATGCAGCCAGGGGAAGGAAAGCCCCAATAGGCCCTGATCGCTGGCCAGGCCTAGGGACCCTACCTGAGGAGCCCTAGATTGAGAGAGGGTGCAGGCTGGGCTGTGGGCACCCCTGTCCTCCCCACCGCCCCCCCCCACATAAATTTTGTGCACCAGGGCCTCTGGTATTAAATATCTGTATAGAATTTGTCATATATTACATATTAAAACCCTGCACAGTCATGGTATGATACAGGAGATTTGTTTATTTTTTAAAAGATTTTCCCTTTTATTCAGATTTTGACTTCATGTTTTTGTAATCCAAAAGTATATTATTTATTCTTCTAAACTAGAGATTTCCAACTTTAATTGAATAAATGCCAATACATATTTTCTTAAAGACTTACTGTCCTGTAGAAAATGCTTAACTAAGAGTATGTGATGCAGTAATTTAATTGGTGATTGTGGATAGAGGAAAGGTATTGTGTAGCATGAGCCAGCCTTTAATTGTAGAGTAATCATCTTGTTGTAATTTTAGTTATGAGATGTAAAAAAAAATATTTTTTTAATTTAATAGCTTTTAAAAAACTTATTTTGATACAATTTAAATTTACAGAAAAGTTGTAAGAATAGTATAAGGAACTACCTTAAACAATACTTTTACTCAAATTTACCAATTGTGAAATGATCATTTTAAAGTTAATTTTCTCCTTAATAAATATTTTTGAGTTTCTGCTGTAGCAGAAATATGAACTATTTTATATTTAGTCAAATTACAAGTTTTAAAATATTGTGAGTTCATAATATGGAACATTATTTGAAAAATTTACACATTTCTCTAACTTGCTACTAAAGCTGTATTGTAAATGGATTTATCTATTGTTTCCCATTTGTCTTCCAAAGTAGGTTTTGATTAATACGTTTCTGCTTTGGTCCTTAGTGTACCTCATTTTAATATCCTTTATACCTTTTAGGCTTATTTGTTAACAGTGGCTAATTCCTTTGGAGTGTGGGCACATTTTAAATAGGACACACCTTTTCTTTAAGAAACTGGTAATTACATAATATGGAGGTGAATCCTTCTATCTTGTTGCTGTTACACGTAATCATAAATATATATATTTTACTTTCACCCACTTGGCTACAAGCAGCATCTTTATCTTTTATAAGATTCTTATATGTATTGAAAGTAATAATGATTGGGACTACTATATTCTTCATTATTATTATTTTGTTTTGCAGTGGAATAATAAGCAGAAATAAAGCTTTATTCAAGGAACCATTTTTTAAATTTATAG
>NW_006290669.1:15078-20078 GCF_000327345.1 Myotis davidii | reverse complement strand
TCAGTCAAAAACTGAGATTCAGCAGAAAATCAGTTTTGTTTTTGGATAAAAATTTTATGTAATTATGACTCAGAACTATGGAAAAATATATATATAGCTAATATGCAAAGTGTCCACTCGGAGTTCAACCTGAAGACTGGGACTTCAATTGTTCACTATGACATGTGCTGACCACCAGGAGGCGGCATGGAATGAAGGAAGGCTCTGGCCAGTAGCCATCAGCCAGGGAAGGAAGACCCCTGCTGGCAGCCAGAAGGCCCCTATCGGCCCTGATCGCCAGCCAGGCCTAGGGACCCTACCCGTGCACGAATTTCGTGCACCGGCTAGTTTTAATATAATGATGGAAAAAAGTAGTAAATATGACTCTAGAAATAACCTGTAGGTAAAAGACATACAACTTTAAAAAATACATATTTTTATTTATTTCAGAGAGGAAGGGAAAGGTGATGAGAGAGAATCATTATTGGTTGCCTCCTACATGCCCCACACTGGGGATCAAGCCTGCAACTTGGGCATGTACCCCGATCATGAATCAAACCATGATCTCCTGGTTCATAGGTTGATGCTCAACCACAGATCCACGCCAGTCAGGCTATACTACTTTTTAAAACAAACACAGATGCAATATGTATAGAATTCCATTGTCTGGGGTTGTAACACTGTTAGTAGGAAGCAGAAAGTATACACAAATATCAGTACTTCTTAAAAGCAAGTTCTTTACATTAGATAGGAAGGTGACACATTTGGCTTTTTTTCCTACCAAAATAAAAGGTACAAGAGACTTCTCAGAATTAATGGTATTAACATACTCTAAAATTAAGTTCCAAGTAAAGTTTAACATATCAGGATAATAGAGCCTTTAGCTTAGCACAGCTAAAGGCTCTATTATCCTGATATGTTAAACTTATCCTGATGGCGAACCTTTTGAGCTCGGCGTGTCAGCATTTTGAAAAACCCTGACTTAACTCTGGTGCTGTGTCACATATAGAAATGTTTTGATATTTGCAATCATAGTAAAACAAAGACTTATATTTTTGATATTTATTTTATATATTTAAATGCCATTTAACAAAGAAAAATCAACCAAAAAAATGAGTTCGCATTTCACCTCTGACACGCGTGTCATAGGTTCACCATCACTGGTTAGCATGTTCTTTTTGTATCTTTGTAAATTTTAAGTAAAACAGAACTGAATTATATAAATTTGGACTATTAATTATAAAAATCACAGGATTTGGGGACATAGCCAATGACAGAGAAATACATTATGATTTAGTAAGTAGAAATTAAGCAAAATCAGTAATATGTGTTTGTTTATTTTAGATCTCTCTGGTTAATAACTTCTTGAAGTTTGGGTTAAATGAGCTCAAACTGTGCTTCCGAGTAAGGCTAACTAAATACCTCTATGAGGAGTATCTCCAGTAAGTAATAACCTATTTTTATATTAAAATACTTAAATTGAATGGTAATACTTATGATGTTGAGATGTAGATTTTCTTTTTTGTTGGCTATGTTTTCAAGAAAATTGCTTTTAGACTCAGAAACATAAGGAAAGACCCATTATTTAGAATCTATAATTCTGGCTCTTTGGCAAGTCACCCTTCTCTAGACTTGTTTCCTCATCTTTAAAGTAAATTAGGACAATCTGTGGGGCCTCTTCCAACTCCAAAGTTTCCTGTTCCTATTAATGTGAACTAAGTAGTATAATGTGAGTTTTTTAAAAATATCACTTGTTTTAAAGTCATTTTCTTATTGCTATTTTAGAGCTTTCACATATTATAAAATGGGGAATCTGGACAACAGAATAGCTAACCCAGACCAGCTGCTTACACAAGATGTAGAAAAGTTTTGTAACAGTGTAGTTGATCTGTATTCAAATCTTAGTAAGGTAAGTTTCTTTATTTTTTATTATTACTTGTTAATTTTTTGAATTTTGAATCTCAGCAAATTTATATAGAATTGTTTTGATTCATATAAGAGCATCATGTAAATATTTAATACCTTTATGAGAAAATTTGAGTTATAATAGTTTTAACTATAATTATTTAATTGTTTATATTATTTTTATAATGTGCTTTAGCTAAGAACTGAGAATTTAGTGTCTTATAAAGATTTCTTAAGAATATTAAGTCTGATTTCAGTAAAACAACAAAAATTTACATTTTTATCTTTTGACCTCTCTATTTTCTGCAATTGTGAAGAGATCTGTGGTCAATTTATGCTTCTAGTTCTACATCCATTACAATTAGGCTAGCACTTCTTTCTGCCCATTTTCTCCTTGAGCATCTCTAATTCTATTAGATCATCTAAATAATAGTCAAAAAGCTTTCATAAGATATTAATTTACACATACATTTGGACATGTAGTGGGTACCTGTGAGACTATCTACACAGCATTTCCTCCCCTCTACATTGTAGATGATGCTCCATTTCTCACTTTGATGCACATGACAGCTCTTGGTCTGCGGTGGGAGCTTGTCTCAGACTGGACCGTTTATAGTATCTTTGCCTCTGGCCACAATTGATCCAGATATCCATATACAAGGGGCTTGGTCACAGTGTAAGAACAGGAATGCTCTGCTTCAACCATGTGGATGGAGGGAGGATAAGCAATTCTTAGAAAAGTGATACGTATCCACAAGAGCTTCACTCCTCATGATATGCCCACTGCTAAGATACCTTTTCACTTCATGCCAAACCTTGTCTTTATTCTGCTCTCTAGAAGAAGCCTTTGCTAACTGGTTCCAAACTCTAGGAACTCTGACAAAACTATATTGTTCAGTAATTCAGCTTTCTTTTCACCCATTACCACATTTATTTATTTATTGTTTAAATTTATCTTTACTGTTGTAAGTATTACAGATGTCCCCTCTTTCCCCACCTGCCCGCCACCTCTGTCCCACCCCACTTCCCCGGGCCTACCACATTATGGTCTGGGTCCATGGGTTATGCATATATGCATATAAGTTCTTTGGTTAATCTCTTCCTGTCCCCCTTTCCCTCTGAGATTTATCAGTCCATTACCATATTTTAAAGTTTGTTCTGTTTATATGTGAGTGTGTGGGGTAACATATACAGTTTTTCATGTAATTCTGTAGACTTCTAGTCTTTACATCTTGGCACTTGAGCAAGTCTACAGCTCAGGTGTTGTCACATCTGCAGTAAAATAAAATACCAAATTAATTGCTATGCATTATAATATACTTACTTTTAATATTATCTTATTGTTTGAACTCTGACTTAAATTATGAGTAATTTTTATCAACTTTTAAATGTACTTGAATTTCACAGGTATCATAATTTATAAGGCAAAAAGAAAGTAGTACAAGCCAATTAATAAACCAAGTCCCTGATCCTTGTAATGTATATATCAGTTAAAAAGGGGTGGCTGTAGACTTGAGTGAATAAACTCAATTTGGATTTCTTGAGAAACACTTCAAAAAACACTTTTAGCACGTCAGTTGAGCTGTCTCTGTGTGAGGTTCTTAATGTATTGTTTTAGTCGTAGAAATTTGAATTTTATATCCGAAGATTATATTCATAAATAGGCTTACTATGTTATTTCAACGTATAGATGTTCTGACAAAATAATAGAATCAAACAGTAATAAGAGCAGGAAGAGCCTTTCATGGTGAAGATATATAGAAACCAGAAAAGCTGGTAGCACATTTGGAGTTACAACTTGGGTCATTTTATGTCTTCGCACTACCTTGAGAAATTGCTTAGTTACTAATGGTCAGTTATCACACTAGAGCTACCTTAGGTGATGAAAAGTGATAAAATTTTTCCACCAGTCAGTAGACATTGATCAGGCTTCTCCATTTTCTATTTTTTTTACAATAACTGCCTTTTATGTAATCACTGATCAACATGGTACAGTACATTATACACAATGGGAACTCTACATGTTAATAATTACATGTTATATATTAAATAGCATTTTGTATTTAATGTGTTAGCTATCAATCTAGGTAACCTAATTCGTTTTACTGATATACCTTCTGATACTTACTTTACAGCCATTTTTAGACATAGTTTTGTATATCTTCAAGTTAACGAGTGCAATAGGAGCTCAGGTGAGTTTACTTTTATTCTGCTTTTTAAATTACTATAATGCTGTATTGTGAATAGCTGGGTGGTTTGTAAGAATATATTTTATATCTCAAGAACATGTTTTTATAAGATTTACCTAATAAAGTCTAGTTATAAAATAATGCTATACTAGAGCTTTAAAATTTCTTCTAATATGGCTTTTTAATTTTCCTTAAATCAGATACTTGAAAAACTTGTGTGGTATTGATAACCATAAGTGCAGTGTTTAACATTGACTATAACATGTACTTATTGTTGCAAAGTAATGTCTAAAAAGAGATTTGGAAACAATAATTTAAATATGAAATTTTAGTGTTAAAATATCAGGAATACTTTTAGAATGGCTATACCAGTTTCAAGAATATTTTATGATAATATATTTGGTTGTTCTATGAGCCTAATTACCCTGTCTCTGATATTTGTGTTGGTAAGAATGACCTTTAATTTTTTCCTGAGTATTCTTATTAAAGTTTAACTTTAGTCACTTAATATGTAATATTATTATTATCTATATATATAAAAGTCTATGCAACTGGCTGACCTGCCAGTAGCTATGACGTGCACTGACCACCGGTGGGCAGACACTCAATGCACAGGCATGGAAACTGGAACAGACTGATGAATCTCAGAGGGAAGAGATTAACCAAAGATCTTATATGCATACTAGAGGACTGGTACATTGGTGGGGTCCCTCAGCCTGGCCTGTGGGATTGGGCCAAAACTGGCTCTCCAGCATCCCCCGAGGGGTCCTAGATTGCCAAGAGGGCGCAGGCCAGGACGAGGGACCCCACCAGTACACAAATCCATGCACTGGGCCTCTAGTATACCAATAAACACTTTGAACAATTATTTTTTTAAAATATATATTTATTGATTTCAGAGAGGAAGGGAGAGAGAGAGAGAGAAAC
>NW_006290669.1:14063-14564 GCF_000327345.1 Myotis davidii | reverse complement strand
AAAGGAAAAAGGAAGGGTTGGGAGCTTCCGTCACCTGCCAGCCTGAAAGCAGCCCTCAGCTCCTCACCCAGACTGGCCAGGCACCCCATTGGGGACCCCCAACCTGAAGGGGGTACAGGCAGCCTAAAAACGGCCCTCAGCCCCTCACCCAGTCTGGCCAGGCACCTCAGTGGGGAACCCCACCCTGAAGCAACAAGATGGCGGCTAATTTGCAGAAGGCGGGCGGCAGCTGGCAAGGCTGTCCATAGTCCGGGACTGGATCTGTGACCCTGCCAGGCGTGGGACAGCTCTTGAAGCTGTGCGCTGTCCCGGGACCCGGATCTGTGACCCTGCCCGATGGGGGGCAGTGCTTGAGGCTGTCCTGGTCTGGGACCCGGATCCATGACCTGGCGGGTGGAGGCAGCACTTGAGGCTGTCCGCGGTCCCAGGACCGGATCTGTGACCTGGCGGGCGGCGGTCAGTGCTTGAGGCTGTCCGTGGTGTGGGATCCCGATCCATGAC
>NW_006290669.1:11604-13326 GCF_000327345.1 Myotis davidii | reverse complement strand
GCCCTGACTTAGCCTCGCTTGCTTGGGTCCTAGCGCACTCCTGCCAGGCAGCGGGTGATAGGACGTGCTTTTCCGAATTAATGAGAGAAAACGTTGATTCTCCTGCTGCCCACGAAGGTGGAAAGTGAAGTGGGGAGACATGTGGGGAGTGAGCGAGGTTCCCTGTCTTGGGGTTCCAAATCTGCTGTTGGTTTCTTTCACCGCTGACTAGAGATATACAGGATGTCCCCCCAGAATGTATACACACTTAGAATACCTACTAATTCCAATGGGTTTAAGCATAAGAAAGAAGCAACACTGGAGCTGTTATCTCTTAAAAGTGTGGGCACAAACAGGTAGTTGGACATTCCCTGAGGGGTCTCAGATTGGAGAGGGTGAAGGCCAGACTGAGGGGCCTTCCCCTCTACTCACCCTCAGTGCACGAATTTCGTGCACCGGGCTACTAGTGTGTGTGTGTGTGTGTGTGTGTATATGCCTAAGCAACCAAACGACCAGTCAACTGGTCACTATGATGTGCAATGACCACCAGGGGGCAGATGCTCAATGCAGGAGCTACCCCCTGGTGGTCAGTGTGCTCCCACAACCAACCTCTTGCAGCCAGCCAACCTCCCATCGTCCTTCCCCCAGCCAGCTGGCCCCAATCGGCCCCGATTGCCGGCCAGGCTAAGGGACCCCACCCGTGCACAAATTTGTCCACTAGGCCTGTAGTAACCATATAATAATAGTTTGTGTGTGTGTGTGTGTGTATGTGTGTAAATTGATTAGTAAATAATTTTGATTAGATGTTTAGTAATTGATTAGGTGATTAGTAAGTAATTTATATAGTGGTTTTTGTTCCTTTCCAAATATATATATTGTAGTTGATTAGTAAATAATTTATATAGTGGTTTTTGTTCCTTTCTAAAAATCTGGGAACAGCAGTTTTCTATTTGAGTTTTATTGTCTACCTTTCTTTTTGCTCTTTCTGGATCCAGACTTAATCATTCTTATAGCATGTTTTCATTATAAGAAGTGAATAGGCCTAATCCCTCTTGTTTCTATGCTGTAATATTTTTTTATGGTTATTACATTTTATCTGATTCTGCATTTTTTGAAGGTAGAAACTATGTTTTAGTTATACTTTTGCCCATACTTGTTGCAATGCATTAAATCAATTATATTTAATTTAAAAAATCTTGAATACACACTGTATTTTACACATATTGTGCTGGGTGGTAGGAATGAAAAGATGAGTAAAACAGGAACTACTGAGGAGGGATTATGATCTGATAAAAGAGGTATTTGTGCAATTATAATGCAGAGTGATAAGTCCAATAATAGAAGTTTGAATAAAATATTTATTCTTGGGAGAATTGGAGGTGATATTTGAGCTGCTTTGAGGAGGATGAGTAGACATCCCTGAATGTCAGGCTTGCCAGACATAAGAACAACCTCATTGAATGGCATGTTCAGGAAACAATTATTTTAGTATGGCAGAACATAGCATATGTATGGGAATGAGGGAAGTGTCATGATGAGCTTGGGAAGGTCAGCTTGAAGACTTTGCCTTAGAATGGTCAGTGGGCGATGAGGTCGCTTACCAAGTTAGAAAGTGTAGAGCTGGAAGCAAGATGTATGAGAATGGAAAGGCAGATGGAGCTTGTTTGGAGGAGCTAGGCTTGAGGCTCTACAGAACAGCGAGGTGAAGATGAATAGTACGAAATTGGAAATAATTTCTTGGGT
>NW_006290669.1:8183-11050 GCF_000327345.1 Myotis davidii | reverse complement strand
CAATTTCATTGTTACAAATTGAACATAATTAAAGCATAGTGATTAATCACAAAAACAATATGTAATTACATATGTGTTTTCCGGGGGTCTTCGGCGACCCCTGTGAAAGGGTCATTCAACCCCCAAAGGGGTTGCGACCCATAGGTTGAGAACCGCTGATGTAAGTTGACTTCAAAAATCTAGTAACACTGTTATTGAAATTAGGTGTGGTCTTTTTGTTTTTTTTTAAATATATTTTATTGATTTTTTACAGAGAGGAAGGGAGAGAGATAGTTAGAAACATCGATGAGAGAGAAACATCGATCAGCTGCTTCCTGCACATCTCCCACTGGGGATGTGCCCGCAACCCAGGTACATGCCCTTGACCGGAATCGAACCTGGGACCTTTCAGTCCGCAAGCCGACGCTCTAGCCACTGAGCCAAACCGGTTTCGGCTGAAAATATACATTTTGAAGGATATCAATTTTATAACCTTTTTTCTGGTTAACTATGTAGTATTTCTGATTCACCTCTTCATGTTATTGATTAATTTTGTTAATTTCACTTTAAACATAGTCAAAATACAATTCAAATTTACATATAATACTCAAAGAAAATTTTGTCTCAATTTATTTCAAAATGTTTTTAAGACTGTGTTTGTAATACTCAGTAATTCAGTCTTACTGCATGTGCCTCTGCCTATTTTCCATAAAAATCCAAAATAGGAAGAAAAAGTATTGAGCTTTGGAGCCAGCCTGACTAGTTTCAAAATCTATCTCTTCTACTCATCCACTATATATTCAACAACTTTTTGCAGGTCTTGTATAGCTTCACCTTTTTTGTTTATAATAGGTAGATAACAGGCCTATTTTGAGGATTAAATATGAAATATACATATAGCTTACAGGAAAGTTTTTGTTGTATTGTTTTCCCCCCAAAATACATTTTTATTGATTTGAGGGAGGAAGGGAGAGGGAGTGATAGAAACATTATTGATGAAAGAGAATCACTGATAGGCTGCCTCCTGCATACCCCCACTGGGGATCGAACCCATACCCAGGCATGTGTCCCTGACCAGAACCAAACCTGGGACTCTTCAGTCTGCAGACTGACACTCTATCTACTGAGTCAAACCAGGCAGGGCTATAGGACAAGTTTTTTAAAATTTTATTTTATTTTTTAATATTTATTATTGAGAGCATTATAGATATTTACTCCCCCCCCCATTTCCCCGTTTATCCATACCCCAATCCTCCTAGTCTATACCACTCTATTGTCTGTGTCCATGGGTAATGAATGTATGCATATAAGTTCTTTGGTTAATCTCTTCCCACCTTCCCTTCCCCCTTCCCTCTGAGATTCCTCAGTCTGTTTACAGGACAGTTTTTGATACGTAGTGGTGCTCAGTAAATTTTCTCATATATTGACCTGTCAACTGTATGTTATTTTCAGGGTTCTAATATTTATTATTACCCTATAGGCATTTACAAAATTACTCTTTTAATAGTTCCCTCTTCCTTTATTTCCTTAGATTGCTAAAATGGTACTGGCTTTAAATAAGGTTTTATGCTCCAGGGAGGCAGAGAATAGACGGTTGCATATAGAGAGGTGATTTGCCAAGTGACTGAAAGATGGTATCAGCTAGGATTCTTTCTATTGTAAGAAACAGAAAACCCTGACTCAGAGGGCTCCAACTTAAGGACATTTACTACTTCACATAAGAACTTGTAAGGTAGAGCAGTTCCTGACTCTTCTTTGATGTTCTCTTTGCTCTGCCTCCTTTTATGTTGCCCCTTTCTTCAGCCTGGTTCTTCTTGTGATAACAAGATGTCAAAAGCAGTTCCAAATCTCATTAACCTTCTTGCCTTGCAAAAAGTCCGGAAACAAAAATGGAACCATTTCTTCTGCTGTATGAGAGCAAGGAAACTTACCCAGAAACCGCACTGTAGACCTTCTTTCACATCTCATTGGCCAGAATTGTGATTTGCTCAGGCATGTCTCAAGCATTTATAGCAAAGTGATTGGCTTAGAACATAGAAACTCAACCCCCGTAGATGTTGTTGAGGCCATTACTAAACCTTTTGGATACCCAGAAAAGGATAGGTAACTTTAAGAAAATTGGGGTTCTCTTAGGAAAAAGGATGAGGACGAGAATAGGTGTTGGAAAGGCAGCCATCAGTACTCTGGGATGTCTTGTCCTTTCAGGTTTTAGAGGGGGTCTAAGCTGACTCGGTTCAGGGGAAGTAGAATTCTTACCCCATCTTCTTCCATCAGCTTAAATGTGAAGAGGAGATCGAAGGAAGTAAGAAAACTAATTGTAGGTGCAGAATTCTGTTTCTGAAGCTTTGGGGCTCTCATTGTATCAAGGGAACCATGAAACAGGTCAGACATGATGAATCTTTATGGCAAGTTAATTTTACTTGAAGGATTTGAAATAGAAGCTACCTTATTTTTGTGATGGAGAAAATACAGACATATTTTGGAGTAGAATATGTAATTCACATAAATTATTAAAGGAGAAAAGAAACTTGAATTAATTATTAGGTGTTTATTGAAGGCTGTTTTAACTGTAACTTCAGGACTCCTACGTAAGTCTTTCCTTTCCTTTGTGTAAGAGGTGCTTTGCTGGGAAAATTTATATCATCTACACTAATAAAAGAGAAACATGGTAATTGGCGTACGACCGCTACCCTTCCCATTGGCTAATCCCCCTGTCACTCACAGAGTAGGGCCGAGATATGCAAATTAACTGGCAGCCAAGATGGTGGCCGGCAGCCAGGCAGCTGATGCAAAAGGGAGGCTTGCTTGCTTGCTTCAGTGACAGAGAACACGTTCCCCGCCTGCCGCTCCGGGCTCTGAGCTCCTGAAGCAACAGCTCCAAAAGATAC
>NW_006290669.1:0-8029 GCF_000327345.1 Myotis davidii | reverse complement strand
GCCCCACCCCCCTGATCGGCCCTGCTCTGTGTGTGACGTGGTGGTGCTGCAACCTCCCTATCGGCCCTGCCTTGAGTGTGACACGGGGCGGTGCCCCAGCCCCTCAATTGGCCCTACCCTGAGCGCGACTGAGGGTGGCATCGCAATCTCCCAATCTGCCCTGCTCTGTGCATGACAGGGGGCGGCCCCCCAACTCCCCAATCGGCCCTGCTCTGAGCCCGACCAGGGGCTGCACCTAGGGATTGGGCCTGCCCTCTGCCACCCGGGAGCAGGCCTAAGCCAGCAGGTCATTATCTCCCGAGGGGTCCCAGACTGCGAGAGGGCACAGGCTGGGCTGAGGGACCCCCTCCTTCTCCCGAGTGCACAAATTTTTGTACAACTGGGCCTCTAGTACTGAATAAAATGGGAAGACTGAAACGAGGGTCAGATATGGTCAGTTTTAATTTCAACTACTTGACTTGCTAGCTGTATGACTTTAGCAAATTTACTTAATTACACTGAACCTTTCTTCATCTGTAAACACACCCTTTTATTTCTAGTCAAGACACTTGTGGCCCTTGTGGGCCCATTCAAACCAGCTCAAGAAAATGGAAGTTGTTGGGAGGATATGATGGGGTTCCAAGAATAAGAACAATTATCCAGCTAGGCCCCCTGGGAGCTGTCACTGTGAGGTCGTGAAGTTTGAGTTTGCTTTTCTGTCTTTCAAAGGCTGTGTGTCATGGCATCACTACCTAACTTTCTCTAGCCGTTGTTTTCCCCTCTCCTTCCTGTCTTGGTCTGTACTCAATTTGTAGTTTATGATGGCTGTCCCTGCCCTGCCTTCTCTATATCATGGTAGCTTCCTTCTCATTTCTTATTTCTTTATTCTGATTTCTGAGGGTCAGCACACTTTTTCCAGCCAGTTATATATGACACATACAACATATGGTTGCAGTCCAGTTTAGGGTCTAGTCGGGCCTGTATTCCTATGCTCTGATCAGCTGAGCCAGGAGCTGGGTCTCAAGTGCAGACCACTGCTTGAGATGTACTTGGTAAGCTTTTAGTCACAAAATACCCATTTAAATAAAAATACTCAGTCATAAAATACTGTTTTGCAATTTTTCAGGCTTGGTTAACATAAAAATTAACTGCTAAATTATTTTTTTAATAGTGAAGAAATTGCCTTTTATGATGGGAATAAAAGAGAAAAGCAGACAATCCATTCTGTCTTCCAAAAACTGGTAAGAAAACATGCTTGAGGCTCATGTATTTATGGAAAGATTTTTTTCTTTTGCTTATGTAAAATACAAATATATTGTTTTCACTAAACAATATGAGAATAAAAACTATCATATCAATATATTAAGTTGCTTAATTATAAAATGGTAGATTTATTAAAAATAACTGTTAGCATATTTTTACAGAAGTTGCATAGGAGTCTTATTTAGTGATAAATTTAGTGATTTCTACAGAAAATTTGTTTCAATAACATTCATGAAAATACTATGAAGATTATTTAGAGCAGAGGCCAGCAAACTTTTTCTGTAAAGAACAACATAATACATATATAGTTTAGGTTTTTCAGGCCTTATGGTCTCTATTAAAGATATTCAACTCTGCCACACAAATGTAGCCATCTATAATCTATAATAATAAAAGCGGAATATACTAATTAGACCGGTCAACTTTCTGGATGAAGCCCGGGCTGGGAGGGAAGCCTGGTGTCTGCAGCCGGGGAAGGAAGGCCAACTCTTACATGAATTTCGTGCATCAGGCCTCTAGTGTTCTATATATAAATGAATGAGTGTGGCTGTGTTCTAATAAAGGCTGGATTTGGACTGTGGGCCATAGTTTGTTGACCTGTGATTTAGAATATAAACATTGTTTCTTGTGGAAACTATATTTCAGTTTTTATTTACTTGCCACTTGGAAGATTTGAATTCAAGTAATTTTATTTATTATTCATTTAAAAGGTATTGAATGCCATCTAGTTGCCTGAGCCTGTTCTAGGTGCTAGTGTGTTAACAGTGGTGAATGTGATGGCAAAATCCTGTCTTTATGGAGCTTACATTTTAGTGGAAGCTGGTGAAATTTAATATATATTTGAAGTGATTTAAGAAGAGTAAAATGGTTGCCATTTAAAATTATTTTATAAATTGGATTTTTGCCTTATGTGTGTTTAACATAACTGAACTTTGATAGTGCTCACTAAATTGCATTTAAGGTAATCTTCCAGGAATCGTTCACCAGCCCACTCTTCACATGGCTTGTTTATACTTATCCTTTATATTTCAGCCCAAAAGTTTACATCTTATTGATGCCTTGCCTTCTCTGATTAGTCTGTCTGAAATGGCCTCCACCAGTTACTTTCCATTTTAATGGTCTGTGCCCTTAAAAGCATATATTGCAATTTATAATTATCTGGTTAATTTGTTTATTAGTTTGTTTCTTTCATTAGAATGTAAACTCCATGAGCTCAGGAACTTTGTTCTATTCATTGTTGTATCTTCCGTATTTAGCACTCATGTAGCACACAGCATTCATTGAATAAATGTTCCAGCCATTATTCTTTTGCAGAAGGTAGTAAGAGCAAGCTACCCAGTACTTAGGAACGTCACATTTTAGTGGAGGAGTCAATAAACATGTAAACAAATGGGTATTTTCTATGATTTCAGATGGTAATGAACTCTGTGACCACAGATACAATAAGATAAAGTGGTAGAGTATGATCGAGGCTATTTATTAGGTATTTTAGCTAGGAAGGCAAGATCTTTCTTGAGGAGGTGACATTTCATCAGAAACCCACTTGAAGTGGGTGGGGGGTGTTAGTCGCAAAGTAACAGTATCTAGGAAGACTGTATTCCTGGCAGTGAGCATGGCAAGAAGAAAGCCTTAGGCAGGAGCATGTTTTTGAAAGCTGCATTTCTGGAACTCAATCCAAGGAGCAAAGTAGAAGCAGATGAGGTTTAAGATAGAGCCCAGGGACAGATCATGCAGGACCTTGGATAATCTGATAGGTGAAAAATGTGAAAACACTAAAGATGCAGAATAAAAAACATTTTTAGAGTTGTAATTTTGAGATAATGCATGTTCAGATTAAAGCTACACACTCGGACTTTGTGGCTTTAATTACATGAGCACTTGGCTCAGAATGAGTAGTAATATAATTCATCATAGACCAGGTGTCTCAAACTAAAGTAAAGCATTGAGTGCCAATCTGGACTGCTAGTGTTCAACCTAAATGCTCTCATCCTCCTGTTCTTTTTGTTTTGATTATTAACAGCCAATAATCAAAACAAAGCAAAGCATATATGTATCTGATAGTATTGTTAAAAAATATCATTGTACTATTACATGTAAAGGATCCCACATTAACATTCTTTATGTAATTTTCATTCTGTTTGTATAAAAATGGTTTCATGAAGTATTTGTTTGGCACCTGCTCTGAGATCATCATTGTGCTCAATGAACTGTGATATACAATATAATCAGAAATCATTTGCAGTCAGTAAATATTTGCTGAATAAATATATTTTACAGTTTCTTTTATCCTTATGGTAGATTTGTGTGTTTTTTTTAAACATAGAAAATAATTATTTTTTTTTGCTTTTGCTTTCTGCCAGGTGGAACACCTGCATAATTTCATTTTGTTTCGGTTTTCTATGGGCTTCATTGATAGCATAATTGCCAAATGTAAGTATGCTATAAAAGAGATAGTGGAATGAGATTTGTGGACTAAGAGGAGTATTTTAAATCTTAATTGCTTTGTTTCAGATCTTGCCACTGTAGTTGGTTACCTAGTTGTCAGTCGCCCTTTCCTAGATTTGTCTCATCCTCGACATCTCAAGAGTACACATTCAGAACTTCTGGAGGTAAAGTAATAATAATAATAATAATGGTACATTGAAAGTTTAAATATAAAAATAAAGAAAACCTAGTTTTTGCCCTAGCCGGTTTGGCACAGTGGATAGAGCATCAGCCCTTGAACGGAAGGGTCCCAGGTTTGATTCCGGTCAAAGGCATGTACCTTGGTTGCAGGCTCAATCCCTGGTCCCTGTCAGGGCATGTGCAGGAGGCAGCCAATCAATGTGTTTCTCTTGGATCGATGTTTCTCTCTCCCTGTCTCTCCCCTGCTCTTTCACTCTCTCTAAAAATTAATGGAAAAATATCCTTGGGTGAGGTTTAAAAAAAAAAGAAGAAAAAGAAAACCTAGTTTTTAATCTTAGAAACGTAAGTGAAAACTAATATTTATTTCTATTAAGGATTACTACCAAAGTGGAAGGATGCTTTTGCGGATGTCTCAAGCTCTGGGTCGAATAGTTTTGGCTGGCCGTGAAATGACTAGATTGGCTGGGTAAGTAAGATTAGTATTGAGCAGTTGCAGAGAATTTTTAAAAATATGTTATCCTTAATGATTGTGCTTTGTTAAGGTTAAGATCAGTGATAACTGAAGCTGCTACTCCTGGAAGCTGGTTTTGATAAAGAATTAAGGAAGATTTTTCTCAGATAGTGAAGTCTTTATGTTTCCTTTAGATCAGTTATTCCCAAAGTGGGCGCTACCGCCCCCTGGTGGGCGCTGCAGAGATCCAGGGGGGCGGTGATGGCCACAGGTGCATTTGTTTTAACTTTTTGTATTACCTTCTATTCTGAGTTCAATAAATAGTTTCATAATTTCAAACTTCAATGTTTCTAATTTACACCTTTCTTTACTATATTTTACGAAAAAGGTAGAAACATTAATACATACATCTTTCTGTTTAATTGCTATTAAAATTTTAAAAAAATTAATTTCCAGGGGGCGCTGAGTAATATTTTTTCTGGAAAGGGGGCAGTAGGCCAAATAAGTTTGGGAACCACTGCTTTAGATAGTTGTTCTGAGCCTTAAACTAGGTTAGGATTTCTTAAACTGCTTCATGGACACTGGTATTCAGTAATCTGGGAAATGTTCAATCATGGCAGTCTTATTAATTCACAGAAAATTAAGTTAATGAATAGAATCTTCTCAGTTGAACTTTCTGTTTCCCATAATACTTTGTTTTTCTTAAATCTTTGATACTGGCAACCTAGCAAAAGATGAACAAAGATGACGTTGATATTAATGGGATAAAATGAAAAGTTATCTTGTGATATCTGTAGGTACAGTTGTAAATATGGCCATATTGTCTAAGAATATTGTTCTTAGACCATAAAATGGAATTAAATATTTCAGTATTTCAAGCTCTTAATATAAAAGGTTGGTATAAAAAACACACAGTATAATGTAAAAAAGGACCATAATTTTTAGATCATCTGGAAAAATTGGATGGCCTAAGGTGTTTGCCAGGCTGGAGGTTCATTTGCATATTTCCTCTTTATTGCTCCCCCGCCTCCTATGGCAGTTAAATTCTTCAGGGCAAGATAGAAGTTGTAAACTATGTGCGGAGCCTCTTTCACTTGCGAACGCTGACATTCTTCCTACTTAACTTTCTGGTGCAGTTCGTGGCATATGGATGCTTCTGTTTCTTTAGGAGATTTCTGCTAGTTATTCACAGGAAAATCCTGTTTTGTGTCTCTGATATAGAACACTTTCTCTTTGACGATGATGTCATTTTTATATGCCTCAACCTTTTGTCATTAGTTTCGATTTCTCTCTATTGCCACAGTGATTTCTATCTAATATTAAGAACATTTTATCTTTTCCCCTCTTTATTTTTAAAAAATACCTTTTAATTATTTTCTAATATATATCTTTTTTATTGATTTCAGAGAGGAAGGGAGAGGGAGATAGAAATATCAGTGATGAGAGAGAATCACTGATTGGTTGCCTCCTGCATGCCCCCTACTGAGGATTGAGCCTGCAATCTGGGCATGTGCAGGAATTGAACTGGTGACCTCTTGATTCCTTGGGTTGTCGCTCAACCACTGAGCGACACCAACTGGGCTCTTTTCTCCTCTTTAGAATAAGAGAGGAATCTTCCAAAACTTCTGTTTGCAGGGTGGTAGCAACCTTTTGGCATATCCTATATAATAAAAGCCTAATATGCTAAGTGTCCGGTCAGCCATTCAACCAATCAAAGCATGATATGCTAATGATATGCTAAGGCTGCTCAACCACTAGCTATGACATGCACTGACCACCAGGGGGCAGACAATTGACCAGTTGTTGTGATGTGCACTGACCACCAGGGGCCAGACGCTCTGACCGGTAGGTTAGCTTGCTGCTGGGGTCTGGCTGATCTGGACGGGCTGGAGCCCTCCCTCGGTCCCTCCCCAGCTGGCCAACCTCCCACATCCTTCCCCAGCCCTGAATGTGCACCAGTGGGGTCCCGCGGCCTGGCCTGCACCCTCTTGGAATCCTGGCTGAGGGAACCCCCAACCCCCACCCCAAGTGCATGAATTTTGTGCACTGGGCCTCTAGTGTATTATAAATACCTTCATCAGATAGAAGGACATCTTTATACCAGGCTTTATAGCACACTCTAGCAGGAACTCAGGGCCTATGGAATGCCCAAGTACTAGTCCTACTAGTATCTACTAGAAACTTCCTTAAACTTCTAGCAGCAAGCAACTTTCTTGACTTACTAGTACCTATTAAAGAAGTATCTGCTGAGGTAGGAATCCTCTGAAACCTCTCCTTTTATCCGCATGTTTCTGCTTTCGTGCTGAAATGTAATAGTAAAACATGCATACTATCACTAATATTTTATGTTAATGAGACTTCTTTTAGGTTATTTTATTTACACTAGATAATAATTTTAAACTTCAGTTAATTTTGTATAAAATAAAAGATGTGGGTGACTCGGTTGGAGCATTGTCCCATACACCAAAAGGTTGCAGGTTTGATTCCCAGACAGGGTACATGCCTAAGTTGCTGGTTTGATCCCAGGTCTGTGCGTGCATGGGAGGCAACCAATCGATGTTTCCCTCTCTCCCTCCCTCCCTCCCTTCCTCCCTCCCTTTCTCCCTCTCTCCCTCCCTCCCTCCCTTTCTCTTTCTCTAAAAAAATAAAAAAGTAAAAACAAATCCTCGGGTGAGAATTAAAAAAAAAAGTAAAACAAGATATGAACTTACACAATGTTATATGTCAATTTTATCTCAAAAAATAAATAATATATGATAGCCTCTGGAGATTTGATCATAGCTTGTTTTTAATTTCAGTTTTACTGCTCGGATTTCAGAATTAATGCAAGTATTAAAGGATTTAAAAAATGGAAAATACGAACGCACAATGATCTCTCAACAAGAAAGGGGTAAATATGAATGTTCTAGGTCTTACAATTTATGTTTTTGCTTTAATACACAGTGTGGTTATGATACTTTAATACTTATTTTCTATTTAAGGTATTGAAGGAGCACAAAGCATTCCCTTGATACCTGGAGCTGGAGAAATCATCAATGCTGATAACATTATAAAGTACGTACAGAAAAAGTCTTTTTAGGACCATAAATATTTGTTAAACTACGTAGTATCCTTTTCTTTCAGCTACACTTGCTTAGTGTTTAATGAAAAATTATCCTTTTTTATTAATTTCTTCTGTAGATTTGATCATGTTCCTTTAGCAACGCCAAATGGAGATATCTTGATCCGAGATCTTAATTTTGAAGTAAGTTTTAAAATGATTGTATAAAAACTTATCTTTAAAATGTGAAATGCATAAGGGTTGAATATTTAAAATAATTTTAAGGCTTGACTTAATCTCTGAATCCACAAAATTGCTTTAAAAAGTAAGTGCTTGAAATACTTAGAAATCTATTTTTCTTAATTGATAAGACTTTAGAGTTTCAGATATTACTATAAAAAGTCTTTCGCAAATAAAGTCCTTGGTTAGTGCAACTGAGGAACTGAATTTTTAATTGTATTTAATTTTAATAAATTTGATCTTTAGACATCATAGCTCTAGAATTCCTCTCTATATGCCAATATATGTGGCCTTTTATCATTTGTGTTATGTGTAGGGGTTCTTTTCAACTGCTTTCTGATAGTTTACAAAATGAGGTATGTAATTATTAGATTTGTTTTTATATTTTACTTTTGAAGATATTTTTATTGATTTCAGTGAGGAAGGGAGAG
>NW_006290668.1:368345-370083 GCF_000327345.1 Myotis davidii | reverse complement strand
ACCCTTCAGTCCACAGGCCGACGCTCTGTCCATCGAACCAAACCGGTCAGGGCTCAAGTTGGGATTTTAGCTGCAGATGTTGGTGTTCTATAATTGCCTGCCCTTGGGAATTGTATGGTATTCCCGTAATGTGCTGAATTTTCCACTTTTTCCAAAATTGCTGGACATGACAGCTTGTGTATACAGGTCCATTATCAGTTTTAATAATTTTTGGAATTCCCATGATGGCAAAAGCAGCTAGGCAATGATTAATGACCTGTTTTGTCATTTCCCCTGTAGATGCAGTGGCCCATAGGACCTTTGAAAAAGTGCCTACAGAGACATGCAATGCCCTAAGGCGTCCAAAAGGAGTATAATGTGTTACATCCAATTGCCAGATATGGTCCCTTATCAATCCTACAGGGTTAATTCCTGTATTATGCCCTTGAGGCAGATGTAAAATGCAAGTGGGGCATTCCTTGATAATCTGTTTTGCCTGCTGTCAAGTGATTGAGAAATGTTTAGACAGCATTTTGGCAGGCTGATGTAAAAGCTGATGAGATTCTGTGGCCTGTTTAAATAAGGCAACCAATAGATCAGCATATGCATTTCCTTTTGTTAAAGGACAAGGCAGGGTGGTATGAGCCCTGATGTGAGTAATATAAAAGGGGTATTGTCTTTGCTGTACAATTTGCTGTACCTGTTTAAATAGTATAAATAGACTTTGGTCACCAAGCCATCTTAATCGAGCAGTCTCCATTCTATTTACAAAGCCAGCAGCATAGGCAGAATCAGAAGTAATATTAAGAGGCTCTTGGGAATCCTGCATTGCAGTCTTGATAGCTTCTAGTTCAGTCCTTTGCACAGAAGTATGACTGGTCTGGATGACTCGGTCTGAATTCATTGCATGATAAGCAGCATTACCATTAGATAACCATCAGTAAAAACAGTTAATGCTCAGGAATAGGTTCCTTGCCCAGTATTTTTTTGGTATAATAATAGGAGTGTAATATAAAAATTGTAGTAATATGTTTTTTAGTAGGTGACAACTAAGTTCCCTTGAATATCCACTTAGCCCAATTTGCCAATTGAAATCAGTCTGAAATAACTTTTCTAATTGCTTCCCAGTGAGGGGAAGATAGGTGCATTGGGGGTCTTCTCTTCTAAGCTGCCTGCAGCACTTTTTGAGTTGAGATATTAATTAAGCCATGAGTTCTATATATGTAACTACAGTTTTAGAGGATTGATGCCCTAGGTGGACCCACTTAATAATAGTAGGAGAGTTTTTATTTTGGAAGATGACTCCAGTGGGACTATTTGCAGTAGGTTTAATCTGTCCTAATAAAGGCAATTCAGGCTGTACCGTGTTACTTGGGCTGAGGAGATTGCCTGCTTAATTCTTAGTAACTCCTTCCTAGATTCATCTGTTAATGTTCAGGGCAAGGAAAGATTAGTATCACCACTAAGTATATTGAATAAATTTGTCATTTCTCCCATAGAGATTTTTAGATAATGTCCTAACCAAGTAATGTCCGCTAATAATTTTTAAAAGTCATTTAAGGTCTTAAGGCAATCCTTTCATATTTCTACTTTTTTAAAAAAAATATATTTTATTGATTTTTTACAGAGAGGAAGGGAGAGAGACAGAGAGTTAGAAACATTGATGAGAGAGAAACATCGATCAGCTGCCTCCTGCACATCTCCCACTGGGGATGTGCCCGCAACCCAGGTACATGCCCTTGGCCGGAATCGAACCTGC
>NW_006290668.1:364147-364583 GCF_000327345.1 Myotis davidii | reverse complement strand
TGGTTGTTCGAGGCAGCAATCTCCGGCCTTAACGTATGCCGCCATCTTAGTTTCTCTCCACAAATCTCACACTTTTAAATTAGCTTTCAAACCTTCGTTCCATGTCCTTCAAAAATGCATAACCATGCCTTAGACCTTCCATTAAGTATTTCCACTCTAATATTCTTTCTTTCTGTCATCAACTTGCATATACCTTCAGCAACTTGCACAGACCTTTTTCTTTTAAAATGTATGTCCTGCCTTCTATTATTAAAACCAGGCAATATTTAAACCTTAATTTCCCAATTAAAAGTAAAGAGCCAGCATTTCTTAGATTGACATTTATTAACACACTTTTTGCAATTATTCTAAAAGACATTAATTAAATTTAAACTGGTTTTAATATTAAAAATTTGGTTGGGACCACAGAATTAATTCTTTTATTAAAAAAATAAAT
>NW_006290668.1:338165-361493 GCF_000327345.1 Myotis davidii | reverse complement strand
GTGCCCTAAGGAGACGCGCGTCTCAGTGTCCCGGTAACGGCTGCGAGCACCTCTGAGAGAAAGCTGCCCTCAAAAGTTCGCCCCCTGCCAGACAGTCCAGTTTCTCCCCGTATGAGTCTGGATCCCCAGAGACTTCCCGGAACTGGAGTTCAGAGCAGACGGGAGCTTGTGACTCCCTCCCAATTAAAAAAGACATCCATGTCCTCAGTTGCCAGCCCTTGCTGCGTGCGCCTCCATACCTCTGCACTTTACTTCCACACCGCACCTTCTCTGAGTCTCAGTGTGCTTTTCTCTTTCCTTCTATTTGTAGAATTTCCACTCAGCCAACCTTCCTGTGGTTCTGGATGATGTCTGTTTTGTCTTTTAGTTGTATTTTTGAAGTTGTTGTGGGAGCAATTTCTGGTGTTTACCTATGTTGCCATCTTGGTTCTCTCTTTAGCCTTTTTATATACTAGGTATATCTGCTAAGCCTACCAATCTCTAGTGATGGACAATGTCAAATGCTATTTCTGACTAATTAGATCCAGCAAGGACTCAAAGGCTCCAGAGCCATCCTCTGCCTGCAGACTGATTGGATTCAGTCTTGAGTAGCCTATGGCAATCATCCATCATTGGGGTGAGAGGTTTTCCAACAGGGTGGGGCAATTCCTTTTGCCTGGAGGATAATTGTTATTCTCAGTCTCTTAATAGGCTTCAGAAACTCCACAGTGTGGGGTAAGGGGTTTTCCAATACGCTAGGTCAACTGTTTTTCTCCCAGTCAAAAACCGCCTATATAGCAAAAGTCTGCCTGAGAAAGGTGACCTCCTCAGTGTGAGAGAATGACTCTGCACAGGAAACCAGAGTGTCTGCCTTCCAAGCTCTAATCCTAGAGCCCCCAACTCTGGCTTCGGCTCACACACCTCCAGTCCACTCTGCCCTCCCTCTGCCAAAACCCAAGGTGAGTGGCTGCACACTAAATTTTGCGCATTGGTCATTTAAGAGGGTGCCTGCATTTCCAGCCATCTCATCCCTGGTAGACAGCCACTGTGCTGCATTTCACAGCCATATGTTATGTGGGCACCTTTTTCAGTTTGGTGCTCTCTGCTGGGGGCGTAGTTTTGGGATCAGACTACCAAATTCTCAATAGTAACCTCCTACAGCTGAGATATCTATGTTCCAGAACTTCAGTTGCTGTCTGTGGGAGCCCGGCCAGCCCTTTCACGCCTTTACCCTTCCTACCAGTCTCTATGTTGTCTTCGCTTTCCGTCCTTGGTTATCAAGGTTCTCTTCAGCTAGTCTTCAGTTGATTATTCAGGATGTTTTTTTAAAAAAATATTTTTATTGATTAAGAGAAGAAAGCAGAGGGAGAGAGAGATAGAAGTATCAATGATGAGAGAGAATCATTGATGGGCTACCTCCTGCATGCTCCACACTGTGGATTGAGCCTGTAGCCCAACCATGTGCCCTGACCAGGAATTGAACTTTGACTTCTGGTTCATAGGTCGATGCTCAACTACTGAGCTATGCTGTCTGGGAAGGATGGTATTTTTGTATTTTAGTTGTAATTTCAGTTTGGTCCTGGGAGTGTGCCTGTGCAGCATCCACTTACTCCACCACCATTTTTAATCTCTTTCATCAGTTTATTTTGTTAATTAGATTTCTTGTTCATTTACTTTGATTTTTAGGTGCAATTGTTAATAGATATGTATTTATTGACATTTTATTATTCTTTTTTTTCCTTCCGCAGGCCAGACCAAGGGACCCCACTGGTGCATGAATTCGTGCACCAGGCCTCTAGTTTCATATAATACTGGTTTGGTGGTGATGAACTCCTTTAGCTTTTTCTTGTCTATGGAACTCTTTACCTTCAATTCTAAATGAGAGCTTTGCTGGGTAATCTTGGCTGTAGGACTTGCTATTCGTCACTTTGAATATTTCTTGCCATTCCCTCTGGTCTGCACATTTTCTGTTGAGAAATCAGCTGAGAGTCCTATGGGTGCTCCCTTGTAGGTAACTAACTGCTTTTCTTTTTTTCTTTTTTTTTGGTTAATCCTCATCAGAGGATATTTTTCCATTGATTTTTTAGGGAGAGTGGAAGCGAGAAGGGAAAGACAGAGAGAAACATTGATGTGAGAGGAACCCATCTATTGGTTGCCTCCTGAACGCACCCAACCAGGGGGACAAACTCTACCTCCATCTCCAATAATGGCACATGACTCAAGACTGGCCAATTAGAGCACTACATTCCTTTGGGCTTCAGGGATTGGTTCAGGGATGGACATATGACCTAATCCAGGCCAATGGGAACCTTCTATAGGAGGCAAAATAACATGAGGTCTGGAATATCTTTCTTTTTTTTAAATTGTTGACATTATTATAGATATCCCCTATTTCCCCTACTTTGCCTTCTTCCACCCAGACAATAAGGTGGTGTAGCCAACCACATTATTGTCTGCATTCATGGGTGATGTGTATATGTTCTTTGGCTATTCTTTTCATCTTCTTTTATCCTGGTGTTTTGGGATTCTTAGGATATATTCCCAGAAGTGGGATTGCTGGGTCAAAAGACATTTACATTTTTAATTTTTTGAGGAAACTTCATACAGTGACTGCACCAGTCTGCATTCCCACCAATAGTTTCCTTTTCTCCATTAGGGTTTCCTTTTCTCCACATCCTCACCAACACTTGTTTGTTGATTTATTGACAGTAGCCATTCTGGCAGATGTGAGAGTAGCCATTCTGGCATGTATCTCATTGTGGTTGTAATTTCCTTGACTCTGGCGATTAGTGATGTTGAGCATTTTTTTTTCATATGTCTATTGGCCATCTGTATATCCCCTTTGGAGAAGTGTCCTTTGCCCATTTTTCTTTCTTTCCTTTTTAAAAAAAATATATTTTTATTTATTCAGAGAAGAAGAGAAAGGGAGAGAGTGATAGAAACATCAGTGATGAGAGAGAACCACTGATAGTCTGTCTCCTGCATGCCCCACACTGGGGATGGAGCCTACAACCTGGGCATGTACCCTGACGGGGAATCGAACCATGACCTCCTGGCTCATAGGTCGATGCTCAACCACTGAGCCACGCCAACCAGGCCCTTTGCCCATTTTTCAATTGGATTGTTTGTCTTCCTGATTTTTAGTTGTGTAAGTTCTTTATTATATTTTGGAACTTAAGCCCTTATCAGATGTATCATTAGCAAATATGTCCTCCCACACAGTGGGTTCCCTTTTCATTTTGTTGACAGATTTTTTTTTTTTAAATCCTCACCTGAGGACATTTTCCATTGAATTTTAGGGAGAGTGGAAGAGAGAGGGAAACACAGAGAGAAACATCGATGTGAGAGAAACACACCGGGATTGAACCCGGGACCCACTGAGCCAAACCAACTAGGGCTGTTGTTGGATTCCTTTGCTGCGCAGAAGCTTTTTGGTTTAATGTACTCCCATATGTTTTTTTTCCTTTGTTTCCCTTTCCCTAGGAGATATATCATAAAAAACACTGCTACAAGACATAGCACAGAGTGCGGCGTCTCGGAGGGAAGGTGGCAGAGAGTGTGTGGGTGGGAGATAACCTACCAGAGAACGTGTGTACATATATGCGTAGCCCATGGGCCCAGACAATAGGGTGGTGAAGGCCTGGGGTGGGGCTGGGGCGGCTGGAGGAGGTCAGTGTGGGTGAAGGGGACATCTGTAATACTTTCAACAATAAAGAATTATTAAAAAAAATATATTGCTACAGAGATGTCTGAGATTTTACTGCTTTATGTCTTCTAGGATTTTTATGGTTTTGTGACTTACATTTAAGTCTTTTATACGTTTTAAGTTTATTCTTGTGTATGGTGTAAGTTGGTGGTCTGGTTTCATTTTCTTGGATATATCTGTCCAATTTTACCATCACTATTTGTTGAATAGACTGTCTGACTCCACTGTATGCTCTTGCCTCCTTTGTCAAATATTAATTGAGCATAATGGGTTGGGTCGATTTCTGGGGTCTCTGTTCTGTTCCATTTGTCTATATGCCTGTTCTTGTGCTGCTTGGCTTTGCACCCCAGCTCTGTTACTTATTGGCTGTTGCAAATACCAACTGAGCCTCTCTGTGCCTCAGTTTCCTTGTCGGTAAAGCAGAAACTATGTATGATAGCTTTTGTCTCATTGGATTTCATATTTCTAACAAATTTTTACTGAGTACCTACTATGTGCTTGATTCTAGGCCTTAAGGATGAAACAGTAGTGAGCAAAACAGATGCAAACACCTGCCTTAGTGGCACTGACATTCTCATGGGGCAGACAGACAATGACCAACACATAGGCCAGTGAAGGCATTTTAGAAGGAGATAAGTGGTGAGAAGAAAAGTGAAGCAGGAAAGGGGCATGGGGAGTGCTGGAAGGTTTTTCAACTCTAAATTGAGTGGCCAGGGAAGATCTCAGTAGGAAGGTGATGTGCCAACACTTGAAAGAAGGGATCGAACCATGTGGGTAGAAAGTATTCCAGGCAGAGAGAGCAGCATGTGCAAAGGCCCTGTGATGGGAATGTGTCTGGAAAATGGCAAGGAGACACGAGCGGGCATTGTAACCCATGGAAAGTATTAGAATGTTGTCTGACACGCAGTAAGCCTGATAGAAACGCTTATGGAGTTGTTGTCATCATTATTGTTATTAATATTTCTTTTTCTCTTCTCTCCCCATCTTAGGAACCTCAGCAGGATGACGAGAAGGGCTGAAATGTTGCCCTCAGGGTCAGGTCCTTTTTTGATGGTGGCTGGGGCTGGGGTGGGGTCAGGTGGGGAGAAGGGGAAAATACAGAGTCTCTCTCCCCATCTCCCAGTGTTCTGTTCTTACTGTGTCTTCGGTCACTGCACTCCGTCCTGAGGTCTGTGGAAGTTGCCTGCTGCAGTGCTCACAGCATCTCCAACGGTCAGCCCAGTGGGGGAGGGAAGGGCAGGGTGAGTGTAAGGCCAGGCCTGTTCTCCCAGGTTTGCTGCAGAAACCCAGGATACCAAGAACCCCTTTCCCTCACTGTCCTTCCAGACACCCCTGCCCTTTGTGGGTTCATGAACTCCAACCCATAGTTCACAGCCCAACCCTCTTGTGTTCTTTACCAGAAAGTTTCCTGAGCCTAGTTAGTGACCTTTCCCTTCCCTGATGTCCTATGAGCTTGGACCTCATTGTCTATCCCTTGGCTGAGACAGGCAGCTCTGCCCTGACCGCTGTGCTCCCTGTGGGCAGGAACCACTTCACCCTCAGTCCTTATCCCAGTGCTCAGAACAGGGTCTGGCTAAGTGCATTTGCTAGATAAACGTTGGATAGAATTTGCAACAGAAATCTGAGGTATGCAAAGGGCACTCTGTGAGCGAGGGCCCGGTGTCAGGAAACTGTATGTGGGGACAGGGGACAGTAGAGGGTAAGTACAGGAAGCTCCAAAGGACCAGGCCTATTTGGGGCGTCTGCTTGGTAGCTTCCTCAGTCTGGGCAAACCTCCATCTCCATACGGGGCACACCCCTGCAAGGCAGCCATGGGGACGCCCCAGGAGCTTCTAGGTATTGTAATGTACCCTGTGAATCACACAAGGACGCCTCAAGAAGTTGAATTAAGGAGCCACATTTATTTCAAAGCCGGGCCCACAGGTTGAGAACCGCTGCTCTAAAGGTTATCTATAGTTTCAGTTCGCGGAGCCACTGAGCTAAGGAAAGCAATTTTGTGGTTCTGGTCCTCAGACACAGGAGAATAACCGTTGTGATGTGGGCTGGCAACATAAGGGGGTGATTTATGTGAGTTTCCAGGTCTCAATCTGGAAACTGAGGTACCTACCCTATTGTTTGAGCAAGCATCCCCCTATGTTTAAACACCCCCCTGTGTTTCTCTGAGCCGGTGTAGTCCACTGCTTCTGAGAGCTGGACAGGACAGTCAGAATGGCTGTCCCAGGCTGACTTCCACTCACAGTGCGTGGGGTTCCTGAGTCCCCACGTCCCCACCACCAGCTTCCTGCATTTTGCCAGTGTACTAGGTGTGAAGGTCATCTCCTTGTTTTCATTTGCATTTCTTTGATTACTCCTCTTATATAATTTTAAAAAAATTCTTTTTATTGATTTCAGAGAGGAAGGGAGAGGGAGAAAGAGATAGAAACATCAATGATGAGAGAGAATCATTGATCGGCTGTTTCCTGCACACCCCACACTGGGGATCAAGCTCCCAATCCGGGCATATGCCCTGACTGGGAATTGAACCATGACCTCCTGGTTCATAGGTTGACGCTCAACCACTGAGCCCACTGGTGGGGCTACTCATCCTATATTTGATAACTTGTGTGTTTCTTCTGCAAATAGTTCACATTTTTTTTTCTTTTTTGAAGTACAATTTCCATTTATTTTTCCCCCACAGAACTTTTCTTCACTCTTTAAAGACTTAGCTCCTTGCCGAAACCGGTTTGGCTCAGTGGATAGAGCGTCGGCCTGCGGCCTGAAAGGTCCCAGGTTCGATTCCGGTCAAGGGCATGTACCTTGGTTGCGGGCACATCCCCAGTAGGAGATGTGCAGGAGGCAGCTGATCAATGTTTCTCTCTCATCGATGTTTCTAACTCTCTGTCTCTCTCCCTTCCTCTCTGTAAAAAATCAATAAAATATATTTTTTTAAAAAAAGACTTAGCTCCTTACATGCGCTTTGGTGGAGGTCGTGGGGCAGTACCCGCAGGTCTAAATCAGGGTGGGGTGTTCAGTCCTTCCAGGCTTCGTGAGAACAGTTCCTGACGACCTTGCTGTGAACGGCACAGCCCACACAGTAATGCAGCTTCACATACAGCTGGGGAAGCATGTCGGCGTTGAAGACACTGGCTTCGGAGATGTCCCTAACGGCTGCGGCCTCTGCGACGTTTCGAATGACAAACTTCTGAATGGCCTTGTCCTTGGGCACGCACCGGGCGCAGTTGGTGCAATGCATAAGCTGCACATGACCTCGGCCTTTTATGGCACAACTGTTATTCCTTCTTTTCTTGGTCACCTTGGAAACAGGACCCGAGAAAGCCACATTTTTTTCTTTTAAATATTTCTTTATTTACTTTTAAAATTGAGTTTTTGAGAGAGAGGAAGGGAGAGAGATACATTGATGTGAGAGCGACTGGCTGCCTCTTGCATGCCCCCTACTGGAGGGTTGATCTCCCCAGGAGGGTTATGCCCTGACTGGGAATCAAACCAGTAACCACGGGACATTGCCCAACCTACTGAACCACATTGGCCAGGGCAATTGTTCACATCTTGAGCTCTTTTCTCTATAGGGATTTCTGTTTTGTCTTTGTTGATCTGAATGAGTTCTTTGTATTGTCTCTATATTAACTTTTCTTCTTTTTAGATATTGCAAACACATTTTTCTATCAGTTATCTATTAAAACAGTGATTCCCAAAGTGGGCGCTACCGCCCCCTGGTGGGTGCTGCAGCGATCCAGGGGGCGGTGATGGCCACAGGTGCATTTGTTTTAACTTTTTTTGTATTACCTTTCTATTCTGAGTTCAATAAATAGTTTCATAATTTCAAACTTCAATGTTTCTAATTTACACCTTTCTTTACTATATTTTACGAAAAAGGTAGAAACATTAATACATATATCTTTCTTTTTAATTGCTATTAAAATTTAAAAAAAATTAATTTCCAGGGGGCGCTGAGTAATATTTTTTTGGAAATGGGGCGGTAGGCCAAATAAGTTTGGGAACCACTGTTGTAGAAGTTGCCGGCAGCGTTCCTCAGCATCTCAGTGGCCTCCCGGACAACGTCCTTATCCTGGGCGAACACTGCCCCCGTGAGGCCGTAGCTGGTAGTGCCGTCCACCAGCCGCAGTGTCTCCCTGTACTTGCCTGGGCAGACATACATGGTCAGCACAGGCCCAAAGATCTCCTCCTTCATGATGGGGTCCGGAGGGTCCTTGCTCTCCACAATGCAGGGCTCCACGAATAGCCCACAGAGTTGTCCCACTTGCCGCCCGCCAGGACAGTGAGGCTGGGCGAGGAGCGGGCGTGATCCAGCCACTTCTTGATGCGACCAAAGGACTTGGCATCAATCACTGCAGAGAAGGCGGCCCCGAAGTCTTCTGCAAGGCCGCCCACTTTGATCCTGCTGTGCTCCTCCAGCAGCCGCTTTCTGATCTGAGGCCACAGCGAGTGAGGCACGTAGAGGCGGGGGCAGGCCGCGCACTTCTGGCCGCTGTACTCGAAGGCTGAGCGCAGGGTCCCGCTCACCACGCCGTCTACGTCCGCTGTGCGGTGCACAAAGTGGAAGTTCTCCCCACCGCACTCTCCGGCCAGGCGTGGGAAGGTGCGAAAGCGATCCAGGTTCTGGGCTACCTGCTTCCACAGGTTTTTAAAGGCGGGCACGCTCACCACCACGCTGTTGGTGCTGGGCGGCACGCTGATGGGCTGCTCCCCCTCCAGCTCCACAGCAAACTTGGTGTTGAATCGGAAGAAGTCGATCAGCTCAGCCGCCGCGTTGATCTCCGCTTGGATCACTGTCTTACCCTGTCACACCGTGGCCTTGGCAAGGACCTCTGCCCTGCGCGGCCCGCTCAGCATGTCTGCTGCTTTCAGGTAGATCTGGGCCCGGACTGTGACAGGCTTCAGGTCCCACTCCGTCCTGGCGGCCAAGGCGGCCTCAATGGCTTTGTTGAGCACGGCCTTGTCTGCATAGCAAAACTTGGCCACCTTGTGTCCATGGTTAAAGGGCGACACCTGGTACTGCATGTTTGAGGTCCACACCTCCTCATCCCCCACCACGCATGGGATGGGTTCGGTCCGGCCCTTCAGGTCCTTCAAGGCCTTCTGCAGTGCATCTCGCTCAGGGCTGCCCTTGGTGAACGCCAAGCTGGGCTCGTTGGCCACCTTCAGGGGGAGGCGTGTTTCCACGGAAGCCTGGCCCCACGCCAGGGGCGGGCCAGCAGGGCGCAGCGGCATCTCCAGCTCGCAGTGTGGCTGTTCTCGGGTACATTTCTGAGTACAGATGAATGGATAAAGAAGATGTGATTAGATAGATAGATAGATAGATAGATAGATAGATATAGAACTTTATACACACACACAATAGAATAGTGTCGTGCCATGAGAAAGAATAAAATCCTGCCATTTAGAACAACATGGATGGACCTTGAGAGCATTATGATAAGTGAGATAAATCAGACAGAGAAAGATAAATACTATATGATACCACTTATATGTAGAATCTTAAAAAAAATGAACTCATAGAAGCAGAAAGTAGAATTGGCAGGGGCATGGATGAAGAGGGAGGAATGGGGAAATGTTGGCCAAAGGAACAAACCTTCAATTGTAAGATGAATAGATTCTGAGGATCTAATGTTCATCATGGCAATAATAATGAACAATACTGGACCCAGCCAGTGTAGCTCAGTGTTGAGTGTCGACCTATGAACCAGGAAATCATGGTTCAATTCCTGGTCAGACCATATGCCAGATTGCAGGCTTGATACCCAGTGTGGAGTATGCAGGAGGCAGCTGATCAATGATTCTCTCTCATCATTGATGTTTCTATCTCTTTTTCTCTCTCCCATCCTCTCTGAAATCAATAAAAAAATCAATCAAAAAAAATTTTTTAAATTAACAATACTGTTAACAATACTGAAGGGTCCCAGGTTCGATTCCGGTCAAGGGCATGTACCTTGGTTGAGGGCACATCCTCAGTAGGAGGTGTGCAGGAAGCAGCTGATCAATGTTTCTCTCTCATCGATGTTTCTAACTCTCTATCCCCCTCCCTTCTTCTCTGTAAAAAAACAATAAAATATATTAAAAAAACGGATGAAAGAATGAATTAATTAAAAAAAAAATGGGCTGAGGCCTTTTGTAGTTGTCTCCACCTCCCTTTGTCTGGTTTAGCAGGCGTATCTTCCTGGAAAATGTGCTACTGGTCACATACACAGTTCTTTGTTCTTATACCCTCTCCCCTCCTCCCCACGTACTGTTTGCCCCAGAAAAATACAATAACGACTGGCCACATGCTGTTAGTTTGCTCTAAAAGTTGACTATGCTGAAGATGGATCACAGAGGCCTATTTCCTTCAATGCTGGCTACCAGCAGAATCTTCTGAGGATGGATTTTGATATTTTAACATTTACTGTAGCTCTGAGTGCATTTGGTTATCTGATAGAAGAACTTAGTTGTGATAAGTTTATCAGTAGAATATAGTGATGAAACTACTTCAAAAAGAACCTATGCATTCAAGACAATAGTCATACCAATCCTGTAACTTGATTTTTAAAAAAAATCAAAGTATATGAGAACAAGTCAGTACTCAGTTGGGGAGCTGTGGGGAGAGAAACTTATGTAAAAGAAGAAAAGAAATTTTAAAAATGTCAGAAACCCTGTGACTCCCCTATTGTTCTTTGAGTTTGTGATAGATCAGAATCTTTCCCCTGCATTGTGGAAATGTTTTGTAAAATTGCTTCAATGCTTGGAAGGCGTGGCTCAATGGTTGAGTCTGGACCTATGAACCAGGAGGTCATGGTTCAATTCCTAGTCAGGGCACATGCCTGGGTTCACAACCCCCTCTGGACCTATGAACCAGGAGGTCATGGTTCAATTCCTAGTCAGGGCACATGCCTGGGTTCCCACAACCCCCAGTGTGGAGCATGCTGGAGGCAGCCAATCAATGATTCCCTCTTATCATTGATGTTTCCATCTCTCTCTCCCCCTCTCTTCCTCCCTGAAATCAATAATTGCTTCACTTTTAAAGTAGTTTTATAAATTTGAGACTTGATGAAGAAAAAATAGCAATAATAGAGCCCATGATGATAAAAGGAATCAACCAATAATGATGATAGGAATAAGGAGTCAACACCAAGTTATTAGGACTATGAAGAGAACTTGGAATTGTGACAATGTGTTCTCTACTTGTGAAATTCAATCCTTTTTAGCATAAAATTGATTTTGTGTTTTATGAGGCATGTCAAATGGCAAGCAAAGTAAATATTGCCTATCCTATCTAATAAAAGACAAAAAGGGTAATTAACCCGACCTCTGTTACGCTTACCATTGGCTAATCAGCGAGATATGCAAATTAACTGCCAACAAAGATGGCGGCCGGCAGCCACGCAGCTGAAGTGAGCAGGAGGTTTGCTTGCTCCAGTGATGGAGAAAGCCAAGGTTCCCTGCCTGCTGCAGCCTGCTCTAAGCTCCAAAAGCAACAGCTCCAAAAGCAACAAAGATTCAATTATAGAAGCTAAACAAATCCCAGATAACTGCTTTCAGCCAGCCGCGGCCTCAGAGCTGGGAGCGCCAGTGAAGGCAACAGAGTTTCAATTATAGAAGGTAAGTAAATCCCAGAATAAAAAAAAAAGGAGAGGCTGGGAGCTTCAGGCCTCTATCCTATATAGTAAAAGGGTAATATGCAAACTGACCCTAGCAGCAGAAAGACTGGGAATAACTAACTGGTCACTATGACACACACTGACCACCAGGGGGCAGACGCTCAATGCAGGAGCTGCCCTCTGGTGGTCAGTGCACTCTCACATGGGGAACCTCTGTTCAGCTACAAGCCAGGCTGATGGCTGCCAGTACAGCGGTGGTGGTGGGAGCCTCTCCTGCCTCCTCAGCAGCGCTAAGGATGTCTGACTGCAGCTTAGGTCTGCTCCCCACTGGCAAATGGACATCCCCCGAGGGCTGCCGAGCTGCCAGAGGGATGTCTGATTGCCAGCTTAGGCCCAATCCCTGGGGAGCAGGCTTAAGCCAGCAGGTGGTCATCCCCTGAGGGGTCCCAGACTGCAAGAGGGCACAGGCCAGGCTGAGGGAACCCCCTCCAAGTGCACAAATTGGGGGCCAGGCGGGAGCCCAACACAGAGGAAGGACTCAGCTTGTGTTCAGGCCTTGCCATCCTTTTATTCAGTTTGGGATATCCCTATAGCCCTTAGGCAGGCATTTCCCAGGAACAGACAATGTTATCAGTAACAATTTACATGACTATCTGGTTGGGAGGTTGCTTCAGCTACCATGGTCTCCACTAAACAGTGGGTGCATAGCTCTGAAACTTTGCCAGGTATGGAGGGTCACCAGCATTCCGGGCTCCTTGTCCACATCTCTCTGGTATTAAAGACAGTAGGCGGCTTCCCACATTGCCTGTGTGGCTATGAAGATAGACTTTGACTGCAATGTAGGAGTTTCTGTGCAGGGCTTGACCCCACAAAGCCGAATTAACCTTACAGAGTCTGTCTGCTGAGATCTCTCTTTGTGTGTGCCGCTTGTGGAGAGAATTGGGGCATGCTCTGATGTTGTCTGAATCCGGCCACTGGGTGTAATGGGTCTGGGGCCATTTTGGAGGGACTCCAGTGCAGGCTAATATTAGGCACTGCCTGTAGCTCTGCACTAGCTATTTGGATCTACAAGGCAATCCATAGTTTGCAGCTACCTCTGCTGGGCCTGGGTATGTGTCAGAGAGGCCAAGCTGTGCACCAAGGCCAGTTTCCACCTGCACCAAGCCCAGGGGCAGGTCCGAAAAAGACCCCGGCCTTCCCGAGATCCACCTCCACCTGGAAGCTGCCTGTTAGGTTCAGTCCCTGAAGGAGCTGCTGCTGACATGCTAGTTCTGTGAGGTAGGTTCCCAGTGATTCACAACATAGGGCCAAGCGGTGTTCATCAGATTGATCCAGATTTAAACTCAGTGCCAGCGTCGGCGCTGAGGCTACTCAGCAACAATCTCATGGTACATCCAGGTCAGCCACCGCCCGCTGTGTGCAGATCTTATGGTTGGGCAGGACCTCAGGGAGTTGTCAGGGTGAGGCCAGCAGAGTTCATCAGGCCCAAACAGGCCAAGATTTGGCCCTGTGGAGGGATAGCTCTGCACAGGAATGCTAGTGCCCTTTGGGCATGTGAGAAAGAAATGAGAACGCCCAAGAGCCAGATAACTCAGTTTTCCCCAGAGTCGGCCTGGACATTCTGGAGATTTGTCTGGCCAGGCTGGCCTCAGCCTGCAGGACCAGGCTGGCCACAGCCTGCTGACAATACGGCACAGTGCCAGCTAAGCAGGGCTAGGTCGCTGGCAGTGAGGGAGATGAAGCTGGTGGTTCTCCCATTGGGGGAGCAGGGCTCCACTGCTCTGGCATGTTGGGGCCCAGGGCCCTCTGCCCTAGCTCTCCAGAGTAGGGCATGGCTGCTCTGGCTTGTGGGGCCACTGTCTTGGCCTGCAGGAGGCAGGGTATTGCTGCTTTAGCCAGATGGGCTGCAGCTGTGGCCCATGGAAAGCAGGGCTCTGTTGCTCTGTTAAGTGGTGTGAGGGAGTCGAAATGGACTTTGCCTCAGAGACATACAACTCAATCTCTGACTCTGAGTTTGCCCTCAAGATCCCTTTAAGAAAGTCTACTTTGCAGGCGCAGGCAACAGACTCCTCAGCAGTGTGTGAGCTCCGCAGGGAGTCTGGGGCTAGTGCAGTTTTTTGTCTGATGTAGCTTGAAGGGGAGTGCTTGATGGTGTCTGTGGGAGGAGTGACTCAGTCTGGGGACCCTGGTGGCTGTTCCTTCAGCTTTCTCCCCAGAGCCACACAACCCAGTCTACCCTTGAAAGACTCTGCTGAAGCCTAGGGGCAAGGGCTGCAAATGAGATTTTGTGTGCTGGCTCTTTAAGAGGGCAGCTGAGTTTCTAGCAGACTATTCCTGGCATGTAGAATCCCTGCTGATTTTCACAGCCAGATGGCATTTGGGTGGCTTTTTCCAGTTCTGGTGTTCTGTAGCGAAGGGCCTAGTGTGGGGCTGAGATTCCACGTTTTCAGAGAACTATGCAGCTGAGATATCCACCCAGATCTTCTGCTATTGCTTGTGAGTGTAGGGCCAGCACTTTTCGAGTCTCCCCACTTCCTACCAGTGTTGATGTGGTTTCTTCTGTAAATCCTTGCCCATAAGACTAGTCTTCAGTTGGTTAATGAGGTTAATTGCTTATAGTTTAATTATAATACTAGTTGGGACCTGGCAGGAGGTGAGTGTAACTTCCACCTACTTCACTGCCATCTTCTTTTCTGGTCACATTTTAAAAAAAGCATCTGTAGCATGTGATTAAGATTTTAAATTGATGTATGAAACAATTCTTTATCTCTTCACCAAATGTATTTGTTTTCCTCTCTTCACTGGAGGTAAATAACCTTTAGCTTTCCAGGGTAGGGCATACCTCCAGTCAGATGTTCAAGATATGAAGTCTGCCATTTTTCTGATTTCTGTCTTAACTCATTCTCAGTTAAAATCCACCAAATAGTGTTCTAAGTCTTAATACAAATTTGCTCGACTTCGGAAATTTTCTCCTAACTTTCCACATACTTCCTTTGCCTCAAATGAGGTGAGCTGTATGATTACTTAAATTTTGATTGATTCTTCAAAAATTCCACTTGAGAAGTCTGTGCTAATTATCACACCCACCTTATATGAAAATACCCAATAACTACTCAAAGAGAGTCAGGAAGCTTTGCCTAGAAAGAAGTGATAAACATTTAATCAAGAATTGGAGGGTTTGCAAATGAGAAACATAACTAGGCAATACCCAGAGTGTTCTGAAGAAGAAAAGGAGATGAGTTTTTATAGTAAAAGGCCCCTTCTTGAAAAGAATCAGACCTGCCCTGGCCAGGAGGCTCGGTTACTTGTAGCATCCTCCTGTACACCAAAATGTTGCGGGTTTGATTCCAGGTCAGGGCCCATCCTAGGCTGCAGGTTCAATCCCCAGTCAGGGTGTGTATGGGAGGAAACCCATCAATGCTTTTCTCTCACACCCATGTTCATCTCTGTCTCTTCTCCCTCCCTTCCTCCCTCCCTCCTTCCCTCCCTCCCTCTCTCCTTTCTCTCTAAAATCAATGAAAACATATCCTAGGATGAGAATAAAACAAATTGGTCTGAGATGGTAATTCTTTATTTTATTTTATTTTAATTAAATATTTTATTGATTTTTTTACAGAGAGGAAGGGAGAGGGACAGAGAGAGAGAAACATAAATCAGCTGCCTCCTGCATACCTGTACTGGGGATGTGCCCGCAACCAAGGTACATGTCCTTGACCGGAATCAAGCCTGGGACCCCCCCAGTCCGCAGACCAACGCTCCATCCACTGAGCCAAAGTTAGGGCACAAAAACATTTTTGCCGCCTGGGATCTGAAACCTAAATGAGGCAGTACTCAAGATCGCATCTTTCTCTCTCTCTCTCTTCTCTCGTTGAAATTATTGGGGAGACACAGGTTCATAAAACCATACGGGTTTTAAAATAAAATAAAAAATGAACAAATCAGATATGAATAAATAGGAATCTTTGTATGGAACTAAACAAACAACAACAACAACAACAACAACAAAAACACACAGGTTATTTAAGTGGACAACTCAAGAAAATATCATCTGAATACATGTATACCACATCCAGTTTTCAAGCAGGAAGTGTCATTGGAATGCTAGGGCAAAAACATCTATTTTTTAAAAGGCTACCAAAGAATGAATAAACAACTGGAACAACAACTCTCTCTCTCTCTCTCTCTCTCTCTCTCTCTCTCTCTCTCTCTCTCTCGATGGTAATTCTTAAAAGAGCAGTGCTTTGAAGACTGGTTGGTAGTTGGTCTGGATACTTGAACATTCTTTCCTTAGTCTTTCAGGGATTAATCACATGGTTGTCTGGATGTTTGCTGTACATCTACATATTAATGCAGGACTGGAAAGTGCAAAAGATGATGTTCCCAGGATAATTACAAGAATAGAATCATTTTCTCTTGACACCATTTTCTTTATTTTTGTAATGTAGCAGCTTGACTACAGTGATTCCATTGTATTTCTTTAAAAAAATATATTTTTATTGATATCAGAAGGAAAGGGAGAGGGAGAGAGGGATGGAAACATCAATGATGAAAGAGAATCATTGATTGTCTGCCCCTTGCATACCCCACACTGGGAATTGCCCCACACTGGGGATCGAATCCACAACCTGGGCATATGCCCTGACAGGGAATCGAACCGTGACGCTCAACCCACTGAGCCACGCAAGGCAGGCCCATTTTATTTATTTACCCTAATCCTCACATAATATATTAGTCACTTCTCTAGAAAATGAGGCAATCATCATCACTGTTATTATTTGTAATTTAATCTTCACTAGTGAGAGTAAGCATAGTTTCACAGTTGACAGAATTCTTAATTCTGCAAACTGTTCTATCTATGTATTTTGCTAAATTTTCTCTTGCACAATAAATTTATAATTTATTTAAAAATCTTTGTGTATTACATATTATTTTTTAATGTGGTTTGACTTGGCATTACAATAAAGGTTGGCACAGCTGCTAAATACAGTTTACATTGAGAACTACTAAGATAGCTCTGGACCGCTTGGCTCAATGGACCGAAGGGTCTCAGGTTTGATTAGGCCAAGAGCACATGCCTGTGTTGCGGGCTCAAACCCCAGTAGCGGGTATGCAGAGGGCAGCCAATCAATGATTCTCTCTCATCCCATTACTGTCTGAGGTCCATCTGAATGGAAATGGGACCACTTGGCCCTCTAGCCTTCCTGGCATGCAAGCATAACAGTCGCTTTTATTTAAGGCATGTACAGAATATTTAATCCATTCTACCCAGGCATATGTTTCCTTCTATCCTGCCTCCTTTTGCATCGTGGTGGCAGTGGCAATGTTCTTGGGTGGGGCTAACAGTTTCAGAGCAAACCTCTTTAGGGGGTCTTGTCCTGTGACATCTACTCCTAAATCTAGTCCTAGTCTTCTTGGCCTAAATGCTGAAATATCCAAGTCATTTAAGTTTTCTATATTTAAGAAGAAGGGATTACACTGAAAGTTCTGGTAAGCATAGGGAGAGGTACCTCTATATAGATGTATTCTAGTCTTTAGGTGACTAAACTTTTCATCTCCTGGTCAGGGCACAGTCGCCTAGCCCTGGTATTGGGTAGTGCACAATACATCATTCCGGGCAGGACAAGGGATAGGCCATTCACTTGTAGTGAGGTATCAGAACACATGTAAATGGAGTAGGCCTGTACTTGCTTTTGATAGTTTAGATTTCCACATGGTATAACTTGGCAGGCATCAAATTGAAGGGTCATGGGCTTATCGCCCTTGGTTACGTTAATCAACATCTTAACTGGCTAAGCATGATCTGGATTGTACACATTTCCCCAGACCACATTGCCAGCCCCTGCAATTTGCCAGAACCCTAAAGCAAATAGACAGTTTATAGTTTCTTTTTTAAATTTTTTTTTAAAAATATATTTTATTGATTTTTTTTACAGAGAGGAAGGTGAGAGGGATAGAGTTAGAAACATTGATGAGAGAGAAACATTAATCAGCTGCATCCTGTACATCCCCCCCTCCCCCCCGGGGATGTGCCTGCAACCAAGGTACATGCCCTTGACCGGAATCGAACCCGGGACTCTTCAGTCCGCAGGCCGACGTTCTATCCACTGAGCCAAACCAGTTTGGGCGAGTTTATAGTTTCTTTAGTGTTAATTTCAAGGGGCTATGTCCTGATGTGACTGTCCAAGTTGAGGTGTCTCCACCCGGAGAGGCTGGTTGTATGCTCGCAACCCGAGTGTGATGGGTTCAACCTCATTCTGCAGTCTGAACAGCCATCTCAGAGGTAAGCAAGACAAGGTAGGGTTCTTCCCAGGAGGGTTCCAACTTGTTTTCCCTCCATGTCTTGACCAGAATGTAGTCTTCCAGTTGATGGCAATGAGCCGGGAACTCAAGAGGAGGGCCTTGGGCCAGGAGGCCTTCTAACCTGAAAGAGATTAAAGTAGCAGAGGTACCCAGTACATAGTTCTTAAGAAATTGGTCCCTAGTCTCCATTGTAGGAATATCTTGAGGCATTCCAGGGCCTACTGGACTCACCTAAAGCCAATTCTAGGTCAAGAAAAACTTTATTTATTCTTCAGTGTGGTCAACAAATGACACTAATTGGATTTCTCTTACATGTCTCCTTGAGTACATTGATAAAAGCTTTTTACCCTCTAATTAGGGAGTTAAATGCAAACCATTTACTGTTAAGTTTCCTTGGTTTGGGAAGATGGGATTTACTATATAGCTCCAAATTAGTGTTTAACCAACTTAGGTTCCCTATTTGTCCTGGATTACTGGCCTGTGTCATTTATATAACTACCTTTTAATATTTCTCTTTACAGACATTCCACAACTTTCACAAACTCTTCCTTGCAATCCTTACTTCTTTTAGAACCCACTTTCTTTTTCCTTCAAAATGATACCAAAACCATAATTTCTTTTCAATTAGTTTGAATTCTTAACCCTTAGAAACCTTAATTTTTAGGTGACATATAAGTAATTAACATTCTTCAGATTAGCAATACATTCACATTTTTAAGAGATATTTCAAATATCAGATTCAAATCCATCTTCTAGATTCTCCATCTGAGGCAAAGTCAGATTAATATTTCATTGTTCGGAAAACAGAACATTGGGGACTAGCTATGGCTATGGGAAATATTAATGATGCTCTGTCAACCACGATTGCCCTGTGTTGGTCAAAAATAGAACATATCAAGTTGACTGGGAGTTGTACACCCCCAGGACCTGGGAGTCAACCTTAGAATGTGGCCCATTCTCATTCAAGAACTGCCTATTATCATGGAAACAGTATTCTTGTTGCCTAAACAGTGGATTCACAAGCAGCTGACTTATGTGGGGCTGCAGAGCTGATTTTTGTGGATGAGCTGCTACTCTCCCATACTGCCAACAGTGTGGGAGAAACACTCATATGTGATTCAACTGTCTCTGCTCAATTGGCTCAAGTAGTGACAGGCAGCATGGACCCATTGATTATCTGGTTACACTGGGATCTTATCTCATACGAACCCAGCACAGCAATGCCTTTGGTTCTGGTTCTGAGTGGTGCAAAACCCACGCAGCAGAGACAGAGGCTTCCCTATGTTCATAAACCAGCAAAGAGCAAACCAAGTCCCCAAAAGACAGAAAGCAAGCAAAGTAAATCCATAACCAAAATCACACTACAGGCACACAGACAAGAGCTCTCACTGGTTAAGTTTCTGCCCTGAGAGGGAAAGCAGAAAGAGTCCCCACGATTAAGAATTCTTGGCAGCTGCTGGAATGTTCCTGCAATCTCTGCCACGTAGTCAGCCTTGCCACAAACAGCTGCCCCCCCACCCCCAAAGCGGATGTGCCCCATCTTTAAACAAATTAAACCAAGCAACAAGGAGACACAAAATATCAACAGAAACACTTACATACGATATTTACAGGCATGCACAACCCACAGATAAAGCTTCGCACCATTCTCCTCGTCTGTCCAGCCACAGACACCACAGAGTGCCCTGCATAAAAAACCATAGAAGCAAAGCAATGGGGACTGTCCACAGACACCAGAGTGCCCTGCATAAAAAAAAAAATTGAAGCAAAGCAATGTCTCCTGTCCCTGGTTTGGGACTGTCTCCCTCCAGAACCTCAGAATTCTCTCCAATGGACTGTTTGGGGGAATGTTTTCCTGGGGCCTAGAATTTTTGTTTCCCATCCCTGGTAGGTCCCTTGTGACTATTCGATGCTCTCAACCCCCCATACTGGAAATTTCTTGCACTCCCTGAGATCTGCTTCGTCCCTCTCTAGACATTTCCCTCGAAGGAGATCAGAACTCTGCCCTCGCTTTGAGTTCAAGACACATCCTAGTCACATATAGTTGACCTCCAAGGATACCCAACCACCAAGGGAGAATTAATAGTACGATTTCCTACCTTGGCTCATGCATGAGGTTTGACTCCTTGCCATGGTGTTTGCTTGGGCCCTTCCCACCCTGCTGGCTGACTCGCAATCCCGAGCTTATAGTTGGCCCAGGGGTAATGGCCATCCCTCCTCACCGAGGTTGCCACAACTTTGCAGTGGGATGTGCCTCCTCAGGAGAGGGTCAAATCCCCCCCCTCCCCCCCGCAGCTAGCGACCAATGGAATCCTGGACCAGCCCCCCTAATTTTTAGAAGGCAAGCCCAAAACCAGGGGTCCTGGTAGAACACAAATGATACTGGGGAGCCAGACAGCAAGGCAAATATCTTTCCTTTTGCATATGGGTGCGCATGCACAGGATCTGGCAAGCACACACACTGCATAGGTCATCCACTCGGGGTTTTATCTCTGATGCTCAGCGTCTGTCCCTCACTCTTGATTGGTCAGGGTTTAGGCTCACATTCTTGTGAGATTGGCTAATTTAAAGGGAAAAGGGAGGGGTTGACCTTTGCCATTTCAAAATGGTGGTTGCCTAAACTCCTTTCTTTTACTGAAAAGATGACTTTTTTATTCTCACATATATGATTCAACCCTGTCTCTGCTTAATTGGCTCAACTAGTGACAGACAGCATGGACCCATTGATTGTCCAGTTATGGAAAGAAGGAAGAAAGGGAGGAAGGAAGGAAGCATGGACTAGCCCATCTCAAATGGTTGTCTCTCTGCTAGAAACAAAACTTTCAGAAAAAAAAAATTGATAAACAATTACATTTACATTTTTTTTTAAATTCAGAAAAATTTAAATCTAAAGCTTCTTTTCCTAAAGGAACCATGCTGATGGCTTTTCATATATATATATTTCCAGATTTAAAATAAGGTTATTTAGGAGGAAGAAAGATGGCTGCTGACGGGAAGGCAGACTGCAAGACAGTGTGAGAGGGAGAGAACGAAAAGAGAGTGTGTGGCCCTGACTGGTTTGGCTCAGTGGATGGAGCGTTGGCCTGCGGACTGAAGGGTCCCAGGTTCGATTCTGGTCAAGGGCATGTACCTTGGTTGCGGGTACATCCCCAGTAGGGAATGTTCAGGAGGCAGCTGATTGATGTTTCTCTCTCATCGATGTTTCTAACTCTCTGTCCCTCTCCCTTCCTCTCTGTGAAAAATCAATAAAATATATTTTTTAAAAAAGAAAGGAGAGTGTGTGAACTTACCGAGAGTGTAAATTTGTGGGTGAGCAATAGCAATACTCCAGGGGACTGCTGGAGACTGCCGGATCGGGCTCCTCTAACCAGGCAGCCTGCACTGCTGCTGAAATCTCTCCTGGAGCAGCTGGCTCAGTCGTGGAGACTGCGCCATCTTGAGTGGCTGGTATCGGAAGCGTATACATCCAGAGACCCCGCAACCACGGCACCCAGGGACCAGCTACGAGCCCAGGAACACCAAATCTCAAGCAGTGCAAATACCTGGACTCAGAAGAGCCCTGCTCTTCCTCACGGAAAGGTCAGAGTTTGCATAGATAAAGGTGCAGTTTGTAATTCAGGCTGGAGAGAGGAAAGTACGCTGGGGAATTTTGCACCCCACAAAGTCCGTGGCTGTTGGGGCCAGCGTGACCTGTAAGTGTGAAAGGGGACCCGCAGGGCTATTGGCAGAAGGGAACTCTAAAAAGTCAGCCCATAGCTGGACTGGGTGCAAAAAGGCAACCTCAGATTTTGCCAGTGTGCTGGCTGCTTAGTGCCAGGGGAGAGTGGATGTGTGGAAGAGATGTTGGGAGAATTGCGTGCACGCAGAGCTGGATGGTGGAAGTTGTGAGCTCGCACACTTACTCTGGCTTTTTTCTCTCTCTCTCTCTTTAAATCCTTGCTTTTGATTATTAAACCCAATACATAGGATTGCCCAATTGGTGTCACTCACAGAGACTGCAGGGGAAAGTTGTTTTTGTGGAACCTGGGAATCAGAGCAGGGAGTAACGATCAAGGAACCAGCTCTGGGGCAGTTGATTCTCCCAAACCAGTATTAAGTGCAATAGGGAAAACAAATCCTAAATACTGGCTAGAGAGGACGTATAGCCCTGGAGGTCAATCCAGAAACACTGCCACCCAAGGGCTGAACCACAAACTGACTCTTCTATAAATACAAATAAAGTCAGTCTGGGAAACAAATACGGCCTGCTTTAAAATCAGGACTGTGGTTTACAACATGGAGGAGCAGTGTATTGCAGGGAACTTCAATACTCTCCTGAACCTGACAGGACAAAGGCATGCCAAACAGAACTGTAGAGGAAGTGGATGACTTTCACTACTGCCCATTTTTATTTTTTTCAACTTTTACTTAAGAAACTAAATTTTTTTCTCTTTTCCTCACCTGATTTTTACCTTTTTAATCATTACATTTTTATTTTTAATCACTATTATTACTACTATTATTTTACCTTTTTAAAAAAGTGTCATTTTATTTTCTCTTTTTTTATTTTAGGATTAGTGTTCTACATTCTATTTTCATCTTTCCTTTAGCATCATTTTACTCTATTCAACTCTACCTTTATGCCAAAACTCTCTTTCTCACTTTTCCTCTTTTGTTGTCCTGTTTCTCTTACCCTAGTCCTGCTTTAGAGTTTCCCTATTCCTTCTTTTTACCCCCTGTTAAAATTTCACCCTACTTATATATCTAATTTCCAATCACCTGCCCTAAGTCAATATGCAACTCTTTCTTCTCTTTCTTTACTATCCAAATTTCTTTTCTCTCTGTCATTTTGTTGTTTGCTTGATTGTTGATTATATTGGGTTTTTTTATGCTTGTTTGTGAAATTGTTTCACTTTTTCTTTTTCTTTTCTTTTTTTTTTTTTTTGGTTATTTTCTGCTTCTGTTTTCCCTCTCCTCGCTTGATATTAGTTGTTGTTTGTAGTTTGCATTCATCTCTAGGTACTTGTTGCTGGCATTTATTGGGATTAGTGGCTTTTCTATTGGAGTTTTCTCCCCATATAAATACTTTTTTCCCCTCTTCTATTTTATTCTTTTTTTCTCTCTTACTGCTTTTTTCCTTTTCCCAATTTCATTTTTGCACTCCTTTTCCCCCTCTTTTACTTTTTTCTTTTTCTCTTCTTCTTTCTTTCTTATCCCCTAGTTCTCTTTTCTCTGGTGGTCACCTTTATTTGGGGTTATTAGTGTTATGGGTTGGCTCAACGAGATAGACCACCGACTCAGAATTTAAATTTAAAAGCCTTTATTAAGCTGGCCAGCTGACCCCAGAGCCTATCTCCCCCTCTGGGAGATTCGGAGCATGTGGTAGAGATCAAGGGTGCAGTATGATCCTTTATAGCACAACAGTGTTACCTTAGAAGTTCATAGAAAGTTCATAAGAACAAAGAGGGAGTGGTAAACAGAGTCACACCTGGCTGGAGCGTATCATAACACATTGTTTTTCTAAGACAATCTAGCAATTTTTCTTCCATGCTCTCTGACCCTGACACAATCCTACACAATCCCTCTCCATACATCAGTCCCCCCTCCCAGTACATTCAGTTTCTCATGTGTCCTTTCCTCTCCTTAGCACATTCTGTAACATTTTGCAACCCTTTCCATGGCTCAGTCCCACACCCTGTGACAGAGAAAAGCACACTGACACTCAGAGGAGGTGCAGAAGTAAAGTGCAGAGGTAGGAGGTTCGAGCATGTA
>NW_006290668.1:331223-333267 GCF_000327345.1 Myotis davidii | reverse complement strand
AGAGGAGAAACCAAGATGGCGGCATAGGTAAACACCTGAAATTGCTGCTGCACACAACCACTTCAAAACTAGAACTAAAAGACAAAACGGACATCATCCAGAACCACAGGAAGGCTGACTGAGTGGAAATTCTACAACTAGAAGAAAAAAGAAAATCATCCTGAAACGGAGGTGGGGTGTGGAAGTAAAGTGCAGAGGTAAGGAGGCACATGCAGAAAGGGCTGGCAATTGAGGACACGGTGGTCTTTTTCAATCGGGAGAGAGACACAAGCCCCTGACTGCTCTGAACTCCAGTTCTGGGCGAGCCTCTGGGGACCCAGACTCATACGGGGAGAAAATGGACTGTCTGGCTTCGGGTAGAACTCGAGGACGGCTTTCTCTCAGAGGTGCTTGCAGCAATTACTGCGGGACACTGAGACGCAGGGCCTCTTAGGGTAGGACTGAGGATCAGCCATAGCTATTGGCTTTTCCCAGTTGATTCCCTGAGACCCCGCCCCACCTAAGCTGTGCGCAGAGGCTTTTGCATATGAATGCCTGGCCCTTTGCAATCTAAAATTACCTAACAAACTGCAGCTGGGTCAGAGAGACCCAGAACATCCAAAAGAAGACGCAAGGTCCCACAGCAGCTTGCATTACTTCACAGCTGGGCCTCATCTGGGCACCTCCAAACCCCAAACAAGGAAAAAGAATCTGCAGATCTCTCCATAGCTCCTGCTGGGTAGCCTCAGGCAGATGCTAAATTAGCACTTCCTTAGAGATCCAAGGGCCAGTGTACCCAGTGGTCAGAGTGGGACCATCCAGATTACCACCGAAGACTACCATTGTGCCCAGTGGGGCTGTGAAACCCTACCCCGCTGGACAATGAGAGATCCCATTGCTATGATTACAGAGGGTCGTTCGGCCTGGAGCCCCTGAGAAGAACTGTGCGGTAGGGGATTGTCACCCTGTGGTAATTATGCCACTGAACTGGAGGGCTTCCTCCTGGGACACGGGAAAAACATGGGGCCTACGTCTTTATGTATGGGGAAGAGACCCAGGGATCCTCTTCACCCTCCAGAGAACCCGACAAGCCCCAAAGAGAAACCCAATTGGGCGCCTTTTTGAACTAGATTTAGGGATACCATCCGTACAGCCCCCAAAGCACCGGCAACCCACACGAAGTCCAACACCTGAACTAGGTACGGGAGGAAAGTCAGAACCAGAGCATAGTCCCACTCTTGCCCCCATTACATCTGAGCAAGGAGACCCCTCCTCAACACCCTGGATGCCGTTTTCAACTTCTTAAACCAAACCTCCCCAAACACCACCAAGGATTGCTGGCTACGCTTAAATCCTGAACCACCATATTATGTAGGGATAGGGGCAAATGCCAGTATAAGGGAAGACGATAGCAGCATCAGAAATATCTCAATTCAAAATACCCCCGAGGGGATGTGCAGGTGGGAAGAGAACCTCAAGTTAACCCTGGGGGATTATCAGGGAACAGGTACCTACTTTATGTCCAAGGACTACAATCTTAAGAAGTCCCCCTATGCAGAATCATGCTCCTCAGTCACCACCTTCAGTAAAGAAGATGACGACAGTAGTGGCACCCTGGAGAGATATCTGGTAGCCCAGAAGGGAATCTGGTTTGCCGGCACCTCTGGTATCACCCCCTGTTTTTCCCCCTTGACTCTCATCCCCCCCGGGGAGCCTTCTCTATGCATCCTCACTTACATCTTGCCTCAGGTATACTATTACTTGGGGGGGGGGGGCGCGAAGCATTTAGGTCTGCTCAGAAGCAGAAAAAAACGGGCCCCAGTATTAATTCCCCTTTTAGTAGGGCTAGGGATTGCCGGCTCCACTGCGGTGGGAACAGCAGCTCTAGTAACAGGAAATGAGAATTTTAAGGCCCTCGGCAGCCAAGTAGATCAAGATCTGAGCACATTAGAACAAAATGTAGATAGACTTGAAGATTCCCTCAGTTCCTTAGCCGAGGTAGTATTACAAAATAGGAGAGGGCTCGACCTGTTATTTCTAGAACAGGGAGGACTATGCATGGCCC
>NW_006290668.1:324844-328647 GCF_000327345.1 Myotis davidii | reverse complement strand
TTTTAAAAATGGAACTCCCATTTGACCCACTGATGCCACTGCTAGGAATATATCCCAAGAAACCAGAAACACCAATCAGAAAGGATATATGCATCCCTCTGTTCATAGCAGCACAATTTACCATAGAAGATTTGGAGAAACAGTCCAAGTGCCAATCAGTAGATGAGTGGATAAAAAAGCTGTGGTACATTTACACAAAGGAATACTACTTGGCTATCAAAAAGAAGGAAATCTTAGCTTTTTTTATAGCATGGATGGACCTAGAGAGCATTATACTAAGTGAAATAAACCAGTCAGAGAAAGATAGGTACCATATGATTTCATTCATGTGTGGAATCCAATGAAGCAAAATAGAGACAGACTCAGATAGAGAGCTGATTGTTAGCTGTTGACGGGAGTGAGTGAGTTGGGGGTTTGGATGGGTGTTGGTGGAGGGGTTGAGCGAAAAAGAAAAAAAAAGAGAAAAAACTGGGGTAATAGATCAACTGAAGGACTTGTATGCATGCATATAAGCATAACCAATGGACACAAGACACTGGTGGGTAGGGGAGGCCGGGGGAAGGTCAAGGGGGTAAAAAGGAGACCTATGTACTACTCTTTGTAACATTTTAAGCAATAAAACAAAATTTACAAAAAAATAAAATAAGGTTATTTAATCACAATAAAGTGTTATAAATGTTATACTCTACATATTTTCACAACCTACTTTAAAAAATAACAAAACTCATTTTACCACTTGGGAATCTTAATGCTGGAAAACATTCTGATTTAATTTGTTTTTATTTATTATTTTATAAACTTTAACTTTTTAAAATGACTCCTAATGTGTTATTGAGTGAGCTATAATTTATTGAAAAATTTGTCATGATTAAATTATAATTTATTAAATTTTATTATTATAAATGATTTTTCATTTTAATGTCCCATGTTGATTGATGTATGTTGGAAGTTGACTATGGGGGTGAAACTTAAAGGCTAAAACTGTTTTTCCAAACGGTATTTGTATCTTATATTTGGTTTCATTTCCTTAGTCAATCTGACCACAAGAACCCCGACACCCATGTTTCTTTGCTTTGCTGTGACAATGGGAAGGGTCAAAAGAAAGAATTTTATGGCTTTTCTAGTCAGGTTTCAATTTGCTATGGGGAAAGCTTTAAGTGATTTCAACTGTGAACATGCCCCAGCTTTGACTATCGTGTCTAAAAGATGAAAGAAGCATCCCCACCCCTCCTACCTGTCATGATTTATTCATGGGAGACTGCAAAATCGCACCCCCGAAAAGCCCCGACAAATCTCAGATTTAACAATGACAAAGGACCATCAATTGAAACTTCCTTATGATGACTTGCAACTTGTATTTACTTAGAGCGATTCTCTCTTTCAGTTCCAAAACTCCCACAAGTTCCAGCTGAGGCCACATTTGGCAGAATAAGACTGAAGAACAGCCTTTTTTACAGTGTCTTTCTCAGGCTATAGCCTTATATTGCTTCCATAACTTGATTCCCCATCTCAATAAATACACAAATAGAACACATACAAGCAGATACCTTATAGTTATCACACGTACACCAATGCTCTTGAGGGTTTCCAGGGGCACAGGCATCTTTGGGAACAACCTTACAGGGGGCGCTCAGAGACAGCTGCTGTGCAGAGACCTTGAGTGGCTGGGAAGGACCCCATTTGCTGTCCCGCGCGGCGGACAGACCCCTATTCTCTGTCTCCTCAGAGCCACCGGGAGAAAAAGAAGCCTCCCTGGATGGAGTGAACTGCTGAGTGTGCAGGTAATGAAACATGATTCTGTGTCAGTGAGGATTACATTGAATACGTCCCTGCTTTAAATTCCTATTTCAGGCTTTGAACTTGAAAAGGGACCCAGGCCTCCGTCCCAGGTAAAGAACGAAACGTGGCTCACGTCCCATCACCTGCTCTTGTGCCTGTTCTCAGCCGGGCCTAGGACCGAAGAACACAGACATCAGAGTAGAATTTAAGGTACTCTCAGCTTTCTGAGTCTAAAGGAGAAGCAAGGACTCGTTTGGATTCACATGGATGCCCAGGGAGAGGTGAAAAGGTGTGGCTGGATTCCAGGTGTGTGAGAGAACGTGGGCAGAGCCCAGGGTCCTACTGGGGAGTGGAGGTGGCACAAAGACGTTCTCTACCTCTGTCTGCAGACTGAGGACCGCTGTCCATGCTCTCCCCAGACCTCGGAAGACAGTCCTTACCTCCAGGAAAACCAACCCTCTGCCTTTGTTCTAGTGAGAAGAATGTGCATCTTTTGGGCGGGTTCCATGCTGTTGCTTACATACTTAGTGAGAGGCGTGTAAGCTGGCCTTAGACCCACTCACACACTCACTACTTCGCCCTGATTTGTGCATTTTCCCTGCTGCTCTTTCCTCACCCACAATTTCTTCACTGAAATTTCTACTGCATCACAAACACATCCTGCTCAAGGACAGGTAGTGATTGATTCTATTTGTGACGCTCCACTGCTTCTCATGCTGGAAATCTTTCTAGAAGAGGCTTAGAAACTGGAGTGAAGCCAGAGGGTGGGGCTTCTAGGAATCATTTATAATCTGCCACTTGCAGAGCTCACACACACAACTACACAATTAGGAAGAGCTGCCCAACAGAAGACACAACAATGGCCGTGGTACAGGTGAGCTGAAATGGCACAGACTTCAGGGATCCCAGGTCCCGTAAAGGAAGGAGGAAAGACTGCAAGATTGTTCAAGATGAAAATATTTGGGGTACTTGGTAATTGTGAATGTGAGGAAGAGAGACCCGTGGCATATGATGGTGGAATCCTTACGGGGAAGTGTGTGTTGACCCTGGGTCAGTGTAATCCAATGCCAGCATTTGGTGGTGTCTGACTGAGTGTCTGATTGAGACACTGTGACTTTGTGTGGGGAGTGGACAGCTGACTGGGATGAGGAACTGTGTGTGAGGGACTGTGTGTGTGTGTGTGTGTGTGTGTGTGTGTGCAGCTGGGGCAGAGGTTGAGCAGTTGGGAGTGTTGGCAGGTATGTGATATGGTGAGCCCCACGTCTCTGTGTGACTCTGTGTGTGATCATCTGTGACTGCGTGTTGAATTGTGAATGTTTGTGCCCGTATCTGCATGTGAGTTCTCCCCTACATGGTAGTGACTTTTAAGTAACTGTATGTCTTTAAGTAACTGTATGAGCATCATTGTGGCTCCTGGTGGGCAGAGCTGGAGGTCTTGGGGAGAGTAGGTTTCCCAGGACTCCTCCCTGAGCATCAATGAGAGCAGATGAGTCAGTCCTCAGAGCCTCTTCTCAAGAAGCCTGAGGGGAGGTGCACTCAGGCTGTGGGGCACTGGATCTCCTGTCTCGGTCAGCACACAGTGACCCCTGCTCCTGCCTCAGGGCTCCTCCCCAACTCAGTCCTTCCTCTGTCTTAAAAACAAAAACAAAAAAGGGTGAGCAGGTCCTGACTCTGGGGAAGGTGGTTGTGGGAATTGGTTTCAGAGAATGGATCACCTGAAGACGGAAGGAACAAAATCAGCTTCAGTCCAGACAAAGCTTACAGTAGATACCAATGAACAATGTGTAGATTTTCTTTTCTTTTTTTCTTTTGTTTTTTTTTAAGAGCTAATAGTATTTATTTTTTTTATTTTTTTAATATATTTTTTATTGATTAAGATATTACATAAAGGAGAGAGATAGAGAATTAGAAACATCGATGAGAGAGAAACATCGACCAGTTGCCTCCTGCACAACCCCTACTGGGGATGTGCCCACAACCAAGGTGCATGTCCTTGACCAGAATCGAACCTGGGACCCTTCAGT
>NW_006290668.1:310474-323727 GCF_000327345.1 Myotis davidii | reverse complement strand
CAACTGGGGCCAGACAGTCCTGCCTCTCCCGTTTGAATCTGCGTCCCCAGCGACTCGCCCGGATCTGGAGCTCAAAGTCCGCGACTCCCTCCCAATTGTAAACACTCGCGCCCTCCGCGCCGCCAGCCCCGCTCCGCGCGCACTCGGTACCTGAGAATTTCACTTCAGCACTGCGGCTCCTCTGAGTCTGGATATAATATTCTCTTTACTCCTAGTTGTAGAATTTCCATTCAGCCAGCCCTCCTGTGGTTCTGGATGTTGTCTGGTCCCTGGTTCAAGCTTAATTTGAATTGGTTGTTCAAGGCAGCAATCTCCGGCGTTAACCTATGCCGCCATCTTCGGTTCTCTAGATTTTCTTGAATTACTTTCATCAATTACTGCCCGCCATCCTGTGTGCAGGTACTGGCTGCGTCCTCAATGACTTGTGCATGCTCCTGAAAGAAAATGCATGTCCTTGAAAATTCTGGTGCATATATAGCCCACATACAGGCATCTCCTTTTCCACGATCATTGCTCTCTCTTTTAACAGATGTTTTTCATTGGAGTGAATATATATATTTTTATAGTTTTGTCTTGTCTTTACAGTTTCAGATAGGAAATGTTCAGAGGGTGTTACTTCAGAAAGGGCCCTTCCCCTTTGGCTAGGTCACCCGTTTAGACCCTATACATACCAGTGATCTGGTTAAAGGTTTTACATCTATGAGCTCCTCTGTTACTGAGAGCTCCCTCTGAAGTAGTAATTTCTGATAATCCTCCTTCTACTGAGGAGACAAAGGCAAGGAGAATTCAAGTAATTGATCTACGGTCTCACTGTTAGTAAGAGACAAAATTAGAACCCAGGAAGCCTGGTTCTTGAAAGCTTGCTTTCAATGACAATTCTCTCATTTCTTCATGGACACGGCGTCCTGACTGTGATGAGGTGGGAGGAAGGGGGCCCTCAGAGTTTGTCCTTTGATGTTTACCCTGCTTTGCCACTAGGTGTTGTAGGAGGGGAGACCACACCTGGCTTTGTCCCTCTCATCTGCTCTCCTCTCCCATGGCAGGTCCCATACACAAAAATTTCATCCTTGAACATTGGTTCTTCAGTGACAATCAAAGGGACACCGGCCATGTCTTTCGTGTGAGTACTCTGTAGCCTACGGTGGGAAAATGAAGAAGTGAGGTTATTGTAGCTTTGGAGGTCACTTCATGCAAGAATGATACTGAAATGTGTAATTAGTATAATGGTAGCACAATGCAGTTGCAGTTCCTGGAGACCCATCCGGTGCCAGGATTAAACCTACAGGTGCAATGTCTGTGGGTAAGTGTTGAAGTGTGGGGGCTGGGGTCACTCAGGCATTGGAGCTGAGGTTTATTATCAAGGGACACAGTATTTCCAGGGCATGAAAAGTAGCCCCAGGCCAGTGACTGCTGCTCAGTGTGAGTCCTGGGCTAAGAGATGAGGCATCTCCCCAGCCTGGGCAGGACAAGCGGAAGCAGCCCCACAGGGACACGTACTGCGGTCTCCCCCAGGAAGGCCTTCCTTCCCCCAGGAGGAGCTGGGGAGGGTGTGGATGTGTGTGTTGAATGTGGGACCCCATGAGGAGCGGTCCTGCTCCACATGCTGCGTGCTTTGCCTTCAGCATGAGCCCAGAACTGCAGGTGGACTTCCACACCGGAACTGAAGAGGACTCCGACATCGCCTTCTATTTCCGAGTGTACTTTGGCAACTGCGTGGTGATGAACAGCCGTCAGTTTGGGGACTGGAAGTCAGAGGAGAGATACGATGGTATGCCTTTTGTGGATCGCCAACCATTTGAGCTGTGCATCTCAGTGCTGCAAAATGAGTACCAGGTGAGTGTACCCAGGAGCATCCACTACATGGGCTCTAAGGGCTCTCTGAGGAGGACACAGCTCTCCCTGGCCTGGCCCTCAGAGTCCCTTGTGGTTCATCTCCTGCCCCTCTCATCACAGAGCACTCTCTGCTGGTACTGCCATGCTCAGGTCAAGATCAGCACACATGCCTGAGAGCGTCAGCCCTCAGACTAAAGGGTCCTGGGTTCAATTCCTCTATCTTCACTTGCAGCCATGTTTTCTACCTATGCTGTCATTCTTTCAGTTTTCATGTAGGAGATTGTTAAAATATGCATATAAATAATTATATTTAGTTTAAAATTCAGTGTTTTCTACATTCCTAAATCCAGTCTCTCTCTCCAGAGCAACAGTTACTAGTCCTTTTGTGCTCTTTACAGAGATATTATATGCTTGTACAAGTCTATCATCTATCTATCTATCTATCTATCTATCTATCTATCTATCATCTACCTATCATCTATCATCATGTATCTGTATCTGCTTTTGTTTCTTTTTAAATAAATGATGTTATAAGTATTTCTAGTAATCACACATTGAGGACTAGAGTTTATTTGCTGTAAAAAAATGATGTTAGATGCCCTAGCTGGTTTGGCTAAGTGGATAGAGCATCGGCCTGCAGACCGAAGGGTCCTGGATTCTATTCCGGTCACGGGCACATATCTAGGTTGCAGGCTGTTCCTTGGACAGGCCCTGGTCAGCGCATGTGTAGGAGACAACCAATGGATGGGTTTCTCTCATATCCTGGCAACTGTAACTGGAAAATAATTTTTTTAAAGGTGGCCTCAGATGGTGGGATTGGAACCAGAACTCATGTGAATGCTGGGAGACTGGAAAGATGATGACCATTTAAAATCACATGTCTATTCTGTCAGTTCTGTGATGACACTGAGTTTTAGAGAAGAATATCTTGACACTGAAGATGTTGTCCTGGCTCTCATATGTTTAATAAAACAAGTAACACTTTGGCCAGTGTTTCTAAATGGATAGAGCATTGGCCCTCACTCCAAAAGGCCGAGGGTTCAATTCCAGTCAAGGGTACATACCTGGGTTGCAAGTACGATCCCTGGCCCTGATTTGTCTCTCTCACATCAATGTTTCACTTTCTCTCCCTCCCCCTTCCACTCTGTCTAAAAAGCAATGGAAATAAATATCCTAGGGTGAGGATAAAAAAAAGAAAGAAAAAAAGAAAGAAAGAAAGAAAGGAAGTAAGGAAGGATACAGACACTTAGGATTCATGAGACACAGTTCCTGGCCATGAGAATCTCCTAAGCTAGAGAGAAGGCCTGGGAGACGTAGACAATGCAGCAGAAAGTGGCAGCACTTCAGTGGAGGAATAAGAGAATCTCAGAAAATAGAATGAACAGCTGTCTGAAATGGTCGCAAAATGTAGGCTATGAAAGGAGCATGTCTACTGACTTTTGGAATGTGACTGAGAGTTTCTGGGGGATGGTGTGTCTATAGGGAAGAAGTGGAGAGAAAGACGGTAGCCTGTTGGTGGCATACTGTGTTTATGATACGTTTTCCCTTCCAGATAAAGATAAATGGCCGTCAATGTTACACATTTTCCCATCGACTCCCGCCAAATAGTGTGAAGATGATCCAGGTGTGGAGAGATGTCTCCCTGAGCTCAGTGAGTGTCCAGTAGAGAAGGATGTGACCAGAACCCCCGTTGTCAAGGAGATCCCTCCCCCTAAGAGACCCTGTGATTCCCAGAGCTGGCTAACAACAGGGGTTCTCTCCCTTCCCCCACACTTGGTCATTAAAACTCCTGAGAACTTAACGAGATTTGCTTCTTTCTTCTGAGGAAAAAAGAGAAAAAAGATTAAGTGCTCAGCACGAAAAGGGGCATGAGAGTACTGTGGGAGGGGTCAAGGAATCAGAGGACAAATATTTCTCGGACACATGGAGTGAGGGGCAGGGTCATGAGATGTCTGAGAAGGCATTGGTGACAGTATCCTTATGTGGTTCTTACGATACGCCAGGCACTCTAAAGCAAAATCCTTCCCCAATTTCAGACAGCTAAACCAAGATATTAGGTACCTGTCTCAAGCCAGAAAGCTATAATTGGTAGCTGGGGAAGGAACTTTGTATTCGGAGGACAATCAGGTGAGATTTCTTAAATCTTCCTTTATTCCAAGGATGTTTAATATATCTATGGTCACTGTGCCTGGCTTTGTGTGAGATGCACTGGGAAAAATAAAGAAAATGACAAGGCCAGCACTTAAAAAGTTTTCATCCAAGAAATAGTTGGAAAACCAAGATCTACCTCAGAGAATCTCTTTTTTCTATTACTCAAACAATTGCAAGATTTTTCAAGTTATGTGGGCAGAAACCTGGGACATGTTTGGTAATGAACTGTTATGATTTTAGGCCAGGGAGGATACAGTTATTGTTAAAACAAGAACAATTTATACACGGGATGCAGTGACCTGACTCTGGCTGTGATGCCCCACAGAATCATTGCAGAATAACAAACCTCTCCAAAATATATTGTTTTAAAACAATAATTTATGATTATGTCTCCCAGTTTTGCAGGTGTCCTGCACTCATATGGGTGGTGTATTTTGTGGTTCTAATCAGATGGTAGTGGGAAGTGGAGTTCCCTGATGGGTGCTTTCCTCAGGTCTGACTCTTCACTTGAGCTGGATGAAAGAGCTGGGGGCTGGCTGGTTGTTTCTCTTTATACAACCTTCATAGCTGTCTTAGACCTCATCAACTCATTCAGGTTTCATGGCTTCCATAGTGATCCCTTGAAAAGGCCCAAGCAGAAGGTGTAAGGTATAATAGGACCTTGCTCTAGAAGTCATGCAATGCCACACCCTTCACATCCTAGAGTTCAAAGGTGAGTCAGAGAGACAGCCATATCATGTGGAGGAGACTACACTAGGGCACGGGTGTGTTGACTTGTGGTTCATAGAAATCATCCTAAGAGACTAGCTAGCGTTCCACCCTCAGGCCCCAGAGACGTTCACACTTCCCACAAACCCAAAACACTGATTACTTTCTATGGGATTTCCAAATGTAATACAATTACAGCACTAAGCTTGGGACAGAAGTCCAGCGCCTCACCATCAAAATCAGGGCCTGGTGCTCATGAAGTGAACCGATTATAACTTCTCAGGTGCAGTTCCTCTCAATACGAGCACTAAAGGGACAAAATGCCCGCCTCATACATGCCAGACATACGTGCTGAAACAGACACAGAAAAAAATGCAATCCACACCTCTATGTTAATAGGCAGCCATAGGAGGTGTATAGCAGCCACTGCTTCGTTTCATATCTGAAAACCAGCCAGGCTCATATCTACCTTTTTCTCTGGAATTGTTTCTCTGCAGTAATAGCGGCCACCCTCCTTTCTTAGCTTCTTTGAGTTCCTGCCTAGATGTCAGAATGACTATTCTAGGGGCTCTGATAATCAGCCTCTTAGCAAGTCTGGAGAACCACTTAGGAGACACATTACTTAGAAGAGATTATTCATAAAAATAGACCACGACAGATTTAAGAACGTCTTCTGGAAATAGCCTCTTTCTCCACAAGGACTACCTTGGGCATCAATCACATGATCTCTCACCATGTCCATTGCCACGGCGTCTTCTTCAACTCCAACCTCTTAACTGGAATGCTTCTTTCCTTAGCCTTCCTCCAACCTAACGTCCAGAAGCCTTGAAGTGGCAACACATTGCTAATGGCACTGGTCAGGCCTTTCTTCTGGGTTTCATTTCACACTGGGATGAAATTTCCCCCTCACTACCTGTAAACTCCTGAGTTCTAATTAGGCACAATCTTCTCCTTTCAAATACCAAAAATAGGTGTTCCCCCATTGCTCCCATGTCCTCACCTTCCCAAGAAAACCACATTCTGAATTTGTTTATCATTCATTTTTTCCCCAAGGTCCACCATTTCTTTTTTTTTTTATTGCTTAAAGTATTACAAAGGGTATTACTTATGTCTCCTTTTTTCCCCCACCCTTGACAATCCCCTAGCCTCCCCTACCCCCCAGTGTCTTATGTACATTGGTTATGCTTATATGCATGCATATAAGTCCTTCAGTTGATCTCTTACCACCTCCCCTTTTGCCCCCCTATCCTCCCCGGCTTTCCCGCTGCAGTTTGACAGTCTGTTTGAGGCAGCTCTGCCTCTGTATCTATTTTTGTTCATAAGTTTATAATGGTCTTTATTATCCATGAATGAGTGAGATCATGTGGTATTTTTCCTTCATTGACTGGCTTATTTCACTTAGCATAATGCTCTCCAGTTCCATCCATTCATTCATTGTTTTTATTTATGATTTTATAGTCAACTGGAGGCCTGATGCATGAAAATTCATGCAAAAGTAGGCCTCCCTTTCCTGGGCTGCCAGCACTGGCTTCCCTCTGGCACCCGGGACCCAGGCTTCCCTCCTCTGGCTGCCCGCAGGCACCCAGAACCCGGGCTCTTCCCTCCTCTGGCCGCCCGCAGGCATCCAGAACCCCGGCCGGCTCCCCTCGGGCCCCAGCTTTGCCAGGAAGGATGTCCAGAATAAGTCTGGTCTAATTAGCATTTATTATTATAGATGTCTGCAAAAACAATTATCAAGAGAACTATAATTTAATAGAAGACTGACCTTGTGGATACACACCTTATTAAAGGAGAATCATTTAAAAAAAACTTTATTGTTGAAAGTATTAAATATGTGCCCTCTTTTTCCCATTGACCTCTCCCACTCTGCCCTCACCCCCAAGCCCAGGCCTCACCACCCTATTGTCTGTGTCCATTATGCATATACGCGTATGAGTTCATTGGTTGATCTCTTCTCCCTCCTCCCCTGCCTTCCCTCTGAGGTTTGACAGTTTGTTCCATAGTTCTGCCTGTGGGGCTATTTTTGTTCATCAGTTTATGTTGTTCATTGGATTCCACATAGGAGTGAGATCATGTGATACTTATCTTTCTCTGACTGGCTTATTTTGCTTAACATAATGCTCAATGGAGAATAATTTTTAAAAGATTCAAGTTCTCACCCTAGCTGGTTTGGCTCAGTGGATAATGCGTCAGCCTGCAGACCAAAGGGTCCCTGCTTTGATTGCAAACAAGAGCAAGTACTTTGGTTGCAGGCTGCCTGGTCGGGTCTTGTGCAGGAGGCAAGCAATCAATGTGTTTCTTTCACATCAATATTTCTCTTTCTTTCCCTCTCTCTTCCAGTCTCTCTAAAAAACAATGGAAAAATATCCTCAGGTGAGGATTTTTAAAAAAATGTAGAGATATTTCTTCTTATAGAAAAAGATAAATAACTGGTTTGTTTAGACTGGAGTTGACCCATTAATGTATTTGGAAATGTCTCTGAGTTTGACAAGATTTGGATCACAAACCTTTTTCAAGAGCTGTGGAGGTATTACCCAGTGCAATGAAGATCAATCCCAGCCATATCCCCTCAATTAGGGCACTTGGGGAAGAGGTACTCATCTAGACTGCTGGGATGATCCTCCCCAGGTAAGGAATATCCTATCTAATAAAAGACAAAAAGGGTAATTGACCGTATCTTTTTTTTTTTTTTGACCGTATCTTTGCTATGCTTCCCATTGGCTAATCAGGGCAATATGCAAATTAACTGCCAACTAAGATGGTGGCCGGCAGCCATGCAGCTGAAGCAAGCAGGAGGCTTGCTTGCTACAGTGATGGAGGAAGCCAAGGTTCCCTGCCTGCCATGGCCCGGCTCTGAGCTCTGAAAGCAACAAAGTTTCAATTATAGAAGCTAAACAAACCCCAGATACCTGCTTTTAGCAGTCCATGACCTCAGAGCTGGAGCAAGCAGGAGCCAGCTCTCAGCTCCAGTGACAGCAACCAAGTTTCAATTAGAGAAGGTAAATAAATCCCAGAATTAAAAAAAAAGAAAAAAAGGAGAGGCTGGCAGCTTCAGTCACAGGCCAACGTGAAAACAGCCTTCAGCCCCTCACCCAGACTGGCCAGGCACCCCAGTGGGGCCCCCCATCCTGAAGGGGGTGTGACCAGCTGCAAACAGCCATCAGTCCCTCACCCAGGCTGGCCAGGTACCCAAGCAGGACCCCCACCCTGATCTGGGACACCCTTCAGGGCAAACCAGCCAGCCCCGACCCATGCACCAGGCCTCTATCCTATATAGTAAAAGGGTAATATGCAAATTGATCCTAACAGCAGAAAGACTGGAAATGACTGGTTACTATGACACACACTGACCACCAAGGGGCAGACGCTCAATGCAGGAGCTGCCCTCTGGTGGTCAGTGCGCTCCCACATGGGGAGCTCTGCTCAACCACAAGCCAGGCTGATGGCTGCCAGTACAGCGGTGGTGGGGGGAGCCTCTCCTGCCTCCTCAGCAGCGCTAAGGATATCTGACTGCAGCTTAGGTCTGCTCCCCGCTGGCAAGTGGACATCCCCCGAGGGCTGCTGGGCTGCCAGAGGGATGTCTGATTGCCAGCTTAGGCCCAATCCCCCGGGGAGCAGGCCTAAGCCAGCAGGTGGTCATCCCCCGAGGGGTCCCAGACTTGCGAGAGGGCACAGGCTGGGCTGAGGGACCCCCCACCCCCGAGTGCACAAATTTTTGTGCACTGGGCCTCTAGTCTATACTAATAAAAGGGTAATATGCTAATTAGACTGGGAGACCTTCTGGACAAAGCCATGGTGGCGGGGCCCAGGCAGAGGTGGTTAGGGGTGATCAGGCCAGGAGGGGATGGCAGTTGGGGGGGATCAGGCCAGCAGGGGAGGCAGTTGGGGGCGAGCAGGTTGGTTGGGGGGCAGTTGGGGGTGAGGAGGCTGGCAGCGGGGGAAGTTGGGGGCGAGAAGACCAGCAGGCAGAGTGGTTAGGGGTGATCAAGCAGGCAGACAGGTGAGCAGTTAGGAGCCAGTGGTCTCGAATTGTGAGAGGGATATCCGACAGCCAGTTTAGGCCCGATCCCACAGGGATCAGGTAAACCAGTAGTCGGACATTCCCTGAGGGATCCCAGATTAGAGAGGGTGCAGGCCAGGCTGAGGAACATCCCTCCCTCTCTTTTCCCCCCTAACCCCCCCTCCCCCACCCCGTGCATGAATTTTGTGTACCAGGACACTAGTAGTTGTATAAACTGATCTATGTCAGAGGGATTGGAGGCCCAAGAAGGATCAGAGACACTCAGACATAGCTGTTGAAGGTCGAGGCTGAGAATCCCATGATACATTCCCCACAGAGGCACCAGTCCCCACAGATTGCTCGATATTAGAAGTCTTAGGGGGTTCATGGTCATAAGCATTCACAATGCTGGGACTCAGGGGATGAGTGTTTGTAGAAGGTACAGATAAAGGAGTCTCCTCCTCCTTCACTGAAATGGTTTGGTTTTGTGCTTCTAGTGCCACACTAGACTGACACTATAGCAGCTGTTTCCTCCTTTTGACATGCTGGTTCTTGAAACAAGTCTGGGAAAAGAGCAGGTAAGCTGGTTAATAAAGGGGGATGGGTTCAAAGGGGAACCCTACATGCTCCTCAGGAGTTAGGAGTTGGTGTGCAAAAGCTAGTCTCACATTTCTTCATATTTAGCTGAATAAGGGATGTCCTCTATCTCCTGGTGCCTCAGGGTTCAGAGGGCAAAGGGAATATGAGATTGTGCTAGACACACATAGAATAGGAGAACACAGCACTCTAGATCAGGAGGTGTTGCAGAAAGGGGTTCTGTCTTGCTGGATGCTCTGGGTTTTCTGAGAGAGGATTGTTAACTATGAGAATATGGAGTGGGAATCTAGCTTGGGGTACCTTTGGGGTCATCTAGGGATTTTTACACCCTGAATCTTCTGTGGCAAGGCATTGTGGGAACCACATCAGGGTTCCTGGATAGTCAAAGCCAATGAGAGCACAGAGGCCTTGTCAATACACCAGAATGGCCAAGGCCGCTCTAAGCATGAGCCTAATCGGGGTGCCCAAGGCCAAGGTACCATACACAGCTGCAAGGCCACAGAGATCTCACGGTACACCATGCCCTTCTGTAACCCAAATGATTGATGTCACTGTTGGCAGCTAGCCTTCTTTGTCTCTGGAGTAATATACAGGTTACTGACCAGAAAGAGGAGAGAGAGCTCAGACAAGCAGAGGTGGTAGGCACAGAAGATGTAGGTCCTATGTGTGCAGAGAGTGGAGAACTCAGACGGAGCTGAGAGCTGACTGCTACGATGTAAGGTAAGAGCTCATAGAGAGCTCAGATATAGCTACCATGTTAACTAGCCTGTGTGCTGGTAGAGAAGCTCAGAGGTAGTTATTATGTGAGGCTACAGAGACCAGCCAGTGTGCTGGGCAGGGGAGACAGGAAAAACTGCTGAGTCAGAGAGGCCAGAGAAGCTGCTGAAGCAGAGAGCTTAGGTACTGCTACGATGTGAAGCAGTGAGTTTAGGAGGCAGCTTGGGGCTGCCCAGATAATAGCTGTGGGTACAGAGACTAATGCTGCTTTGTGGGAAAGATGTACATGTTCACCAGCCAGTGTCTGGCCGGCTGCCTGTATGGACTTTGCTGTAAAGAACTGTTTTGTCTGACGGCTATGTGGCCACTGGCTTCTACAATAAAGACTCGTTCTTACACCCCCACAACTTCCCATGGCTTCTCTGTCTAAGACCTTCTGTAATAGGAGGTCCAGTCCCTAGGCAGGGGGCCTCAGACCCGACACCTCTAACGAGTGATCAGAGGATAAAGGAGGAACTTGGACTACGGTGCCAGCAGTTACTACGGTGGGCAGGATTCGAGGAAGAGCCAGCCTTGGCGAATCGGGAAGAATTTTAGAAGAATGTATGGACTCAGAACAACGCAGAGCAGCAGAGCTGAGCAGTGCTCCTGCTGTCTCAGAGGCATATATATGTAATTGCAAATGTCCTGATTGAGAAGACCCTACAAATAAACAGGAACAGACCCCAAAGTGAGTATCTGAGACACATTCTCAAAAGGTCTGCTGTACTACTGTGGGTCTGCAGTCAGAAAGACCTGGATTCAAATTCTTCCTCTTGTGTTTATGATCCTTGGAAGACATTCCTCCCTGTGAGCTTTAGTGTTTTTCAATAAAATGGGTGGTCATGAGAATAAAAACATAAAGTGCTTAACACCTGTCCTGACACATAGCAATTATTCAATTATAAATAGGGATTCTATGATGGTTAAAAGTGTGTGTGAAGCTTTGGACTAGGCGTGCTATCTAGACACACTTAGGGACCCACCTGTAATACTAGCTCATCAAGTTGAGTGGCTGAAGCAAGCTCTGCCAGGGTATTCCCATTTGGGTACGCGGTCTTTTCAAATGTGTCTTTCAGTATTCTCAGCTAAAGTTTGTTCCAGACTAAAGTTTGTGCAGTACCAGCGAGCAGACTTCGGCTTTTCTGCAAAGAAAATAGATAAAAGGCTTTCATAAAATATATCCACAGGGATGCACAGTACAGCACTGAGAATATATGAGGCCTCAGTCCTCCGCTGAAATAATATTTTAATAACCATGTCTGATGCCAGGGGAGGACTATCCCTATGGAGGGGATCACTTAGTAGGTTATATAAATATCTAATCACTATTCTGTACACCTGAAACTCATAATATTCAATAGTCTCTGTAATTAAAAACAAAAATTAAACAACTTTTGAATAACTATATATATAGATAGTAAATATATATGTTAATATATGTTAATAAAACATACACACACAAACACACATCTGGTATCCAAAGGTCTTACTTGAGCCTGACCTGGGAACCAAGAGCTTGGTCTAGGAAGTTGACTCATGAGACCCACTCCCCACCATCTTGGTGGAATTGCTCTACACCAACAAAAAATCAGCACCAGCTTCCACTAAGTAGGACACACGTTAATAAATGGGGAGGGCTTTTTGTATTTAGTCTCACTCTATAGGCCCTGGAAAAGAGAAATCAACCTCCATGACTTTGGACATCATTTTGTCTTCTAGCAACCTGGAGGCAACTTTCTGTTTTTCTGAAATTCAGTTTTTCCTCTTGAAAATGATTCAAGTCTGGTTTGAAGGCAAGTAATTGTTCACTTGCTATAGAGCAGCGGTTCTCAACCTGTGGGTCGCAACACCTTTGGAGGTCAAACGACCCTTTCACAGGGGTCACCTAAGACCATCGGAAAACACATATATAATTACATATTGTTTTTGTGATTAATCACTATGGTTTAATTATGTTCAATTTGTAAAAATGAAATTGGGGGTCACCACAACATGAGGAACTGTATTAAAGGGTCGTGGCATTAGGAAGGTTGAGAACCACTGCTTTAGAGTAATGTATGGGAATCCCAAAGTCTAGGAAAAGGAACTACATAGTGGGAGAAAAGATCTGTCCTCTTTGGGATAGCATAGCAGAGAGGCATGATATCGGCAATGGGTTCATTTGAGTTTATATAGTTCATAGAGTACTTGAGAGCCTGTTACCCTACTCATCCATAGACTGGCACATTTCTGTTTATACTGGTTGGACTGGGAGATCCTGAAGCTATTGAATTGGCTATTTATTAATGGGGACAGTGAGGAAAGCAGATATGAGGCTTAGTGACCTGAGAATAAATGTTGACTCTCCCATTTATTAGCCCTGCTCCATTGAAAGTATCATTGCACTTACATTATGATTGTTGTTATACCTCACCTGATGATATCTTTGTATTGATTTTTAGAGAGAGTAGAAGGGAGAAGGAGAGATAGAGAAAAACAGATGTGAGAGAGACACATCAATTGATTGCCTCCCACACATGCCCTGACCAGGGTTGAGGATTGAGCCTGCAACTGAGGTACAGTGGACTTGACCAGCATCAAACCTGGGACTCTTCAGTCTGCAGGATGATGCTCTATCCACTGAACAAAACCGGATGGGACTACACTTAAATTCTTTGTCTCCATTCCTCTATCAGTACAATGATCCCAGATACTTTATTCACCCTAAGGAGGATCTGAGTATTCAAAACGCAAGTCTGCTAATTGTAGGCTTGGTGCATAGCAGGCGTAGAGTGGAAATTTTCACTATTGTTTAAAATGTCCACAAAATCATGCCATCTAGTAGTACCTGATCCATTTTATATGCTAGGAGGCCCTTATTCTTCATACAAACACCCGATAAGCTCCCAAAGCCAACATGCTGCCCAGTCGCCCAATGTGAAGACATGAGGTCTAACACCCAGATATCACATAGCTATTCATCATCTGTGTAAACACAAACTGGTTAAAGTCCTCTTTGTAGGAAGTCCTCAAACATGAGCAAGAAAGAGAGACAGAGGAGGAGGAGGAACAGCAGCAGCAACAGCAAATTAAAGACCAGAATTTTTTTTTAAATTAAATCTTTATTGTTCAGATTATTACATTTGTTCCTCTTTTCCCCCCCACAACTCCCCTCCTCCCAGTTCCCGCCCCACCCTCCGCCCTCACTCCCCACCCCTGTCCTCAT
>NW_006290668.1:306166-309185 GCF_000327345.1 Myotis davidii | reverse complement strand
CGATTGAAAGAGACAACCGCGCCCTCAGCCGCCAGCCCACTCTGCATGCACTTCGCACCTTAGTATTTGACTTCAGCATTGCGCCTCCTCTGAGTGTTGGTATGCGTTTCTCTTTCCTCCTAGTTGTAGGACTTCCACTCAGCCAGCGTTCCTGTGGTTCTGGGTGATGTCTGTTCTGTCTTTTAGTTTCACTTTTGAAGTGATTGTTCGAGGCAGCAAACTCCAGCGTTAACCTATGCCGCCATCTTGGTTCTCCCAAAGACCAGAATTTTTCTTAAGAAAAGAACTACAAGAATATTTCAAACTATTAAAATCAACATTCTCAGATAAATAAGAAAAGACAATGTACTCATATATACAGAATGTCTTAAATAAAAGGAAAGTAAGGTTTGAAATTGGTAATTAAAAATAACCTCAAAGCATTGTAAAAGAGGGAGAGAAAGCTAACAAAATACACCAGAAAGTAGAATAAAAAGATAGAGGGTGAACAAAAAGAGTGAAAAGGGCCCTAACCGGTTTGGCTCAGTGGATGGAGCGTCGGCCTGCGGACTGAAGGGTCCCAGGTTCGATTCCGGCCAGGGGCGTGTGCCTTGGTTGCGGGCACATTCCCAGTTGGGGGTGTGCAGGAGGCAGCTGATCGATGTTTCTCTCTCATCAATGTTTCTAACTCTCTATCCCTCTCCCTTCCTCTCTGTAAAAAATCAATAAAAAAAGAGTGAAAAGGTAGGAAAATAAAAACTTGATCAGGATGTCTAATATTTGACTAAGAAATATCAGCAATATTTATTTGACTAACAAGTATCTCTGACTAAAATAAAACATTTCCAGAGTATTTTGAAAATATTATACAAGACATAATTTAGCCCTAGTCAGTTTGGCTCAGTGGATAGAGCATCGACCTGTGGACTGACGGGTTCTGAGTTCGCTTCCGGTCAATGGCATAAGTCCGGGTTGTGGGCTCCATCCCCAGTGGGGGGCATGCAGGAGGCAGCTAATCAATAATTATCTCTCACATATGTTTCTATCTCCCCCCCTCTTCCTCTCTGCAGTGAATAAAAGCATATTTTTAAAAAATGAAATGATTAAAAATTTGAGAAACAAAGTGCAAGGTCTCCAGATCAAGGCTATTCAGTGACAAGCACACTAAATGAATGAAAGGCTCACTGCTGCAAAATACCAGAAAAACAGGATATACAAAGTCCTAATCCTCCTCAGACTGTTCCAAAAAATTCAAGAGGAAGGAAAACTTCCAAGCTCTTTTTTATGAGGCCAGTGTTATCCTAATTCCAAAACCAGATAAAGATGCTATACAGAAAGAAAACTATAGGCCAATATCTCTGATGAACATAAATGCTAAAATAATCAATAAAATGTTAGCAAATCGGATCCAGCAATACATTAAACAGATCATACACGATAAACAAGTGGGATCTATTCCATGGAAGCAAGGTTGGTACAATATTTGCAAATCATAAACAAAATGAAGGATAAAAATCACATGATCGTATTAATAGATGCAGAAAAGGCATTCAACAAAATCCAGTACCCATTTATGATAAAAACTCTCAGAAAACTGGGAATAGAGGAATCATAACTTAACATAATACAGGCTAGGCTGTGTATGAAAAACCTCTAGTCAACATCATACTCAATGGGCGAAAACTAAAAGTGCTTCCCTTAAGATCAGGAACAAGTCAAAGATGTCTGCTTTTACTACTCTTATTCAACATAGTGCTGGATGGACATCCTGGCCTGCCTTCCTTCGTTCCTTCCTTCCTTCCTTCCTTCCTTCCTTCCTTCCTTCCTTCCTTCCCTCCTTCCTTCCTTCCCTCCTTCCTTCCTTCCCTCCCTCCCTCCCTCCCTCCCAGCAACATTAGGACCCTTTCAAATACCCACAGGCACTTCCTCCTTCCAAATCCTGACAACTCGTCTCAACTACTTTGCACCCCGATGCTGCCCTTACTCTCTCCTTTCTAAGGACCTTGTTTTAGACAGCCCTTGCAGCCCGGTCTTCATCTGGAAGGTCATCTGGTCCAATTAGCATATTACACTTTTACTATTATAGATTGATTTCAGAGAGGAAAGAAGAGGGAGAGATAGAAACATCAATGATGACAGAGAATCATTGATTGGCTGTCTCGTGCGGGACCCGTACTTGGGATCTAGCCTACAACCCAGGAATGTGCCCTTGACTGGAATCGAACCGGGGACCCTTCAGTCCACAGGCCAACGCTCTATCCACTGAGCAAAACCAGCTAGGGCTTTCTTTTTATTTATTTTTATTTTGTTAAATAAATCTTTATTCTGATTATTACAGATGCTCCTCCTTTTTTCCCCCCATTGCTCCCCTCCACCCGGTTCCCACCCCAAACCATGTCCTTACCTGCCACCCGCCCCCGTCCTTGTCCATAGGTGTAAGATTTTTGTCCAATTTCTTCCCGCACCCCCCACATCCCCTTCCCCCCTAGAATTGTCAGTCTGCTTCCTTTCCATGCCCCTGATTCTATTACATTCACCAGTTTATTCTGTTCATCAGATTTTTTATTCACTTGACTTTTAGATTCTCTTGTTGATATGTATTTTTTGTTACTTTGCTGTTCATAATTTTTATCTTTACGTTTTTCTTCTTCTTCCCCTTCTTAAAGAATACCCTTCAGCATTTCATATAATACTGGTTTGTTGGCGATGAACTCCTTTAGCTTTTTCTTGTCTGTGGAGCTCTTTATCTGACTTTCAATTCTGAATGACAGCTTTGCTGGATAAAGTAATCTAGGTTGTAGGTTCTTGCTATTCATCACTTTGAATATTTCTTGCAACCTGTAATTAACCTAACCTCTTCTGGCCTGCATGTTTCTGTAGAGAAATCAGCTGACAGTCGTATGGGTACTCCCTTGTAGGTAATTGACTGTCTTTCTCTTGCTGCTTTTAAGATTCTCTCTTTGTCTTTTGCTCTTGGCATTTTAATTATGATGTGTCTTGGTGTGGTCCTCTTTGGATTCCTCTTATTTGGGGTTCTCTA
>NW_006290668.1:298832-305501 GCF_000327345.1 Myotis davidii | reverse complement strand
CCCAATCACATGAGGTGGACACTCTTGGTGCACCCCTTTGTGGGCTTTGTGAACAGTCCTGTTGTAGTTAAGACTTGATTGTTGTAGGTATCACTGAAAGGAATTGACCTCCAGGCCAATTGGCTGTGAGGACCAGCTGTGTCTACAATGGAAGAACTGCTGTGCTGGAGACACCCTTATGGGGAAAGACTTGCTTCAGTGTAGCTTTGGTGCTCACTGAGTCTGCCCCTTGAGTGTGTCGCTTATGGTTGTGAAGAATTGTAATCTGGTATGGTCTCACTCTGACCACTGGGTACACCGGTTCTTGGATCTCCAAGGAGGTGCAAAGTCAGCCACTCAGCAGGAGTTACAGAGAGATCTGCAGATTCCTCCTTTTTGTTTGGGGTTTGGAAGTGCCCAGATGAGGCCCGGCTGTGAAGCAAGGCCAGCTGCTGCTGCTGAGCCTTGGGCCTTCTTTTGGAAGCTTTGGAGCTCTCGGACTCAGCTGCAGTTTGTTAGGTTTTATGCTGCGAAAGGATGGGCCATTCATATACAAAAGCTGCTGTGCACAGCTTGGGTGGGGTTATAAATTGGGTGGGGCGGGGTCTCTGGGAATCACCAGGGTGGAGCAAACAGCAATGGCTGCCAGTCAACCCTGCATTGGAGAGGTTCCTGCATCTCCGCCATCCGTGCCCCTACGCAGGAACAATGATCGCTGTAAGAACCTCTGAGAGAAAGCCACCCTCATGTTCTGGCCCGATGCCAGACAGTCCAGTTTCTCCCCGTATGAGTCTGGGTCCCCAGAGTCTCGCCCAGAACTGGAGTTCAGAGCAATCGGGAGCTTGTGTCTCCCTCCTGAATGAAAAAAACAACAGTGCACCCAATTGCCAGCCCGTTTCACATGCGCCTCCCACCTCCGCACCTCCACTCCTCCTACCAGTCTCAATGCGCTTTTCTCTTTCCTTCTAGTTGTAGAACTTCCACTCAGCCAGCTTTCCCGTGGGTTTGGATGATCGATGTTTTGTCTTTTAGTTGTAGTTTTTTTAAAAAAATGTATTTTATTGACTTCTTACAGAGAGGAAGGGAGAGGGATAGAGAGTTAGAAACATCGATGAGAGAGAAACATCCATCAGCTGCCTCCTGCACACTCCCTACTGGGTATGTGTCTGCAACCAAGGTACATGCCCTTGACTGGAATCAAACCTGGGACCCTTGAGTCTGCAGGCCGATGCTCTATCCACTGAGCCAAACCGGTTAGGGCTTAGTTGTAGTTTTGATGTGGTTGTGAGAGGCTGCAGGTACAGGTGTTTACCTATGCCGCCATCGTTGTTTGCTTGGGCTTTCTTTCTTTTTAAAAAATCCTCTCCCAAGGAGAATATTTTTCCCATTGATGTTTTCTTTTTTTTCTTTTATTTACATTCTTTATTGTTTAAAGTATTACATATGTCTCCTTTCCCCCCCCACCCCATTGACCTCTCCCAGGCTGCTCCCACCCCCATCCCATGCCCTCCGCCCCCTCCCGTCGGTGTCCATTGGTTATGCTTATATGCATGCATACAAGTCCTTTGGTTGATCTCTTACCCACTCTGTCCCCTGCCCTCTGTCCCCCGCCCCTGCCTTCCCTCTGAGGTTTGATGGTCTGTTGGATGCTTCTTTGTCTCTGGATCAATTTTTGCTCATCAGTCCATTGACTTTTAGAGACAGTGGAAAGGAGGAAGGAGAGGGAAAGACGAGAGAGAGAGAGAGAGAGAGAGAGAGAGAGAGAGAGAGAGAGACTTGGATGTGAGAGAGACACATCCATCGTATGCCTCCCCACACCACCTGGACCTCCTGCATGCACCTGGAGGGGAGTTAGAGATGGGACCTGCAACTGAGGTATGTGCCCTTGAATGGGAATCGAATCTGAGACCCTACAGTCCATAGGCTGACACTCTAACACTGAGCCACGCCAGCCAGGATTACAATTACTTTTCAAATGATCTCCATTGGTATAATCCACTGGCTCCCTCAGCTGCTAACCTGGTGTTGACAAAGCCCAAGGACTACCACAAAGTCTCAGCCCTCTCACCTTGGTTTTCCACAACCCAAACACTCAACCTCCAGTATCTTAAGCATGCTGCCTTTGCCCCAACTTACCAGTCATAATGCCTTTTAGAAGTAGAATGATACACTGTGTGTGTTTCTGAGTTCCTGAATTTTGCCTGTGTTCCTACTTCGTTTAAAGGCCTAATATGTGAGCAAATTTTTGATGTGATCAGATCCCCATTCTATCCCTCCCTAAGGTCACACCCTCCAATCATCCATTCAATCAATACATGCTTATTGAGAAGTTATTCTCCACCTGGTGCTGTGGGGTGGGGTGGGGGCGGGGGCTGCTGGGAATTAAACTGTGATTCAAGACAATCTTCAACCTCAAATAGTGAAAGAAAACAAGCGAACCAAAAATAGATAAAATGCTCAAAATTCCACTCAAGCCCTAGCCTGTTTGGCTCAGTTAATAGAGCTTCAGCCTGTGGACTGAAGGGTCCCAGGTTCCATTCCAGTCAAGGGCAAGTACCTCAGTTGCAGGCCAGATCCCCAACCTTGGTTGAGGGGCAACCAATCGATGTGTCTCTCTGTCTCTCCACCTTCCTTCCAATCTCTCTAAAAACAATGGAAAAATTTCCTCGGGTGAGGAATAACAACAACAAAAACCCCACAGAAACCAGAGCAATCTTTAAACACACACACCAACAACAAAAACCAATTTCACTCAAGACAAAAGAATAAACAAACAGGGTTCTTGGAGAATGAGTGAGTTGGTATGACAACTGACTATGCACAATGAAGGAGTGGCTCTGTGTGGACAGCTCTTGGTGAGACCTGGAGAAGGAGCCTGAGGAGCCTGGGGGGAGGGAGGTGAGCTTGGCAGAGAGTGCTGTCAAGCCCCTTACCATTTAGTTAGTGCAACCCAGACTTTCCCCAACCAGACAGAGCGGGCTAAGGTGAAGACTTTGAAAGAACCTAAATAATCGACATCCTCATAACTACGTTAAGGAGTTTGGATTTGGGACAGTTGAAAACCACGAAGCTTTCTAAGTAGAAGAACTTAAATACAAGTTGCATTTCTACAAAAACATGCCTCTCTCCTGCCTCTTAGCTTCCATTTCCCTGTTGCTCTGTTCTCCATTTCCCCATCTTTCAGGTGACATATTTGCTTATTTACTCATTTCTCCCCATAATGTTCTTCTGTGACAGGTCTTATTCATGAGATGGGTCTAACTTTTGGTGGATCAGTGGGCTCTAGTCCCTGTTCATAAGCCCCGGACTCCCCACACCCAGGTGCTGGACCAGCCCGTTCTGCACCTCTGCACCTCCTACCTGTCTCAGTGTACTTTCATTTTTGCCTCTCTAGCTGTAGTACTTCCACTCAGCCAGCTTTCCTGCAGTGCTGGATGATAGTTGTTCTGTATTTTAGTTGTAATTTTGATGTGGTTGTGGAAGGCCCCAAGTACAGGCTTTTTTGCCACCATCTTAAGATTTCTATTTTCCTATTTTACTTTAACATACTTATATAAAGGTGCACAAATGGTTAGTGTATAGTTAGAGGTTTATCACACCCACATATCCAGACCCAGAAACAGAATATTACCAGCATCCTATAAACCTCTCATGTCCCTTTGGTCTCTGCCCACCCAGTGGCTACTCCTCTGGCTGGTGACATCAACCAGTTGTTCTGCCTGGTTTGGATCTTTATATAAATGGATTGATCACACAATTTGTGCTCTTTTGTGTCAATCTTCTTTTGCTAGCTATATTATTTCTGTCTAGTTATATAGTTCATTTCTATATTATATTCCATTGTGTAAACACACCAATTGTAATTGATCCATCCAATTAAATCCATTACATCCCAATGTTCACAGGCATTTGAGTGGTTATGGCTATTACAAAAAGTGATGCTATTAACAGTCTAGTATATGTACTTGGGTGAACATATGTAAGCATTTCTGTATTTCATGAGGTTTTTTTTTTTTAGGATTCAGATTTGGGAATTACCATTCCCCCAAACCCCTCTGTATCTTGTTAAACTTTTTCTCACGTACTTAGTTAAACAGCTCAGTGGAGCCTCCTATAATCTAAGATTTTCAGGTAGGGTTGGTATTCCATTTTGTTTGTTTGAATAAACTTTTCTTTTAAAAAATATACTTCATTTAAGAATATTTTTATTGAATTCAGAGAGGAAGAGAGAGAGCAATAGAAATATCAATGATATGGCTACCTCCTGCACAACCCCTACTGGGGATCAAGCCCACAACCTGGGCATGTGCCCTTGGCTGGAATTGAACCTGGGACCCTTCAGTCCACAGGCCAACGCTCTATCCATTGAGCCAAACCAGCTAGAGCTCTCTTGCTGCTTTTAAGAGCCTTTCATTCTCTTTAATCTTTTACATTTTTATTATAATGTGTCTTGGTTTAGGTCTCTTTGGATTCTTCTTGTTTGTGACTCTCTATGCTTCTTGGACATCTATGTCTATTTCCTTCACCAGGTTAGAAAATTTTTCAGTCATTTTTTAAAAATAGGTTTTCAGTTTCTTGCTCCCTCTCTTCTTCTTCCAGCACCCCCAAGATATGAATGTTGGTACCCAGATGCTCCTTACACAATCCTCATTTTGGGGGGATTAATTTTTCTTTTTTTCTATTCTAGTTGAGTGTTTTCTCTTTCCTTACCTTGCAAATCACTAATTTGATTCCTGCTTCATCCTCTCTACTGTTGATTCCCTGTAATGTATTTTTCATTTCTGACTGGTTCTTTTCTATGTTTCCTATCTCCATTTTTATATTTCCTATCTCTTTGTTGAAGTTCTCACTAAGTTCCTCTACTTTTCTGCCAAGTTCACTGAGAATCCTTATAACCAGTTTGGAACCCTGTATCTGGTAGATTGTGTGTCTCCATTTGTTTAGTTCTTTTTTGGGGGGTTTTGTTCTGTTCTTTCATCTGGAAACTGTTTCTTTGTCTCCTCATTTTTGACTGCCTCCCTTAGTGTTTGTTTCTATGTATTAGGTGGAGCTGCTACATCTCCCAGTCTTGGTAGAGTGGCCTTATGTAGAAGGTGTGCTCCAGGGCACAATGGTGCAGCCCCTTCAGTCACCTGAGCTGGGTGCTCCAGGTACACATATTGTGTGGGCTGTTTGCAACCTCATGTTGTATTTGAGCCTTGATTGCTGTTGGCTCATCGATGGGAGGGATTTACTCCCAGGCCAATTGGATCCCCAGACTGGTTGTAATCACAGCAGAGAACTTGCTGTGCAGGGACCTACCCCACAGAGCAGAACTAATTTAATCAAGGCTCAGGTACCCACTAAATCAACCCCTTTAATGTGCTGTTTGTGGGAGGTGGTTGGGTAGTGCTTTGGCATGTTCTGGGGCCTCCTGGGTGGTGTACACCAAGGTAATATGCCTGTGCCTCCCTGGACCATCCTACACGAGCTACAAAGCAATCTGCAGATGGCTGCTACTTGTGCTGGCCTGGAGGTGCTTAGGAGAGGCTAAACCAAGGCCAGGAGCCACTTATTGAAAGGTATGGAGTATGCAGAGTCCAGATGCTGCTTGATTGAGAGATTTTAGGAAAGTCAGTCCCATGAGCCAAGAGAGGTCTTCTGTATGGAAAAGCCACTGGAAAGGGCTTGGGTGTGTTCACAAGTTGGGTGGTATCTCTGTGAATCACCAGGGCAAGATGAAGTGTGTGAGCCAGGTTGATGGAGACTCTACTATGGCCCAAGCCTGCAATCTCTGGGTGGGGAGGGCTCAACAAGAGAACAATGGCTTCTGCCAGCACTTTTGTCTGGGAGAAACCTACCCCTACAGCTGTCGCCCTGATGCCAAACAATCCAGTTACTCCCCATATGTCCCTGGTGTCTTTTGAGTTGCTGCCCTAGCACTGGAGTTCACATAGAATCCAAGTAAGCTTCTGTAGGCCCTTTAAGGGGAAGGCCTGGGACTCCAAGAATCCTCCGTCTCACTCAGCTACAACCTTCAAAGGTTTTTACAGTCGGAAGTTACGGGAACTTCTCTTTTCAGCAATAGAACCCTGGGCTTGGGAGCCAGGTGTGGGGCGTGGACTCCTGGCTCTTCAGGGTGGACCTATGCAGCCGAGATATCCCTCCTCATTTTTAACTGCCACACGTGAATGTGGGGCTAGATTGTTTTGCCTCTCTGCCCCTCCTACTAATCTCAATGTGGCTTCTTCTTTATATCCTTAGTTAAAAGACTTCTGTTCAGGTAGATTTCAGGTAGGCTTTCAATATCTTGCTCTCTCTCTTCTTCTGGCACCTCCATAATTTGGATGTTGGTATGCTTGAAGTCGTCCCAGAGGCTCCTTACACTATCTTCATATTTTTGGATTCTTTTCGCTTTTTGCTTTTCCGGTTGGGTGTTTTTTACTTCTTCATACTTTAAATCTTTGACTTGATTCTTGTGATCCTCTAGTATGATGTTGGATCTCTGTATAATATTCTTTATTTCAGTCAGTGTATGCTTAATTTCTATTTGGTCCTTTTTCATAACCTCGAGGGTCTCACTAGATTTCTTAAGGGTCTCACTAAATTTATCGATGGTTTGAAAATTCTTGAAAAACCTTATAAGTGTGGTTTTGAACTCTAAATCCAGTCGTTTGCTTTCCTCCATTTCTGTCATTTGTGGCCTGTTTC
>NW_006290668.1:297474-298354 GCF_000327345.1 Myotis davidii | reverse complement strand
GTGTGACCACTGGGTACACTGGCTCCTGGATCTCCAAGAAGGTGCAAATTCAACCACTGTGTGAGTCCGCCCAGCAGGCACTATGGCGAGATCTGCAGATTTCTCCTCTTTGTTTGGGGTTTGGAGATTTTGGAGCTCTCTGACTCAGCTGCAGTTTGTTAGGTTAGGCTGCAAAAGGGCAGGTGATTCATTTGCGCTGCTGCGCATAGTTTGGGTGGGGTTGTAAATTGAGTGGGGCGGGGTCTCAGCAAATCACCGGGGTGGAGCAAACAGTGATGGCTGTCAGCAGCTGTCTCCGAGACTCAGTGCCTCTCCGCGCATCTCCATGTCTCATAGTGTCTCCACGTCCCCGAGTACCCGAGTCCCGCACCCCCACAGTAACAATGATCCCTGTGAGCAATTCTGCAAGAAAGCCACCCTCGCTTTCCGACCTGATGCCAAACAGTCCAGTTTCTCCCCGTAGGAGTCTGGGTCCCTAGAGTTTCACCAGAAATGAGTTCAGTGCACTTGGGAGCTTGTATCTCCCGATTGAAAAAAACTGGGCGCACCCAGGTGCAGCCCAGTTCGCGTGCCTCCGTACCTCTGCTCTTGGCGCCTCCACACCTTCTACCCAGCCTCAATGCACTTTTTTCTTTCCTTCTAGTTGTAGGACTTCCACTCAGCCAGGTTTCCCGTGGTTCTGGATGATCACCATTTTGTCTTTTAGTTGTAGTTTTAATGTGGTTGTGGGGGGCGGCACATACAGGTATATACCTTATGCCACCATCTTGGTTGTCAGCCCAACACCCATTTTTGATAAAAACTCTCAGCAAGGTGGAAATAGAAGGATCATACCTCATCATAATAAAAGCCATATATGACAAACCCACAGCCAACATCA
>NW_006290668.1:290553-297185 GCF_000327345.1 Myotis davidii | reverse complement strand
TATAAAGAGGTAAAAGACCTCTACTCAGAAAACTACAGGATGTTGAAAAAAGAGATAGAGGAAGACATAAACAGATGGAAGAACATACCTTTCTTTTATTTTAAAATCATCATTACTTTTAGTTGTTTGAACATATTTATAGTGACTACTTTGAAAGCTTTGTCTGTTGCCTTCTTTTTTCCAGTGTAGGGGTGATACTTTCCTGTCTTACTGAACCCATACCACATCTCCTTCATAACCAGCACTGTCCAGCAGAACATTTGAAAGTTCTATTGAAAGTTCTAGATAGACATGTACTACATCTGCACTGTCCAATATGATAGTAGCCAAATGTGGCTATTGAGCACTTAAAATGTGGCTAGTGTAACTGTGGAACTACATTTTAAACTTTTATTTTAATTAATTTAAACTTAAGTAGCCATATGTGATTAATGGCTATCTTCTTGGACAATGCTGTTCTAGACCAAGCTCGGAGAACCCAGCTCTCTAGAATTCCCAATTAAGTGTTCCTGAACCTAAGTGTTGGGTTACCTGTGTGGGTCTCTCCCTAGTCAATCTTGCACTTTATAACCAAAGTAGGCCATGCTGGTGTGCATACCTGTAGATCCAAGGAGTGGACAAGAAATTATTTTGGGCCGAAACCGGTTTGGCTCAGTGGATAGAGTGTTGGCCTGCGGACTGAAAGGTCCCAGGTTCGATTCCGGTCAAGGGCATGTACCTGGGTTGCGCGCACTTCCCCAGTGAGGGATGTGCAGGAGGCAGCTGATCGATGTTCCTCTCTCATCGATGTTTCTGAGTCTCTATCTCTCTCCCTTCCTCTCTGTAAAAAATCAATAAAATATATTTAAAAAAAAGAAATTATTTTGGGAGATGAATCAAGCTCCAACATGCAGATTAGGTGTCCACATATATGCATGGATGACTCCTAAAGGGTTCAATATGTAGACAGAAATGGGAAGAGAAGGTTATGGTCCAGGACCCACGGATGTAGGAATGGTTTGACTGGCAAATCCATTCCTTACTGATGTGGTGGCTACATGTGTGTGATTTAAAATTTTCCCACTATCAGGATAGAGTCCAATCTCTGCTCATGACAAAGAAAGTCTCATATAGTCTTCTGACCATCTCTCTGACCTCATCTCCTGCCATCCTCTGTCTCAAGTCAGCTCTAGCCACATTGGCCTTGTTGCTTGAGCTAGCAGGCCAAGTACAGAGGAGTATGTTGGAGGGGGCTTGATTTGCCCTGCATGTAAAGCCATTTTTATTAGCAAATTACAGAAATGCCTGTGATGGGGGAGTAAGGTGATGAGGGTTGGAGTGGACAGCTAGTATCAGAAATGATGAGGCAACTGCAGCCTCCCAGGACGTTGAAAAAAGAGGTAGAGGAAGACATAAACAGATGGAAGAACATACCTTTCTTTTATTTTAAAATCATTATTACTTTTAGTTGTTTGAACATAGTTATAGTGACTACTTTGAAAGCTTTGTCTGTTGCAAGGAGGAAGGAGGAGGGTGCCTGCTTATATAAGAAAGCTGGAGACAGTTCTGAAGAGTTGTGGTTGAAGGAACCATCAATCAGGTACCCTGAACAGGTGGAAGCTGGGGCTACTCTCTGAGGAAGGCTGTGCTCAGAGCTCCAGTTACCAGCATAGAGAATTCATCTATCAAAAGTGATGCCAGAGGGGAGGGAGCGGAGAAGGCAGAGGCCTGAGTCAGCGGAAAAAGTGATTCCAGAGCACCTGAGGTGACTGCAGAGCCACTAGAAGGGGAGCTGGAGAGAAGTAGTAATACCTAACTCAGTGTTTCTCAAAGTGGGGCCCCCTAGACTAGCAGCATCAGCTTGATTGTGGAACTTGTTAGAAATTCAGATTCCCAGCTTTCCTTCATGAGAAGCAGAAATTTGGGGGAAGTGGGGGAGGTTCCAGAGGTGATTCTAAAGTTATTCTAATATCCAGCAAAGGTTGGGAACCCTGGGTCTAACTTTAATGAACGTGGACTATGTGCCACACATTATTCTGAGTGATTCACCTTGCTAAATTCATTGGTCCAAATATCATAAAAAATACATACTTTTACAGATGGGAAATGTTACGCAGGATAATTTAAACAACTTACCTAAAATCAGAGAGCCAGGCAGAGGCTGAGAAGAAAAGTGAAGCTCAAGCTTGTGCTCTTATTCGCTGCAGTGATGCTCTGGCTTTAGCACGTAGCCCAGCAACACTTCCTAAAACACACTTGCTGGAACCTATGCTGAATTTGTGATTCACTAAAGCTGGGTCCAAGAATTTGCATTTCTCACAAGGCCCCAGGTGATGCTGATGTTCCTGGTCCAGATTCCACATATGAGAACCGCTGTACTATGCTATACTGTCTTTTCCACATGAGGGATTAGTGCAGCAGATGGGAATGTTGATGGGTGCGGGTTTTTGGGGTTATGTTTGTTTTTTGAGAAAGTCCATGTGTATAGATACCTTCTAGTTGCAAATGATAGAACACCCAACTGAAACTGACTTAAGCGAAAGATATATTTGTAAGCTCATCTATTGAAACAGGTAAGTTTCTCTTCAGGCACAGCTGGACTCAAGGTTGAGGAGGTAGAAGGAATTCTTTTAGTCTCTCCATCTCTCAACTCTGCCTTCCTTTCTGTATTGTCTGCATTGTCAGGCAAGCTTGCCCCTCACAGTAGCACCTTAGCAGGTTTGGCATTAGATTCTACCCTTCCTTACTTACTAACATAAGCTCACCCTGGCTCTCATTGGCCAGGCCCCTTGGGTCACAGTACCATTTCTGAACAATCACTGTGGTTAGTGAGATGGAAGATTCTCATAAGTCAGGCCTAGGTTATGTGCTAATCCTTAGAGCAGCGGTTCTCAACCTGTGTGTCGCGACCCCTTTGGGGATGGAACGACCCTTTCACAGGGGTCACCTAAGACCATCGGAAAACACATATATAATTAAGTATTGTTTTTGTGATTAATCACTATGCTTTAATTATGTTCAATTTGTAACAATGAAAATACATTCTGCATATCAGATATTTACATTACGATTCATAACAGTAGCAAAATTACAGTTATGAAGTAGCAACGAAAGCGGGTCAGCAGGTGGATTCAGAGCAACACACAGACCAAAAGTGTGTGGTGTGTGTGTGATGGGTGGGGGTAGGGGAAGGGGGGGAGGGAAGGAGGGTTGGGATGCTGTAACCAATAAAGAGAATAAATGTTGGAAAGGCCAATATAACCCATGTTCACTACACCACCCTCAAAGGACAGAGCCCCAGAAACCAAAATGTATATCCACTCATGAAAATCGCATAAGATGGGCCCAAGCATAGCGATCATGATAAAAGAAAAAACCTGGAGGTTTATGTATTTTATTATCTCCGTTACATACAGTAAAGAATCAGGCAGAAATAATCAATGTGCTAGCAGTTTGCATGGCGGTTACCCCTGGAGTATGGGGTGTACCAGTATCTATTGCAGCATAAGAAGCCTCTCTAAACTTACTGACATATAACAATAACTATGCTGTAGCCAGTTTGGCTTAGTGGATAGAGCGTCGGCTTGGTGACTGAAGGGTCCCAGGTTCGAGTTCAGCCAAGGGCACATGTCTGGATTGCAGGCTCAATTCCCAGTAGAGGGGCGTGCAGGAGGCAGCCTATCAATGATTCTCTCTCATCATTGATGTTTATATATCTCTCTTCCTCTCCCTTCCTCTGAAATCAATAAAAATATATTAAATAAACAAATAAATAAATAAAACAATGACAATTAAACACTATTATCACTCAAGTTTCTGGAATTTGGCTGAGCTGGACTTTCTCATGCAATTAGATCAGACGGTGGCTGGAGCTGGGGTCATCTTGAAGGCTTCCTCGGTCACATCTGGCAGTTGATTCTGGCTATTGGCCAAAATGCTTATCCATTAACTATCCACATGGTCTGGGCTTCCTCACAGAACAGTAGCTGAGTTCCAAAGATGAGCATATCCAGAAAAAACAGGCAGAATCCATATTGTCTTTTGTGACTCAGCCTCAGATGTCACTTTTGCCATACTGCCTGGGATCAAGAGGAGTGGTCACAGACTCCCATCTTTTTTTTTTTTTTTAAATCCTCACCCCAGGATATTTTTTTCATTGATTTTTAGAGTAGAAGGGAGGGGTGAGGGGGAGAGAGAGAGAAGAGAAAAACACGGATGTGAGAGAAACACATCTCAGTTTCCTCCACACACACCCCAACCTGGTGTGGAGAACAAACCCTCAACCCGGGTACATGCCCTTGAACAGGAGTTGAACCCCAGAATCTTGGTAAGGTGGGCCAACACTCTAATCACTGAGACACCAGCCAGGGAGAGACTCCATCTTTTGATGTGAGAGTGCCACGTTGGAAGAAGAGCATTTGGAATGGGACACAGTCATTTTTGGAAACTATAATATGCCATGGGGAGGTAATGACTAGGAGGGGGCATGAAGAGGACTTTGGGGTTTATCTGGATGCTGCTTACAACCAGTTGCACAATTTTTTAAACTACTCCACAATGTCATGCTGTAATCTCTGCACAGGCAGCTCCAGACTTATTCATCCTTCACATCTTAGCTTTACTATCCTCTCCTCCAGAAAACCACTCCCCACACCCCACATTCCCCCAGGACCTTAGGGAAGGCACACTCTCCTGTTTATATGCCCCCCACCACTCCAGATCAGAAGTCCTCAAACCTTTTGACCACATACACCATTCTATATATATAAAATCCTAATATGCAAATAGACTGAATGGTGGAACAACTGAACAACCGGTTGCTATGACATGCACTGACCACCAGGGGGCACATGTGGGTGTCAGCAGCAGCAGGATGGAGCAGGTGAGTGGGAGGCACCAGAACCAAGGCAGGGTGCAGGTGGCTGTCATTGGGGCGAGCCACTGGTGGTTACTGAAAATTCTTTGTTCCTGCATGCTATGGTCCCACCCAGTGCTAGCACCTGCTGCCGGCATCATCCCTGCTTGCACCCACAGCCAGTACTGGAGCCACCGCTCACACCCACTGCTGGCACCCAGCACCAATCCCTTTTGCTTTGACACCGTCAGCAGGTGAGAGTGGCAGCTTCTGGCCCTGATTGCCCCTGAGGGCTTCTCCACCTCCCTCTGCTCCTGAGGGGCAATCAGGGCAGCAGCTGCAGCTCGCACCCACTGATGGCGCTGGCCCTGCTTGCACCTGCTGCTGGCGCCAGTCCCAATCGCTTCACACTGTCAGCAGGTGTGAGCGGGGCCGGTGCTGTCAGCATGTGGGAGCGGCAGTGGCGGGAGCAGGGCTACAGGCAGATGGGACAAGGGGCATGGTGGCAAATTTTTGTGCACCAGGCCTCTAGTCTTATATAATAAAAGCCTAATATGCTAAGTGTCTGGTCGGCCGTTCAACCAAAGCTTGATATGCTAAGGCCACTCAACCGCTCACTATGACCTGCACTGACTACCAGGGGCAGACAGTTGACCAGTCGACCAGTCACTATGATGTGCACTGACCACCAGGGGGCAGACAGTCGACCAGTTGCTATGGCATGTACTGACCACCAGGGGACAGACAGTTGTCCAGTCGCTATGACATGCACTGACCACCAGGGGGCAGATGCTCTGACCAGTAGGTTAGCTTGCTGTTGGGATCTGGCCAATTGGGACTGAGTGAGATGGGCCATACATGCCCTGGAGCCCTCCCACGGTTCCTCCCCAGCTGGCCAACCTCCCACATCCCTCCCTGGCCCTGATCATGCACTAGTGGGGTCCCTCGGCCTGGTCTGTGCCTTCTTGCAATCCGGGACCCCTTGGGGGATGTCAGAGAGCCGGTTTCAGCCCAATCCTGCAGGCCAGGCAGAGGGATCCCACTGGTGCATGAATTCGTGCATTGGGCCTCTAGTAGCTTTATAAGCGCACATCTTCAGTATATGTAGATGTGTGTGTAATTGATGAGTTGCACTGTATTAATATGTACGATAAAAATGCACAAAAAATAGAAATGCTTAAAAGATTATAAAGGGTGTCCCAAAATTCACGCAATTTTGATAAGTAATTTATCAAGTAATTTTGATAGAAAACACAGGTTTATAATTAAAAATTGTAAATTTTTTATTGATTCATAATGTATACAGTATAGGGTTATGTATGGAATAGGATATCAGGTAAATGGCCTCTACTGCTTTGCTGGCACATACGCACTCTTTCGTTGAAATTTTCCATGACTGTTTTGCATAAATGTGGCTGAATTTCGATGAGGCTCATTTTCATCTTGATGGCTTGGTTAATCGACAAAATTGTCGCATTTGGGGTTTAGAAAATCCACAACTAATTGTTGAGAAACAAATGCATCCACGACGTGTCACTGTTTGGTGCGGATTTTGGGCTGGAGGCATCATCGGACCATTCTTCTTCAAAAATGCGGCTGCTCAGGCAATAACAAAAGAGTGCGCATGTGCCAGCAAAGCCGTGGAGGCCATTTACCCAAATATGCTATTCCATACATAACCCTCTACTGTATACTTTATGAATCAATAAAAAATTTACAACTTTTAATAATAAACCTGTGTTTTCTATAAAAAATACTTCTTGCGTGAATTTTGGGACACCCTTTATTACAGCTGTTA
>NW_006290668.1:285917-290448 GCF_000327345.1 Myotis davidii | reverse complement strand
ATTTTTAAAATATTGCTCAATAATGAAAACGCGCTGTTCTTTTGTGTAGCACTCCATTTTTAATAACCCTGAACTGTCAGCTGTCACGCTATCTTTTTTCCCCCGCTGGCAACACTTTACGGCACAAATGGTGTAAAATTCAAATCTTGCGTGAATTTTGGGACACCCTTTATAAAAGTGGTTATATATTGACTTTCTTCTTTTATTCTTGACACTAGTACAGATATTCCCTACTTCCCCCTTTTTACGCACTTTCATCCATCCCCATCCCCCTCCCTCTAGCCATCACCACACTGTGTTTGTGGGCTATACATGTATGTTCTTTGGCTATATTTTCCTACACCTGAAAGATTTGTCTTGAAAACTTTTAGAGAAACAGAACCCAATTCTTGGAACATAACTGTGACTGTGAGTTCTGCAAAAAAAGGTGACAAGCTGTTTTCAGTGATAGGTCACTTAGCTGGATGTGAACATTTATTCACCTAAACGTAAGATTTCTGCACTTTACAGTATGTATTATGCTCCAGTAAAGAAGTTTACTTAATAAAAAGGTAAACGTTTCAAAACCGAAGGACATTGGAAAAAGTCAGGATAGAGTGAAGGGGCATGAAATGTAAGCCACCTCTGGCCCTTCCAACAGAAGACTTTATGCCAGATGAAGGTTCCAGCTGAGAGCCCTGGAGAGTGGGTGGCACCACGAAGAGAGTGGGAAGCAAGAAAAGGGGATTGATGCCAGGCAGTTCTTGGTGATGAGGCATAATTGACTGTAAAAAGTCCATGTAAATAGACACTTGGAATGGCACACATGCTGCTCCTCCCTTCAAGGGATGATTGGCTTGCCCTCTCCTTGAATCTAGGTCAGCCTTGTGATTTACTTGACCAAACAGAATGCAGAAAAAGTGGCATTCTAGGGCTTCTGACGCTTGGACACTCCCTCAAAACCCAGCCACCATGCTGAGAGAAACCCAAGGCCACATCCAGTGTCAACTGCCAGTCATGTGAGCAAGCCATCTTGACACGAAGCCAGTCGGGCCTTCAGATAGTTGACTGCAGACCCAGCTGATATCCACCTGCAATGACATGAGTGTCCTTAAGCAAGAACTTGCCAGCTAAGCCCCGTCACCCATAGAACCACAAGAAATAGTAAGTTGCTGTTTTAAGCCACTAAGATTGGGGGTGACCTGTTACGTAGCAGTAGATAACAGCCACCATGGGATGCCTCCAATAGCTTCTTAAGGTGAATCTACCAAACTTTTCTCCTGATCTTACATGTGACTGCAATGTTGGAATTCCTTGAAGGTGATGGGTGAACACAGAAGTGTGTCTCAACCCAGGAGGTATCTGTGATAGCAAGACCAAGCATGACGATCTGGGGCCACTCAGTTAAATGGAGGATCTCAAACCACCTCACAGGGGTGTTGTGATGATTCAAAGAAGGGCCTGGCAGATAGTGGGTTCTCCCTAAAACATTAGTGGTAATTCACGATGTGGGTCACCAGTTAAGATGTGTTTGGCTGCACCTAAGAGGACTCAAATCAAAAGTGCTTGAATAAAAAAGGGTTGTTAAATTCAAACATTGAAAGGATTTTAAATTAGCCTATCTAATAAAAGAGAAACATGGTAATTAGCCGTACGTCCGCTACCCTTCCCATTGGCTAATCAGGGTGATATGCAAATTAAGTGCCAGCCAAATTAGTGGCCGGCAGCCAGGCAGATTGAAGCGAACATGAGGCTAGCTTGCTTCAGTGACGGAGGACACCAATGTTCCCCGCCTGCTGCTGCCGGCCTCTGAGCTTGCAATTTGAAACATTGTTACAAATATAGAAGCTAAACAAAACCCCAGAAACCTGCTTTCAGCCAGCTGGGATCTCAGAGCTGGAGTTGAAACAGGGTTTCGATTAGAGAACACAAACAAACCAGATACCTGCTTTTAGCAGCAGAGGCCTCATAAGCTGGAGTCAGAGCTAAAGCTGGCCCAGATTAAAAAAGAAAAAAAGGAGCAGTTGGGAGTTTCAGTCACCCGCCAGCATGAAAACAGCCCTCAGCCCCTCACCCAGGCTGGCTAGGCACCCCAGTGGGGACCCGCACCCTGATCCAGGACACCCTTCAGGGGAAACCAGCCGGCCCCCACCCGTGCACCAGGCCTCTATGCTATATAGTAAAAGGGCAATATGCCTCCCAGCACCGGGATCAGTGTGACAGGGGCCAGTGCTCAAACCCCCTGATCACCCTGCGGCTCTGTGTGTGACAGGGTGCGGCACCCCCTCCCCCTCCACGGGCCCTACTGTGTGTGTGATGGGGTAGAGCCATAACCTCCCCATCGGCCCAGCCCTGAGTGTGACAGGGTGCGGCGCCCCATAATTAAGTAAGAACTTTCAACTTTTCCCTTCAAGGAAGTACTTTACAGCTTCTCTTTGGTATATATGAATTGCCAGCATCACTATTCTTGTGCTTTGGGTCCTCATAGCTATGCCATCATCAGGGAAGGTTGATGTGATAGAGAAAGAGACAGGACATATGCACATTGCAAACCCAGGATTCAGGTAATGTGGTCCTTCCATCTTGCTTGCATTTTATCATAAACTAGAGGCCTGATGCATAAAATTCTTGCAAGAGTAGGCCTTCTTCCCCTGGCTGCTGGCACTGGTTCCCTCTGGCACCTGGAACCCAGGCTTTCCTTGCAGCCCCAGCTTTGTCCGACGGTTGTCCAGAAGGACGTCCGTTCTAATTAACATATGTGTTTTTATTATTATAAATGTGTTAACTAAACTAACTCCTTTCCCTTGCTTCTCATTGTATTTTTACTTAATCTATCTATATATATAAAAGGCTAATATGCAAAGTGTCACTTCAGGAATTCAACTGGGAGACCAGGAGTTCAATCACTTGCTATGACATGCACTGACCACCAGGGGGTAGCACGGAATGAAGGAAGGCCCTGGTTGGCAGCTGGCAGCTGGGGAAGGAAGACCCTGGCTGGCAGCCAGAAGGCCCCGATCAGCCCTGATCACCGGCCAGGCCTAGGGACCCTACCTGTGCACAAATTTTGTGCACTGAGCCTCTAGTATTTAATCGAAGTTTTCTTAAAAATACATATATTTATTGAGTGCCAACTAATTGTCAGGCACAGTTCTAGGATCTGGAGATATAGCAAAGAAAACAAAGTCCTGTAGGTGGCACAGTGACATCAAGAATTTAGGTCCTTTTCCTTTTCTGCCCTGCCATCCTCAGCATGACAGCTGAGTCACCAGATGGTGGCTCTGCCCCCAGTGTTACCTTCTTAAAAGCATACCCAGAGGCAGAGCAAGTTTGTTCTGGCCCATCTCTCTCGATTTAATTCAGCTTATAATTTACATGCAATAAAATATACCCATTTGCAGTGTACAATCAATAAATCCCAAAAGGTTCCCTTACCTGTTGGTATTTTAAGGTGTAATTTTATCACATACTAGAGGCCCAGTGCATGAAATTTGTGCACAGGTAGGGTCCCTAGGCCTGGCCGGCAATCAGGGCTGATCTGCGGGGTGACCGGCAGGACGATCAGGGCCCCCCCCTGCTGACACCTGCCTTGGCTGGCCTAGCGCCGCCCGCTTGCTGGGCCCGCCCCCTGCTGCCGCCCCAGCCAGTCAGGGCCTGCAGCTGGGGGCAGCTCCTGTGTTGAGCATCTTCCCCCTGGTGGTCAGTGCGTGTCATAGCAATCAGTCGTTCCGCCGGTCGATTTGCATATTAGGCTTTTATTATATAGGACGTTTGCATGCCTAAACAATGTTTGCTTGTGCTTGGTTTTGAGCTTTGTAAAAAGTATCATCCTATATGGAGTCTTCTGAAGAAGGGAAATCTCAGAATGGGAATATCAAAATCTGTGTTGGGCTAACAGCTGATATAAATTAACACCAAAAATAAATAAATAAATAAATAAATATATCCTATCTAATAAAAGAGAAACATGGTAATTGGCATACGACCGCTACCCTTCCCATTGGCTAATCAGGGAAATATGCAAATTAACTGCAGCCAAGATGGCGGCCGGCAGCCAGGCAGCTTGAAACTAACATGAGGCTTGCTTGCTTCAGTGACGGAGAACGTTCCCTGCCTGCCACTGCAGGCCTCTGAACTGCAATTCTAAGCAACTATGTAACAAATATAGAAGCTAAACCAAACTCCAGAAACCGGCTTTAGTCCCGGGCTTAAGCCAGCAGGATCACAACATTGTAAACAATTGATTTTACAATGGGAATACACATTTTATCCAGTATTAAAAGTAAATTATTGAGATTATCTTGAAACCAATTGCAGTAATCCCAACATAAACGAAGTAGCATGGAAAAATCTTGTGTTCCAAAGGAGTCTGCTGTTCTGAGAACTAAGCAGTGTTCAATTGGACTCATCACTTATCTAGGCTTCAGACCTCTTACCCAAAATAACTTATTTTGATGAGCAATAACTTTCACAAAAGAAAATAAGTTCATTTCACTTGATTATCTGAAACTGCTAAACTTCTTGGAAGAAAAGAAATAAGAGCAGTGAGCAA
>NW_006290668.1:278686-285651 GCF_000327345.1 Myotis davidii | reverse complement strand
GAGTGACAGGGGGTTGCACCGCAACCTCCCCATCGGCCCTGCCTTGAGTGTGACAGGGGACGGTGCCGTAACCCCCCAATTGGCCCTACCTTGAGCGTGACTGAGGGTGGCATCGCAAGCTCCCGATCCGCCCTGCTCTGTGCATAACAGGGGGCGGCGCTCCAACTCCCCAATCGGCCCTGCTCTGAGCCCGACCAGGGGCTGCACCTAGGGATTAGGCCTACCCTCTGCCACCCGGGAGCAGGCCTAAGCCAGCAGGTCGTTATCTCCCGAGGGGTCCCAGACTGTGAGAGGGCACAGGCCGGGCTGAGGAACCCCCCCGCCCCCCGAGTGCACAAATTTTTGTGCACCAGGCCTCTAGTATATATATTTATATCTCCTTCAGAATGTGCCAATGGCAGAGTACAAATCCCAAGAGAGGGTAGCTCAGGGGACAGAGGCAGAAAAGTTAACTGCAGAGACTGGCAAGATCCACAACATGCCTGCTGCACACCCAGTAAAACAGTTACAGCAGTTCCAAATGCTACAATGGTGTCAGGACTCCTCAAAACAAGACTAGAGGTGAGACTGGCTTCACAGTCCATGTCAAGAGCTTTAAACTGTGCAGGACCCATATCTTCCTCATCATTTCTTAATTCAGTAAATAAACAATGACTCTGTGCCAAGTTCAGGTGATAGTGATGACCAGAACAGACTTTGTCCCCATCCTCATGGATTTATCCACCTAAAGAGAGAGACAGACATACAGATGCTGACACCACAGATGGTCAGGGCTGAGAAGGGGGAAACCCAGAGACTGCTGGAAGCCCAGAACAAACACTTGGCCCACCCTGGGGGATCGCGGAGGGCTTCCTGGAGAGCAAGGCATCTTAATTGAGACCTGAAAGAGGTGTGAAATTATCTGTGAGGAGGAAGTTGTGAGAAAGAGGGGTACTCCCAAAAGAGGGGAAAGTATGTGCAAATGCTTAGAGGTAAAAAGGGGTCTGCAGTGTTCTAGACCAGCACAGCCAATAGAAATATAAGGAGACCCACCAATGTAACTGAATTTTCTAGTAGGCATATGAAAAAAACACACGTTAATTTTAATAATGTTTTATTTAATTCGATATATCCAAAATATTACCATATTAACATGTCATCAATATAAAAATTGAGATATTTTACATTCTTTTTTGTAGTAGTCTTTGAAATCCGATGGGTATGTCACACTTGAAGTACATCTCAATTCACACTAGCCACATTTCAAGTGCTCAATAGTCACATGTGACTGGCGGCTGGACTACTGAACAGCACAGCAAGACCCTTGCTGCTCCAAACACTGGCATGACTTGGGAGCTTATTAGAAATGCAGAATCTCAGGCCTCTCCCCTGACCCACTGACTCACAATCTGCAGTTCAACAAGATCCCAGGGAATTTGTATGCACATTAGTTTGAAAAAAAAAAAATGTGTCCAGTTCTGCCTAAAACATTCTGTGGCTTCCTATTTTCCTCATGACAAACGCTCAGCTATTGACCTTGGCAATCACTCATTCATTCATCACTGTTACTGAGCACCTAGTGAGTGTCGGGCCCTGCACTGGGTGATGCTGGGGACACAGGAGGGACGAAGACAGACCTGATACCTACCCTCATGGAGCTCTCAGGCAATTAATATAGATAAGTATCCAAATCCCTATTTCATTCTGACCATGATAAACATAATGTAAAGTGTGCGAGGAGTATTACAGGTGGCCTGACCTGGTTTTGGGGGTGAGGGGGAGAGCAATCCCGAAAACAACCCAAATACATAAGAGAACACGATTAGGGCAAAAAGCCACGCGCAGATTAAATGTCCCACTGCAGGGGAGGAGCCGGCCAAGCAACACCAGCCTGTCCATGGTCACTGAGAAGGATCATTTTCAGGCTTCAGAGCAACGGGGATAAACGCTGAAGGATAGGGTTCCCGGAAACAAGCCAGGGACAGAGCCAGGTGATAGTATCACACAGATCTGTCTGCATTTGGAAAATGAGGGAGAGGGAAGGTGGTCAATTTGCCAGCAGGGAGAGGACTTGGAGCAAGGAATTGTAGGTTTCCTTTTCTCTAAAGAAAATGTCTTATGTATGTGGTTTTGCATTAAAATAACTGAGCGGAGGAGAAAAAGTGTGCAGGATATAAATGGAACAAGAATTGCCATACGCTGGTAATTGTCGAAGCTGGGGGATGGGGACATAGGCCTTCATTAGACTTCTCTCTGCTTTTGTGTAGTTCTGAAATTTTCCCTAAAAAAATAGTTAAAAGTGTTTTTCTTTACAAATAATTGGGGATGTTGAAAAGAGATTTTTAGCAGCTGGAGAAGTAAGCTCTTCTTCCCAAAAGAAGAAACTGCAGAATCAGAAATGTGAACATCTCCTTTAAGAATGGCATCCAGGAGGAAGGCGGTTAAAGGCACAGACAATGGAACCAACCAAGTCTCTTGGGTTCTAGTCCTAGTACTGCCACTTACTAGCTATGGAACCTGAAGCGTTTGATTTAAACTCTAAATGCCTCTCACAAAACACTGGGAAAGGAATAGCAGCTGCCTCCTAGAGCCTGTATGAGGATTACGGAATTAATCCACGGAAAGGGCTGAGAACAGGCCTGGCATGAGAAAGGCGTCAGGTAGGTGATCGAAGTTATCGTTAAAGCACATGCTAGCCAGATTTGAAAACAAAAAATGTCTCAAAGTGGGTACATTCACAGTTGCTTTACCCTAAATTCACTGTCCCAATTGTTACTGACATCATAGCCTAAGACAAAGATTCTCCCAACACCAAAGATTCCTCTACATATACAAAATCCTTTTATATAACTCAGTTGTTCCCAATGCTTGTAAGACACTATTCAGACAAATTACACAAGCCATGTTTACAATGATAATTATGAAAATTCATGGCAGAAAATTCCCTCAGTGGATGTGACTCAAAAGGAAGCTTACAAGTACTCCTTCAAAGTACATTCCAGCACTTTCAGATTCTAGCACAGTTACAGTGTGCACAGACAATAAACCTCTATGCTCTTCTTGCCTCTGTAGAATTCTTAAATAAAACAATTCCTAAAAGGTTTTTTCTCTTAAATTCAAACACATGACTTTTTTTTCTTATTTAAATTTTCTCCCACAACAGCTATTGGTGTTACATTGGTATTCAATGAAAACACGTTCATTGCGGGGGATATCTGTAACACTGTCAGCAACAAATAAAAACATGTTCATTGCAAAAATTGTTTTAAAGTGAAGCTACCCTACACACCAACTTCCAACACTCAGGATAACCACTGGTTACACTGTATTCATTATCCTTACAGATGGTGATGTCTGGGGAGTTCCAAAATAACATGAGTGGGAAGAAAGTGGGTGGGGCAGGACCGGCGGGCTGAAGATTGTTGGGGCTGGGTGAAGATCTATGTAGAGACCCAGGTGAGCACATTGATCATGTTCAAGGAAACAAAGAAGTTCAGTGGGTCTAGAGCTTAGGCAGTCAGGGAGACAGGCTGAGATTGTGATGGTCAGGGGCCAGATCACACCAAGCCTCAGTACTAGAAGGAGATAGGACCCTATCCTAAGGACACTGGAGAAACATGGGATGCACTGAAGCAGAAGGACATGGTTAGATTTGTGTTTCACAAATATCCCTCTCACTGACAAGTGGGGGTGGGTTAGAGAGATGGGAGGCCAGAGGCCAAGGAGGAGGGCAGGCAGAGACAAGGTGGGAGAGGACAGGATTTGCCAACGTGGGACCATGAAGGCAAGAAGAGGCAGATGGAAGACATCCAGGAGTCCTAGTGGACAATCTGTGGAGGCTGATGGGTAGGGCTGGGGGGTGGGGATGGGGAAAGAGGCATCAAAGACGAAGCCCAGGACTCTCTGAGAGCCTGGGGTAACCCCTGAGGTAGAGACTGAGAGGAGGAGGAGGTTTGCAATTTGGAATATAGTGCATGTTAAAGACCCAGAGATCACCCAGGCTGAAGGGGAAAGGGAGTGGTGGCCTCATGAGGCAACCCACATCTGGGGCCCAGGGACGATGCAGAGATGTAGGGCAGAGTGGGCGTCATCAGCACAGAGACAGCAAACCAACCATAAATGAGATTAAGATGGCCCCGGGGTGGGAGTTGAGAAGAGCTTCCCCCACATTTAAGGGATCAGGGAAAACAGGAACTTCTTGTAAAGAAGCAAACATAGGAAGAAAATCAGGGGAAGCAGTGTCAGAGAAACCACAGGGAGTGGTTTCTAACACTGCCAGTTTTTGCCAAGATGGTCAATACGTGAGCCCAAAAAAGTGCCCACTGAGCCAAGTTTTTTATTGTCAGAGAAAGAAGTTACAAAGAAAGCAAGGAGGGAAGGTGCGAATGAACCTTTTGGGGCTGGATTAGAGTCAGAAATATCAGTATTGCCCTAGCCGGTTTGGCTCAGCGACTGGAGGGTTCGGAGTTCGTTTCCGGTCAGGGGCATGTACTTTGGTTACAGGCTCGATCCCATTTGGAGCACATGCAGGAGGCAACCAGTCGATGTGTCTCTCTCACACCACCATGCCTTTCCCCCTCCCTTCCATTCTCTCTGAAAATCAATGGAAAAATGTCCTCAGGTGAAGATTAACAAACAAACAAACATACACACACACACACACACACACAGTAGGTCCTCGTGTTACGTTGGGAGATCCGTTCCTACGGCGCAACCTAATGCAATTTTCATGTAAGTCGGAACCCACCTACATACGCACCTACGTCACCCACATGGAGCACATACACAGCAGTAATGAAGTGAAACAGTAAAAAAATTTAAAAGAAAGATAACAATTCCTGACCTTTACTATGGTAAATAATAAAAACATAAAGCACATGAGTACATACGTCAAAATGACGGAACTTTTTCTTTTTAAATAAATACTGTACATGGGAGATGGCGATGTAACCAAGAAATGACATACGTGAAGTCTGATGTAACCTGAGGACTGCCTGTATATATGTATCAGTATTGGCTCATGTTTATTTTTATACACAGATAGCTATATCTATCTATACATACACACACAGAAAAACAGATGTGTGTGCATACCTGGGTTTGTACACATACATGTATTTCCTAGCTGTCAGCTGAGAGGGACTAGAAACAGTGACACCCCAGTAGCAATGACCGTATTCATTGTCCCTCGGTTTCTGATACCTTTCTCCAATACCTGGAGAAATGGTTGATTCCAGGGTTGGGGCAGGGAAAAAGCAAGATAAGCCTGAATCATCTTCCAATGCCAGAGAGTAAGGAGAAAAAAAATAAAGAACATAGGAACCAACCTGAAAGAGCCCCTATGGCCAAAACCAATTATTCTGGAGTGAAAAAATTAATTATGACAGTACTGGATTATACACAAAGAATAAAATAAATATCCATGAGTCCATACTGATAAAAATGAGTGATTATACAAATAAAATAAATGGGGTAGAAGAGACAAATCTTCCTACAGAAGAATTCCAAATAATAAATGTAGAAGAAATGAGGGAAATAGAAAATGAATACTAGAATACCACAGTAATAACTGTCTCAGGCAAGATCCATGATAAATGCTAAAATTCGTGGGTGGAACTTTGAGGAGAATCAGGACATTTGCACAGTCTCAAAGTATCTTCCCATACTTATTGTGACAAATTCTTTTATTTTTTCCTTTTTCTACAGGAACTGGAGCTTAATTCTCCTCCTTTTGAGTGTGGGCTGGATTTCGTTACTTGCTTCTAACAAACAGAATAAGAAAAGGGAAAAACAGTAACACTATAGTTAAGTAACCTGATAGATACCACCTTAAAGTAGTGATCCAGGTAAATATCAGCTGAAGGTATTCTTTCCCAAACCTATAATCCCAGTCTAACCATGAGAAAAATATAGAAACCCAGACTGAGGGGCAGTATACCTCAAAACTGTCAAAGTATGTAAACCAAGGAAAGACAGAAACTGTCACAGACTGGATGAGACCAAGGAGACATGAGAAATAAATGCAACATGGTATCCTGGACTGGATCCTGGAACAGAAAAAGAACATTAGTGGAAAACGGGTAGGATATGAATAAAGTTAGAATACTAATCAACATTAACTTCCTACTTTTCAAAAATGTACCATAAATATGTAAGATGTTAACTTTAGAGGAAGTTGGGTACAGGGTATATGGGAAATCTTTTGTATTTTCTTTGCAACTTTTCTGTAAATCTAAAATTATTCAATATAAAAAAATTATTTAAGTATTTACTGACTTGGCTACAAGTCATCACCTGCAGAGACCCCCTAACTCCCTTCATCTGACTCTTCAAATCTCACCTCATGTGTTCTCCACTCCAGGAAGTCCTTCTTGATACCTTAGACTAGAGCAAGTACTTCCTCTGGGCTCCCACAGCACCCTGTAATGCCCGCTATCCTGGCCCTCCCTGACCCCCGGCTGGTGAGGGGGTGTCTCCCCCACTGGATGGGTGCTCTCAGAGGGCAGGGTGGAGGCTGTCCCAGTCACTGCTGTCTCTCTCTCACATGAGGAGTGAAGAGTGTCTGCCTTCCTGATTACTATGGCAGGCAGAAGCTGTGTTGGATCCCCATCACTTCTCCCAACGTAACTCTAACCTTTCTGGGGTCAGAGCCTGCCAGAGCCCAACTTCCTCATCTCTCCCACCCCGTTCACACATCTGAGGCTACATAAATAATGTCTCGCCCTAGCCGGTTTGGCTCAGTGGATAGAGCATTAGCCTATGGACTGAAGGGTTCTGGGTTCAGTTCTGGTCAAGGGCATATGCCCGGTTGCGGGCTGGATCCCCAGAGGAGAGTGTGCAGGAGACAGCCAATCTGATTCTTGCTCATCATTGATGTTTCTATCTCTCTCTCCTCTCCCTTCCTCTCTGAAATCAATAAAAATATATTTTGAAAAAAAGGTCCCTGGCACACATTTCTAAATGGCCTCCTGCTGAGGGGCTGGCAC
>NW_006290668.1:270960-277715 GCF_000327345.1 Myotis davidii | reverse complement strand
CGGGGAGGAGGGCCTGGCCGGCGTGGCTCAGTGGCTGAGCGTCAACCTGTGAACCAGGAGGTCACGGTTCGATGCCCGGTCAGGGCACATGCCGGGGTTGCAGGCTCGATCCCCAGTAGGGGGTGTGTAGGAGGCAGGCGATGATTCTTGCTCATCATTGATGTTTCTATCTCTCTCTCCTCTCCCTTCCTCTCTGAAATCAATAAAAATATATTAAAATAAATAATTTTAAAAAAGTCTCACCCACCCACTTACCAAAACATCCACCCACACACTCCTACCCCCAATACACTGTCAGAAACCCGTGACTATTTGAGGTGCCCAGCAGACAGCCCTTCCCAGCAGACAGACACCCCTGCAGAAACCCCATACCCCCCAGCTATAGCAGGTGGAGCAGGAGTCTGATCCTTGTCTGGGGAATCTGGAATGGGGACAGAGGAGCTGTGGGTACTGGACTGGGAAGTCACATAGAGTCAGAGCAAGACTGACCCAGAGCCAGCCCAGCTGCCTGCAAACAGAGGAAGCCGCAGATGCAGAGGCGAGACCACAGGGTCAGGGCCAGGAGGAAAGAAGAGTCACTGCCCCATGTTCTGACTCTATTCTGTTCTCACGAGGCCCTTGTCTATTTCTTTCCATCATCACCCACAACCAATCCACAGTCAGTTCTGTTTTCAAAATGTATCCAGCCTAGCTGGTTTGGCTCAGTGGATAGAGTGTCGGCCTGTGGACCAAAGGGACCCGGGTTTAATCCCGGTCAAGGCACGTACCTTGGTTGCAGGCTCCACTCTGGCCCAGGCCCTGGTCGGGGCTCGTGCAGGAGGCAACCAGTTGATGTATTTCTCTCACATCGATGTTTCTCTCTGTCTTTCCCACTCTCTAAAAAACAATGAAAAAATATCGAGTGAGGATTAACAACAACAAATGTATCCAGATGACTGTTCACTACTGTCCCTACCTTGTCCAGGCCACCAGCATCTCTCACCTAGATTATGGCAGCAACCTCCTCATGGATCTCCCTGCCAGTACTCCCAGACCTTGTTTCCATCTATACTCCCTACTTTAGTGACCTCATCTGGGCCTTCATACCACAAAAATGCCAACGACTACCCAAATTACATCTCCAGTCCAGATTTCACCTTTGAATGCCAGACTCCTAGATTCCACTGCTTGCTCAGCAAGTCCACTGGGGTGCTTAATATATCCACATCCATAGCCTCTCTTAGTCTTCCTCATATAGTTACTGGCATTCCCTCCTTCTTCTGCTAAGGCTAAAACCCTTGGTTGACGACTCCTCTTTTTCAGCCCACACCTATACCCCAAATGCTGCCTACTCATCCTTCAAATTATATCCAAAATCCGACCACATCTCCCACCTCCACTACTACTACTCAGGCTAAGCCACCACTATCTCTGGCTGGATTAGTGCAGTAGCCTCCTCACTGGAGTCTGCTTCTACCCTTGTGTCCACATGGCAGCCAGAGAAATCCTATTAGTGTCATATTCTTCAGCTCAAAATGCTCTGATTTCTTCCTATCTCACTGAGAATCAAATTCAAGTCAGGATGGTTCATCCCTACTCCACATGTTGTCAGCTGGGAGCTGGGCTAGATGGCATCACTCATGTCTAACACATTAGCTAAAACAATGGAACAGCTAGGGACTGGCTGGGCCTCTCTCCACATTTCTCTCCACCAGCATAGCTGGATTTTTTTATACAGAAACCCAGGATTCCAAGAGAGTGAAAGCACAAGTTGCCAGGCCTCTTAAAGGCCCAGGCCTCCCCAACTGCATCACTTTCACTACATTCTATTAGCAAAACAAGTCACAGTCAGATTGAATTAAAGGAGGAGACTTCATCTTCTGATGGAAAAAAAACAGCAAAGAATGGGTGGCCTTCATTAGCAGCAGCTATTTTAATCTCAGTAACAGCCTCATCACTGGCCTCTACTTCAATCCGTAATCCCCTATTGCCAATTCCACACACAACAGCCTAAGGGATCTGTTAACATATATAACTGATCATGCCTCTTTCCACTATCTAAAATTCTTGCCCTGGTCAGTGTGGCTCAGTTGGTTGGGTATCATCCTATGAACCGAAGGTTGCCATTTGATTCTGGGTCAGGGCACATGCCCCAGTTGCAGGCTTATCCCCGATAGGGGGTGTGCAGGAGGCAGCTGATCGATGTCTCACTCTTACATGGAAGTTTCTCTCTTCACTCTCTCGCCCTTCTTCTCTCTCCAAAAATCAGTTAAAAAATTTTAAAAATAAAATAAAATTCTTTTACACCTTCCCACTACACATGGGGTAAGGACACACACTCCTTACAGGATCTGCATGGTCTGATCTCTTGCTCCCTCTCAGCCTTTAGGTTCCAACCATCTTACACACACACACGCACACCAGATTTAATGGAGTTAATGCCTACTCCTTCAGATCACTTCAAACCTCACTTCTAGGGTCCAGATTAGACCTCCTGTCAAGTGCTCTTATAGCACTTTCTACCTTTCTCTGTAATTTCATATTGTGTGGTTAGTTGATGAGTTGAAGCCCCCACCCAAGACCGTGAGCTCTTTGGGGGCAGGGAAACTATTTTGTTCTCTGCTGTCTTCCCAATGCTGAGCACAAAGCTGAGGCAAGATGAAAACACTTGTTGAATATCTGAGATCTCAGGAAATTTTAAGGCAGCTCCTTAAAGTTCTGTGGAAAGGGAATTGACGGAGTATGTAGGATGCTGGGATCAGTACTGAGCTCTGAAATCATCCACCCATCATATATAAAAGCCATATGCTAAATGTTCAGTCATCCGTTCAACCAATCAAAGCATATGCTAATTATATGCTAAGGATGCTCAACTGCTCGCTATAACGTGCACTGACCACCTCAGATGGTAGGTTAGCTTGCTGCTGTCGTCCGGCCAATCGGGACTGAGCAAGCCAGGCCGGACATGCTCTGGAGCCCTCCTACAGTCCCTACCCCCAGCCGGCCACACCCACAATGGGCCCCCATCAGGGCGGGCCAGCTGGATCCCACCCATGCACGAATTCGTGCACCAGGCCCCTAGTTCATTCAATAAAGCATTATTAAATCCCTACTATATGTCAAGGGCTCTTCTAAGTGTTGGAGATAAAGCATGAAGTAGACAAAAGCTCCTGCCCTCATGAAGTATATGGTCTGGTGGGGATAGGGGAAAGGGGGACAGACAATCCTATATAATAAAAGCCTAATATGCTAAGTGTCCAGTCATCCAGTCAGCCATTCAACCAATCAAGGAGTAATATGCTAATGATATGCTAAGATCATTCAACCACTCACTATGACGTGCACTAACCACCAGGGGGCAGATAGTAGACCAATTGACCCGTCACTATGACATGCACTAACCACTAGGGGGGAGACACTCAACTCAGGAGCTGCCCCCGGTGGTCAGTACGCTCCCACAGGGGGAGTGCTGCTCAGCCAGAAGCCCTGAGCCGGGCTCACGGCTGCGGCAGTGGCAGGAACCTCTCCTGCCTCCATGGCAGTGCTAAGGATGTCCAACTGATGGCTTAGGCCTGCTCCCTGCAGGGCCTAAGCCGTCAGTCGGACATCCCTCAAGGGCTCCCAGACTGCAAGAGGGTGCAGGCCAGGCTGAGGAGACACACCCCCCTCCCAGAGTGCATGAATTTCATGCACCAGGCCTCTAGTAAGAAATTATATGTGTTAAAGAGTGATATGATTAATGCCAAGGAAAGTTAACATACAACATTCTAGAAGGGTCGACAGGAAGATCTCAAGGATAAGGTGACATCTGAGTAAAGGCCTAAAGAAGGTGAAGGTGAGCCTTCACTATCCGGCTAAGTGTCCCAGGTAAAGAGAACAGGTGGTATATTTATACCATGGATTACTATGCAGATGTAAAAAAGAAGCATCTCACACCCTTTGAGACAACATGAAGGGACCTGGATAGTATTATGCTAAGCAAAATAAGCCAGGATCTCACTTATCTGTGAAATCTAATGAACAATTGACTCAACTCCAATTGACTCAAGAACAAATGAAATTGACAAAACAGATTTAGAGACATGGAAGCTTGCAAAAGACTAACGATTCTCAGAGGGAAGGGGGGAGGGTATGATGGGAAAAGATTAATTAAATAATTTATATGTATACTAGAGGCCCGATGCACAAAATTTGTGCAAGAATAGGCCTTCCTTCCCCTGGCTGCTGGCACCGGTTTCCATCTGGCACCCAGGTCCCAGGCTTCTATCACAGCCCCGGCTTCATCCAGAAGCTCGTCCAGAAGGACACCCGGTCTAATTAACACATTATGTTTTTATTATTATAGATAGGCATAACCCATGGACACAGACAATAGTGCAGTGAAGGCCGGGGGAGGAGGGGGTCAATGGGGAGAAATGGTGATACCTGTAATATTCTCAACAATAAAGATAAGGAAACAAATAAAACAGCAAGTACAAAGGCTCTGAGGCAGAGTGAACAAGGAGGGGTGAATAAATGATGTCAGAGCAGTAACATGGACAGGTCATGCAGGGCTTTGCAGGTCATGGAGAAAACTTTGGCATTTACTTTCTGTGAGATGGAGGCAAGGGAGGGTACTGAGCAGGAGAGGAACGTGACCAGGTGTTCAGTGTCACTCTGGCTGCATGTGGGGAGCAGGGAGACCATTGAGAAGGCTGCCATGATGATGTAGACCAGTGGTTCTCAACCTTCTTAATGCCGCGACCCTTTAATACAGTTCCTCATGTTGTAGTGACCCTCAACCATAAAATTATTTTCATTGCTACTTCATAACTGTAATTTTGCTAGTGTTATGAATTGTAATGTAAATATCTGATATGCAGGATGTATTTTCATCGTTACAAATTGAACATAATTAAAGCATAGTGATTAATCACAAAAACAATATGTAATTATATATATGTTCTCTGATGCTCTTAGGCGACCCCTGTGAAAGGGTCGTTCGACCTCTAAAGGGGTCTCGACCCACAGGTTGAGAACCGCTGCTCTACGCAGATGATGAGAGTGGACAGGACTAGGGTGACAGCAATGGAGGTGGGAAGAAATGATCAGGTTCTGAATATACTTTGAAAGAATTTGCTGATGGACCGGACATGGATATAAGACAATGGACTCAAGAACAACTCCAAAGCTTTGGGTCTGAGCAACTACAAGGATGGAGGTGACATTTACTGAGAACAAGCTTGGAAGAACAGATTTTGGGGGAATAAACCAGGAATTCAATTTGGCCAAGATTACTCTCAAGATATCTCTAGAAATCTTGTGACACCATGCAGGCAGTCAGTCAGCAGTCACAGGAGAGGTTTTGAGCTGGAAATAGAAATTTGAGATATGTTTCGATGCTTATCCACCCCAAATTCCTTACAGAATCCACATGATTTGACTCCTGCTGATGACTCGTCTTGCACCTGGCTAAGTCCATGGTTGACATATACACAAATCCTGAGCCCTCTACTTTCCCAGCTATGTGATCTTGGACAAGTTACTTAACTTTTTCTGCCCTCAGCAACCTCATTTGCAAAAGGGAGATCATAGTAGTACTGGCCTCCTAGGACTATTCATTCAAAAAATATTTAACTAAGCATCTAAAATATGCAGCCACTTGCAGGAATATCTCCTACATAGAGATATTCCTTTCCCGCCCTTCTCCACAATTTGTTAACCACACATCCAGCCTGTCAAGACAGTCTTCTGGGTATTTCTCCCACCCACATCTTCCTCCGCTCTCTACCAAGACCCTTTCCCTGGTTCATCCCTGATGATCCTGCCAGACACCATCCTGGGCTCCCAGACCCAAGCCTCTTTCCCGTCAATTTACTGCCAGATGACAGCAAATGGGGCCTTCCCTTCTAGACATCCCCCCATGACTTCTCATTGCCTTCAGGAAATCCCCAAATAGCCACCAAAATCTCCCACGACCTAATTCATACAGGCCTTTCAATAAGATCTCCAAAACCAGATCACCAGGCCGTTTCTCATTGCTGCCTTCGTGCAAGCCATTCCACCGCACCACAAGTACCCCTCCCCGCAACCCTATCATTAGGTCTCAGCTCAGGCAGCGTCTCCACCTCCAGGAGAGCTTCCCTACCCGTGCTCCGTCTGGGTTCCCTCGCGTTCAATGTTGCCACCATTAGCGAACACAAGCAGGTAAGTAACGGAGCCCGTGCACACTCCTCCTGACGGGGTCTTTCCCGCGAGCTGGGTGATGTCCCACGTGACGCGGCCGCTTCAGGCCTCTGCGCCCACCTCCTGCTCTAACTACGAACGTCTTACCTTCACGCTCTCCACGAAAAGCCTTCAGGCACCTGCCGCACGCCTCAACAGAAATCAACACCTGCGCACAGCACGGCCAAAAGCACCCAATCACGGCCCTTTCCTTCCTCCTTCAGAGCTAGCGACCAGCATCCGGCTGCTTGTCTGACTGCTGATTGGCCGCCTGACATCCCGCCCCTAAACACGTGAGCGAAAAGAACTCTGGTCTTTGTAGTTCCCCGACGAAAAGTGGGAAGATTGCTAAGTGGAGCTCCATTTCCCAGGAGGCGCCCGCATCCCTGAGGTCGAAGACGGATACCCTTTGCAGCAGAAGGTTCTTGATTGGCCATTTGGGAGACGAAAGTTTCCCAAATGCCAAGGAAACAGGCCCACTTACCTGGAACCCCCGGATATTTTTTGGCCTGAAAATCTCAAAACGCCTTGCTGTGTCCGCAATTGTTCCAAAGGGTAAGACCAGAGTCGGG
>NW_006290668.1:264282-266246 GCF_000327345.1 Myotis davidii | reverse complement strand
GGAGGGTAAGTCTGTACCCATTGTCTGCCTGTCAATCCCCAGATGGCACTAATAAGTCCTATTACACGTATTCAGCACCTACTGGATGCTTGCCTGGCAAAAGGAACCACTCCTGCACAGACTCTGGAAACCCTGGCTTACTAGGACACAAACTGTTGTTTCCCAGAAACAGGCCAGAGGTGGGCCTTCACCCTTTCAGAGTCTCAGTTTACCCTGGAAAAGGCAAATGTGGGTTACAATCCTATTCAGGATCTCTGTCTAGGATTCCGTAGGCCCAGACCTCCTCAGCCCCATGTCTGTACCAATAGCTGTAGCTTCCCTACGGACATATCTGACAAGACAAAGCTCTTCCAGCACCCCCTCCCCAAACAATTCCGCACCATGCCTCTGAGGGCTGGGTGAAGGGAGCCAGGGCCCTGCAAACGCTCAGGCGGGCATGTGAGAAAGCTCTTTACTGGGGGGTACAGCAAGGAGGAGCAATGCCATCTCCCCCTACCTGCCCCCGCCCCTTCCTAGGGCCCTGGGGTGAAGGGGGTCTCCCAACCACTGGACCACCACTGTCTTTGGTACAATAAATAGAAAACAAGGGGAGAGAGGGGGCCAAGGGTCCAGTCCTTAGTGTGGGGGCACGCCTGAACCCCTCTCCTTGACCCCCTGCCCCAGGCCCCAGTCAGTGCAGGCCTCACCCACCCCAGCTGGGCAGCAGCAATTCCAGTCAAGGGGAGAGATGAGGATGGGAGCCCAGGGCCCCCAGATGGGGGGAGGGGTATGGCTTCAGGAGGGCCCCAGGGGAGGGGCAGGGTCATGAGCTGGCTGCCGTGCTCTGGGGTACACCACGAAGGCCCAAGCGAGGCCCCAGAGTGGCAGGGTCATCAGGGGGTGGGAGGGGTGGACGACCTCCTGTCATCCGAGTCCGGAGGGCTGAGGCAGCCGAGTGCTGGGGGGCAGGCGCAGGATGGAGTGGAGAGCAGTCAGGAGGGCCGCCCACCAGGCTCACATCCATCAGCTCCGGAGGTGGTGGTGAGGTTGGTGATGGAGGACGGCCAAGGCATCGGGGTTGGGGGGGTAACTGGGTGCCAGCCCCTGGCAGTGATGATGCAGAGGCAGGGGCTTGATGTGTCTTGTGGGGCACATCACCGCCTGCCCAGGGGCGCATCGGCTGGGAGAGTGGGACCTAAAGGAGCAAAGGAACAGTGGGTGATGGAGAACCAGGTTCTCGAGTCCTAGATACCCCACCACCCACCTCCAAAGGCCCTAAAGCCCCATACCTTGGGGCTGTTCATCTCACAGTCAGTGATGGAGGGCCCAGGGCCCCCACAATATCGGTTGCTGTAGCGGTAGGTCCGGTTATCATTGGAGGAGCCACTGGAGCCTCCTGGAAATGCCAGGGGAGGAGAGAAGAGGCCTTAAGTGAGGAGAGGTGGTGGCTGGGTTTTGAGGTGGCTGAGTCTGATTCATGACCCAGGCACAGGTTTGGGCTTTGGGTTCTGCATTCATGTGAAGAAATCAGGCCCAATTTTGAGATTAGGGGTCAGAGTTCAGTTTTGGGTGTTGGAGTCAGAACCAGTTAGAGGTCTGAGCACAAGTTCAGTTTCAGAGATCAGGTCAGGACCAGTTGGAGTTCTCCTGCCCTAACCTTTGGAGTTCAGGATCATGCAGTTTCAAAGCTCTAGGTGAAGGCCCAATGACAAGGTCCCCAAGGTCAGGCCACACCAGAGCTTCCCCCACAACTGTCCTACCCTATTGGGCACTGGGCACCCACCAGAGCTGGAGATGGAGCTGGCGGTGCTGGAGGAGGGGCAGGTGTCGAGGGGGGCGGGCGAGGTGGAGGCACTGCTGCCTGCCGGGCCTGTGTTGGTGGCTTCATCTGCCGTGCGGCGAAAGAAGCCATGCTGCAGAGCCCCCAGTGGGCTGATGCGGGCGGCGGGCTCATACTCCAGCATGCGCAGCACCAGGTCCTGGAA
>NW_006290668.1:255249-264118 GCF_000327345.1 Myotis davidii | reverse complement strand
CCGCCCGTCTGCACGCCCAGCACCTCCTGCAGCCGCCGTGTCCCAGGGCCCTGGTAATCCTGGCAGGGAGGGGGGGGGAGGGGGGGCAAGAGAGTGGCCGTCAGTGGGCAGGAGGGGCAGGGAGACACACACGGGGAAACAGAGGCACCAGAGAGAAAGTGGAAAGAGAAGCTAAGAAGAGTTGTGGGGTGGGTAGGAGAGATAGGGTAGATTGGGGAGGAAGGAAAAGACAGACAAGGGGGAGAGGAAGGAAGGGAAAGACACAAGGGAGAGGAAGCAGGGAGAGAGGGAGCCCCAAGTGTGAGAGAGTGAGGGGCCACCAGGGTAGGAGGAGCGGCAAAGGGCAGGGGCCGCACCTTCCTGAGTTCCTTTGTCCTCCGTAGGGTCCAGCCACCCCCAGGCAGCCGTTCAAAGTATTTGCGAGCCTTGGGTGCCTGGTCTAGCATGGGAGCTGGTGGGATGCCCAACACCTCCACAATCCGATTCATTTGGTCCACCTGTGAGCATGTGGGCAGTCAGGGTCATCAGGCCAGCCCGGCCTGCACCCCCTCCAACACAACCCCTCCTCAGGAGCACACCTCATTGGAGCCACTAAAAAGGGGCTCTCCGGTGTGCATCTCCACCAGGATGCAACCCAGGGACCACATGTCAATGGCCAGGTCATAGGGCGTGCCCAGGAGCACCTCGGGTGACCGGTAGAAGCGGCTCTGGATGTACTGGTAAATCTGAGGGAGGATAGAGGGCAATAGTCACCCCCACTGGCACCCCCAAAACTACAATAAGCCTTCTGCCTCAAACTGGGGATATGGTTGCTACAAACCCTGATGTTATCAGCACCAACTTTACAGGAGCCACTACCTCCACTTTACTCATCGGCCTCAGAGTCTGCTGGCCTAGTCTGATCCTGATCTCCATCTGTAGGCCTGACTCTGGGCCCCTCTTCGTCAGAGTTTGGCAGTCTTCAAACCTAGCCCTTCCTACCATCCCAATCCGACCCTTTTCATGCCACCATCATCATTAATTCAAATGACTGCTTACAGGAAGTTGCATAGCTGAAGCACCTTCCCCACCTTCCATCCCAGCTTTAAGAAGACTGGGTAAACAATCTTTAGCTAAGTGCCAACTAGGCTCAAAGCCAACCCAATTTCCCCTACCCACATCTGGCAGCCTCAAAACTGGCCCCACCCCCAGCCTTCACTCTTCCCTTTCTGACTGGGCAGTATATATATATATATCCTGTGGCTCTCTTCTTTACCTAAGCACTATCCCTTAGGCATCAGCCACTTCACTACCCCATCCAGCCTACTTCGGCCCCTTAATCTCTGGCTACCAGCTGGCTCCGCCCGGTCCCAGCCACACCCATACCCACACCACTAGTCCCACCCCTAGGGCGGGCCAGGCCCTACCCGCTGGCCAAGCTGGCAGGAACTGCCGAAGTCCACGATCTTGATGGCACTGCGCTTGGGGTTGCAGAGCAGGATGTTCTCAGGCTTGAGGTCGCAGTGAATGATGCTAAGCTCGGGCGTGGCCAGGAAGAGAAGCGCCGTGCAGAGCTGCTGCGCCAACTTCCGTGTCAGGTTCAGCGAGACACCCCGGAAATGCGTGTTGCGCAGGAGGTCATACAGGTTGTAGGAAAGCAGCTCGAACACCAGGCACAGGTGGTTCCGGAACATGAAGTGCCGCTTCAGGTGCACTGCCGGGAAGGAGGCCAAATAAGGGGGTGGGAAAAAAACCTGAGGCTCAGAGAAGGCCAGTGGTGGCCTGGGGTACGCAGGAATCAAGGAGAGGGCCGGAAGCAGATATGTGTCTCTGCTTCGAGCACTGGCCAAAGTGGCGTGCCCACAGGTACCAGCTGCTAGTCAGGTATTTTTATATGGTCTATAACTTGGATCATACCAAGAAAAAGACTGATTTTCTTAAGTGAATTCTTCCCGTCTCTTGTCAAACTGTCAGATAAACCAAGAGAAAGTTTCCATTTGATGCTGACAGGTCTGTACAGGCACAGATGAAGAGGGAGACAGGCCAGGCACCACTATTTTCCTTCAGCTAAGGAGGCTCACCAACGGTGTCTTTAATAAGATTCTATTCTGCCTCATTTAATTTTATAACATTGTTTTAGTCTCAATTCTTTTTTTTGTGTATGTGGCAGAGGTTACTCATTTTCCATTTACTGTGACGATTTATATTTAAAGAAACATACTATTTAAATCCTCTTGCTTTTTCTAAGAGGAACCAGTATAAACACGAGGGAAAAGGCTGGCATAGATGTGAAAAGTAAAGACTCTGGAGTCCACTGCCTGGTCAAATTACAGCTCTACTGAGTACACACTCTGTGACCTTATGCAATAATAGCACCTGAATGCCTTGCTTCTTCATCTCTAGGCTGTGGGCAATGATGCCCCTTCCGTGGCACTGTGGTGAGGCAGACAAGAGCTTATTTATGTAAAGTGCTTACAACAGAGCCTGACCCTTAGCACCTAATAAACTCTGACCAGCATTATCTTGTGAATAGGACAAAAATCATAAAAAGTGGCAGAAGAATCACTGAAGTCATGGGATTACAGACCAGACCCTGTCCTGAGGACACCAACCCCGTCCGATAGCAGGGGTGACCTGTCCCTAACAGTTCGTGCTGCCTCAGGGCTCACCGATGTAGTACTTCATCTCCGTGTCATGCTGGTTCATCAGCTCCAGCAGCCGCAGCTCAATCTGGGCCTGGTTCAGGAAGGCCTTTTTGTTCTTGATGATCTTGATGGCCACCAGTTCCTGGGTCTGATGATCATAGGCTTTCACCACCTGCAGGGGCAGGGTATGTCACAAAGTGAGGGGAAATGGGAGGTGAGGGAGGAAACAGAGCCAGGCACCACTGTTTTCCCTCCAGCTAAGGAGGTTCACCAATATCACTATTCAATATTACTAACAGGAATTCAAAATTGAGTGCTCACCAACAGTCAGGCACTAGTATGAACACTGGACATGAAATAACACAACCTCATGTGGAGAGTCCTGTTAATTGCAGATTTTTTTTTAAGAAATGAAACAGGCACAAGGAAAACCAAGTGACTGGGCTGGGTTGAATGGCCCAGCATAGAACTTGAAACCACTGAACCACTGACTGTGTGAACCAACATCAGTGGGTGCCCATATCCCCCAATCTCTGGATCTGGGTGGGTGGGGGCATCCCGCACCTGGCCAAAGGAGCCTTTGCCAATGAGGGAGTCAATCTCATAACGCTCCAGCCAGCGCTCGCCACTGCGCACTATGTAGTCATGGTTGTCATCGTCATAACCGTGGTTCAGGACCTTCTTCTCCTTCTTGGTGCTTGAGTCCTGAGGAGGAGCCTGCTGGGCCCGCCGCTTCTTCTTTGCATAGTAGACCTGCCCAGCCGGCCAGCCAGGAGATGAGGACTGGTGAGTGACCTGTGCCAGCAGCCAGGACCCCTCAGCACCCAGCTGGGTCCCCCACCCCCTGCCTACCTCATTGATGTGCTTGTAGGTCTTGATGAGGTCCACGGAGAGCTTGCGCAACGGGGCCGTGGTTGCATCCCGGAAGGCCAGGGGAAGCCTCCTCGGCAAGAGCCGCACGTTAGGCAATACCTGCTGGACAGGGTGAGAGGTGGGCACTGAGGACAGACCTTTCCCTCCAACCTCAAGGGGGAGAACTAATGGGTGGCTGGCTCATCACTACTGTGTGCCTATTTATTTGGTCATTTTCTGACAACCCCATGAGCAGAAAAAGTCCCCAAGAGCAGAGGCTATGTCTTATTCTTGCTGTGTATCTTCAGTGCCTGGAGCAGGGCCTGGTATGTAGTGGATAATAATAATTATTATTTTTTAAATATATTTTTATTGACTTCAGAGAGAAAAGGAGAGGGAGAGAGAGATAGAAACACCAATGATGAGAGAGAATCATTGATTGGCTGCCTCCTGCATGCCCCCAACTGGGGATCAAGCCTGCAACCCCGGCACGTGTCCTTGACCAGAATTGAACTGGGGACCCTTCAGGCTGTAGGCTGACACTCTATCCACTGAGTCAAACCAGCTAGGGCTGTAGTGGATAATTATTAAAGATTGGCTGAGTGTTCCTTTCTGAACCTCAGTGGGAGAGATCATACAAAAAACTTAGGCTCTGCCCCTCCCAACCCTTCGCCTGAGACCATCCATCTGGGTATCCCATCTTAAGGGTTCCCATCTTGCTTCACCCTTATCCCTTAGGGCCTTTCCAATGCTCACCCCCTGCCCCCTATGTGAGCACCTTTGTCCAGTTATTTCACTTCAAGAGTCCTGGATCTGGATCCAGCACCCTGGATCTCCCACTCCAAGCTCTACATTTCAGAACCTTAACTGTCTCTATCCCTGGAGATCTATACCCTGTACCCTAGGCCCTGCAGACTCCAAGACCCTCCAGGCTCAACTTTCCTCCCCTTTCACTCCCTCCAGATCTTTCACTCTGGACTTTTTCTTAGTGAACATTTATTGCTTACTATGTGCCACGCACTGTCCTCAGCACTTTATATGTATTTCATTAACTGGTTTAATCCTCACAACAACCCTGTGGGGTAGATAACATTATTGGCCCCATTTTACAGAATAGAATACTAAAGCATGGAGAACCTAGTAATTTTACCTATTTTAACCCAGGCCCTCAAAACCCTGACTCTGCCAGCAACTTTTCTATTATATTCAACTTCCATGGGGCTCTTCATGCCCCTGAGAGACTGTCCTGGATAACCACACTATCTTTGGCCCCAAGATCCTTCTGTTCCCAGCCTCCCTCTACCCTAGGCAGGCGAGGAGCCAGCTGATCACATACCTGTGTGTGTTCCTGGGGCCCTGGGAAGCCAGAGAAGGGACCATGGCCCGGTGGGACGGCCATGGTGGGCTCAGAGGGCCGCAGGGGAGCGAGGCCTGGAGCGGGAGCCCGGCCGGGGGGCGCCTTCTCGCATCCTGCACCTCGGCTGCCACCGCCGCTGAGACCTGAGAGCAGGCGGTAGGCAGGGGAACAACATGGAAGGGGATGTGTGGGAGAATGCCAGGCAGGAAAGGGGTGGACATCAGAAAGAAGGCAAGGCACAGAGGGTGGAGGAAAAGTGCAACAGAGCAACAGGTGGGAATGAAGAGGGGACAGACAGAAGTGGTGAGGGGGAGGGGAAAGAAGGCACAGCAGAGTCCCTCAACAAATGATTACCAAATAAATGAGGTGGGCAGCACAAATGGGCACATGTGAAAGGGAGTGATTGGGAGTCAGGCAGGAATATGGGCCAGGACAGAAAAGGACAGAAAGACACCAATAATTGGAGGAAGGAAGAAAACAGAAATCACAGACAGTATGGGGAGTAGGGTTCACTCTTTTCTTCCCATTTCCACTTGTAACCCTCCCCAGGACGCCCTCACACAAGATCCTGAACCCCTGCCCTCTCCCCTGAATATTGGGATCTCATCTTACCAAAGCAAGGTTCATCTGTTTCAAGATCTACCCTTCCCTGCAGATCCCCCAAACCACATTAGAGTCCTCTAGGCCCCACCAAACCATAGCAAAGTCCTCTGTAAGCCTCTAAAACCACACCAGGGTCTTTGGGGACCTCCTGATCACAGTTATCTGAAAACTCCTATATGAGTCCTACTCCTGTGGCATTCTGGTCCACCAGGGCACACCCTACCTGAGGGATCTCCCCCCCCCCCATATTATGCCAAGACCTCTTCCCTATATCATTCTCCCACCTCAGGAGCCACTGCTCCAGCTAGTTTGTCCGTACCATATCCCACTCCCCAGTATTGTGCCAAGGTACCCCTTCCAATCAAGGCCCACTCCTCCTGATGGGGGCAAAGGGATGTGTCTCTTCTCACGACTAGTGATCGTCCTTCTCTTCCCTATGCTGGAGTCTGCCCACCTCCTCCCAATCCAGTATTCCCACCAGGCCCTTTCTCCAGTGACTCTTCTGTCCACTGGAGTCAATCCACAACTGCCCATTCCTAGAAGGCCCCATAGCCAAATCCCCCAAATATCACAGAATTCTTCCCTATCTGCCACCCCCAAATCCCTCATATCAGTCGCTTTCTCCTATGCCAAGCCTTGCCACCCCACGACCCCATCTCTCTTGGAGCTCCCCCCGCCCCAACACACACACCCCAAACTCTTTCCTGGGGCCCTCCCACACCAGGATCGTCTCTCCCAGCCACCACCCCCTACCCGGGTCAGGGCTGGTGCGGGGCCCACGGGAGGCTGGGGCGCGGTGGGGCCCCCAGTGGGGTGGGCGAGCAGCCAGCATGGCGGCGGTGGCGGCGGTGAGGAGACAGCCGCCTGTCCCGGGCCAGCGGGCTCCGGCAAGCCCTACCGCAGGGAGGGCAAGCGGGACAGGCGGCCGGTGGGTGACAACAGCAGCCGCTGCGGGGGGAGGAGGGAAGAGGAGGGGACAGGGACGAGGGTCAATCCGGGGCACACAGGGAAGGGAAAGGCAGGTGGACGGGGGAGGGGCGGGGTAACCCTCGACCGGCCGGCCCCGCCCCACGCAGCCACCGGCCCCCAGGGACACAGGCGTCTGGCCTCCCATTTTGGAGGGCCGCCAGGGCCAGCGGGCAGGCCTGAACTTGGCAGTCCACACCTGCCATGGCAACAACCGTGCCATTGGTCGCTGGGCCCAAGAGCTCAACCAATCACAGCTCGGGGCGGTTGTTGCTAGGCGACAATGATGCAGCGGGCAGAGCCGAGCCCAAACAAAGGGCGGGAGCGGGACCCCAGAACCCCTTCCCAAGACAACTCTCTCGGGCTATGCCCTTCCAGGAATCCAACTATGAATAGTTAGGCATGGCCTACACCTGCCCGCCGCCCCACTCCTCTCCTCCCTGCGCCTCCTAAATCTCCCAGCGACAGGGGGAGGGCGGAGCGCGAGCCGCGCCCCATCTGTAGCCACTTCGTTACCTGAGAACGCAGGCAAGGGGACTCAAACTGCTCGGGAAGCCCGAGCTCAGGCCTGCCCACTGGCTGAAGATATCCGGTGGACGCAGCGAAGCAGGGCCCCGATTACCCAGTAATGCAACCAGCAAAATGGCAACCACAACAAACCGGTACTGCGCCTGCTCAGCGGAGCTTACCAGCACACATGCGCAGTGAGCTCCGCTCAAGCTCCAAAATCCGGGCTAGGGTGGCGCAAGAGGCAGCTAAGAAAGGAGCATGCGCTGTGTGATCCACTGAGACTGTCCACCACCCACCACCACCACCACCACCACCACCACGCAAGTTAACTAAGGGCGCATTCCGCCCTGTTGTCAATAGAAGTCGCCAAGCAATCAGCAGCAGACCCAGACCGGAAGGACGGATTAGTCTTTTAATAGAAAAACACACGTGTAACAGTAGCAACACAATCTCTAGCAATCCAGATGAAGAGCCAGCCTTCAGTTCTTCACCTTGGGGGGCGGCCTGTGAGAGGGAGATGAGAGGCATCAGAGCTTGTCACCACTTTAGGGGCACTCCTAACAAGTATTGAACCGTGTGGCTCTGGGGTGCAGGGGCCAGAGACATCTGTCCTGGTGGAATACAGGGCCCCCTGCTCACCTGTACACACCCACGACCACAGCGTGGTCTCTTTCATATGGCTCTAGAGTCAACTGCTCCTGGGGCTTCATGTTTTCCTGTTGCATTTTTTTCACTTCAGAGGCAAATACTGCCTCGGCAGATGCTGTGGAGTCAATGCAGTTAGCCTACAGAGGAGAGAGGATTTGAAGTCTGCAGCAAGTCTTTGAGCTATTTACCCTTTTCTGTGCTCTTTAAATTAGAAGTACTTGTTTTTACTGGAAATGGTGAAACTCGAGTTTTGGAAATTTTCAATTTGGTCTGGATTTGGAACAGTTAGCTTTCAACAGAGTCCTATCATCTAAAAGCCAGTGTTTAAATTTTACACTCAGGGCTTTTCCCCCCTTCTGCTTCCTCTTTGACAATAATAATGCAGCTGAGAATATGAAAATAAATGTACCAAAAGGCTAACAAAATGGTGAATCTGGTTGAAAGGCACATGGCAGAATTCTCTGTATTTCAAAGTAAAATGTTTTTTAAAGTGCAACTAGCATTTATCTAGTATTTATTCTACACCAGGCCGTTCTAAACACTTCACATATATTAATTCTTACATAGACACTAAAAAATTGGACTAATACTTCTATTTTACACACATAGTATTTTCATTTTACAAGCACACAGATTAAGTAACTTGTTCAAAGTTACACAGCGAGCTGGAATTCAAGCTCAAATTGTCAGACTCAAGGATCATGCACTTGACCACTACGTCCTATTGCCTCTTTAAACCCAAAGATGCTAGTTTTGCAGACATTACTCATCATGTGATATTTGACTGGGGCCAGGGAATGGCTTGTAGGGAGCTGTGTGGGAATAAAGGCTGAGAATAGACTGACTGGATTAGGGGGGGGATGAAGGCTCCCTTGTTTTGACTGGCTACTTGGCAGTTAATGATAGAGAAAATACTTAGACTCCTCCAAGACCCGCACCTTAATGGAAATCACAAAGTGTCCTCCATTACGTAGGAAGGTGTGGGCATTCAGGGCTACAATCCGGGTCTGGTCTGGCTGGGCCACATCGGCAAAGATCACATCCACCATTGCTAGGGAGAAGGAAGTGGCAGTTAAAAGCTGGGTCTGCTGATCTTCCCAGCTCCTCCCAGGGGGCCTGCAGACTCCTGGCAGTCTTCCCTGCTTCCAGTCTCACTTCCCCCCACTGATTCCCCCTCCCTCCACGATGCCCCCAAGATGGGTCCAAAACCCAGTCACATTATTCGTTCACGCCTCTTGTAACCCATGGTTGCCACCTACTCTGTGGCCAGCCCCGGACCGGACATGGGGGACAGAGAGACCAGTCACAC
>NW_006290668.1:252311-255127 GCF_000327345.1 Myotis davidii | reverse complement strand
GAGCGGGGAGAAAGACACATTATCAAAAAGGCAAGGCAAATAAAGGTGAGCACTTACAGGCAAGAGCATTTGCAGGATGGTCACATGAAAACAAGTTGCAGGACAAGGGGTATGGTATAGGTGCATGGAAAAAAACTCACAGAAACCAGCAGAATGCAAAATAATATTTTTAAGGCAGTATGATTAAAAAAAACCCCAAAAACTTAAAAATATGGGAAGATGTTGTAATGAAACTAACTTTTTAAAGTTGGACAAAGCAGACATCAAATTGTTTATATGTCACCTCAGAGGGTGATTTTATAAAGAATTCCATTTTACATCTTGCTTCTGAATATTTTTAAAAAAATCAAAACAATTGACATTTACAATGGGCTCCTCTGGGCCAGGCCACACTCAGTTTGTGCTTTCTGGGTTATGATCTAAGAAGACGAGGAGAAGGACCTCTGAAGGAGGCTTTTGTTGTTGTTGTTGTTCTTACTCCTCACCCAAGGGTATTTTTTCCATTGATTTTTTTAGAGAGCGTGGGAGGGAGGAGGGAGGGGTGTGAGAGAGAGCAACATTGATTGGTTGCCTCCCACACCTGCCTGGGGATTGAAACTGCAACCCAAGTATGTGCCCTTGATTGGGAATTGAACCCATGACCTTTCAGTGTGTGCGCCGATGCTGTAACCACTGAGAAACACCAGCTAGAGCTGAAAGAGGCTTTTCTACATAAGCCAGGGGCAGTGTGAAAGTACTATATTTTAGAGGGAGAAAGGAAGTATGGGGTGGCCTAGGGAGAGGGGCACGAGATAAGAGAGGAGGCTGGCATCTGAAGGTGCCAGAGACCCTGAAGCAGATCCACCATCTTCTCAACCTCACCTGGCTCCCCCAACCCTTTTTATTCCTGCAGACTCAAGAGGCCTGCTCATCCATTCCAATTCCATCCAAATTAGGGCCCTGGCCTCTTCCAGGGAGTGGCCTATCCTACCCCACCCGGGCCAACCCCTGATCCCTCACCAATGAGCATGCGGTATTTGTGCGGGTGCCGAGCATCTTCAATGACAGGAATAATGTTAGTCCTCTTCTTGGCCAAGTTAATGAGGTCACGGCCAGAGCGGTGGGAAAACTCAACTGCATAGACCAGACCATCCTAAAATAAATCAAATAACAACAATGATACTAGTTCTCATGTATGGAGCACCTACTTTGGGCCCATACACTGCATGTAGCATATCTTCAAATCTCCAAATCTAAACCCTACCACTTAACAACTATTATTATTATGTCCATTTTACAGATGAATAAACTGAAGTCCAAAGATATGAAGTTGCTGGCCGAGGTTTATTCACTCCCGCTTTGCCTGATCTGAAAACCCAAGCCCCCAATACAGGCTTAAAACCAGGAAGCTAGCGCACAGAGATGAAGTCATCACAGCTAAGACTATCTGCAATAGATCAGGCATTGCTCTAAGCACTTTACAGGAATTAACTCATTTATCTTCACAATAACCCTATTTTCCAGAGGGGTAAACTGAGGCCCAAAGAGATTAAATAACTTGTGAAAGTCATGTCACTGTTAAATGCCTGCACCAGTGCCTGGGTTTAATAGGCTCTGTAATGTAGATGAGTTGGAGGTCATGAAATGACATGCACAGGTAGCCTCTAAACAGGGAGCTTGTACAGCCACACTGAAATGCAGGCCCAGAAAATGAGATTTGTTCTTTCAAGAGAAACTAGAAAATCAGATTTTGGGGGCATAATTTTTTTAAAAGGGCAACTAAATCAAGTAGTCTGGTATATCCACGGTAGTCTGGTGTATACTTAGTTCTGGGCCTGGCTAACAACAGTCACCCAATGCCCATGCCCCTTTCCTCTGGGCCAAGAACTCAGAAATGAAGCTGAATGAGGCTTTGGAGAGCAGGTAGTTCAAGCTGCTTCTTTTACTCACAGGCACTTTAGGAGGGAAAGGCCTAGCTCCATGGCGTGCAATGCAGGGAAGGAGCCAGGGCCTGACTCCAGGTTGGCAGAAGCAGCAACTTTCCTCTCCCTCCTACCTTACCACCAGCCCTCACTCATCATCTAATCCCCATAACTTCACCCACTCACCGGGCCTACGATGTCAGAGACATGAGAGACGGTGGTGCCCGAGGCAGCCCCAAGGTAGAGCACTTTGGCCCCTGGCTTGATGTGGATTTGGTCCACTCCGCCCAGGATAGCTGCTGCCAGCTTGGAGCGGAAGGGGTTCCAGGCACGATACTCGATTTTGTCATCTCCTTCCTAGGCCAGGAGAGATGGAATGCAAGTCAGTGCCAGACTCTTCTTCAAGCCCCCACTGCCCTTAACCCTAGGGCCCTCAAAGAAACTCAATCACTGTACAAGAAACAAATGTGGGCACATATCAGTGACCACAACAGATGCAATGTCTGCCTTATAATGGAAGCTACTAACTCATGGAAATGGGGCAACACCAGACAATAAACAGAGACAAGATCATACCAGATCTATGCATTCCTTCCACAAACATCTGCCGTGCCAGGACATACTGTGTGCAGACCCTATATTAGGCACTGGGGATACCTAGTTACCAAGACAAAGACCCGTGCCCTGAAAGAGCAAGTATGTAATGAACTGACTGACACACACAGTTGACATAGAAGCCAGTGACAGGCACTAAGGAGAAAGGATCAAGCCGGAAAAGTAGATATGAAGTACAGGGAGCAGGGTGAGAGGCAGGTGAAAATGAGAAAGGGTGGCCAGGGAAGAGCCAAGAAGCAGACCTGAGGAAGGTGAAGGGCCATTCAAGTTATCTTGGGAGGGAAAGCTCATTCCAGGCGG
>NW_006290668.1:247967-252121 GCF_000327345.1 Myotis davidii | reverse complement strand
CCATAGAGAAAATGACATGGGATAATAGGAAAGGGGGACCTGGCCTGTGTGGCTTGGTTGGTTGGGCTTCAGTCTCCTGCACAGAAAGGTTGCCAGTTCAATTCCTGGTCAGGGCACATGCCCAGGTTTTGGGCTCAACACCCAGTAGGGATGTGCAGGAGGCAGCCAATTGATGCTTTGGTCTCACATCAATGTTTCTCCCTCTCCCTTCTTCTCTCTCTCTCTGAAAATCAATTTTAAAAAATCTTTGAAAAATAGGGCGCCCTAGCCAGTTTGGCTCAGTGGATAGAGTGTCGGCCTGCAGACCAAAGGGTCCCGGGTTTGATTCCAGTCAAGGGTTTGATGCACGTACCTCAGTTGCAGGCTCCTCCCTGGCCTGGGTCCTGGTCAGGGCTTGTGCAGGAGGCAACCAATCGATGTGCTTTTCTCACATCGATGTTTCTCTGTCTTTCCCTCTCTTTTCCACTCTCTCTAAAAATCAATGGAAAAATATCCTCGGGTGAGGATTAACCAAGAAAAGAAAAATAGGGCAAGAGATAGGTGGTGAGGGCTGTTTTTTTACAGACAGCGTAGTGAAAGATGGCCTTTGAGAAAGACAAGGTCACACCTGACCAGACACGCTGGTGTAAGAGGGAACCAGTCACACATAGAGCTGGGAGACGAGTATTCCAGGCAGGGGAACAGCAAGGTCAGTGAGTTAGAAGACACTCAGTCAGGGGGACAGTGGAAGGAGGTGAGGCCAGGGAGTGGCAAGGGGAAACAGAAATGTGAAGGGCCTTCCTGAAGGCAATGGGAGTCATAGAAGGCATGTGGGGAGGGAAGTGCATGATCTGACTTATGTATTAAGACAATGCCCTCGCTGTCCCATGTAGGACACATGGTGGAGGCAGGGAGACCAGGACAACATCAGCTGGCGCTCTGGTGGATTTGAGAGGAGCCCAGGTCTCACCGAAATTGAGACTCTCTTTTCTCCATAAACTGATTCTCCAGGGACCAGATTCTTGGTGACTAGGGCATCTTCCTTTCCACGACAAATGAAGACACCTAAGTGAGGGGATCAGAACAGCGGTAAGGACTCTGGGCCCTGCCCCACCCCACCCTCGGCAGGTTCCTTGCCTTCTTCACTCACCCTCATGCCGATGAGGTTCCACCATCACATTTTTCCCTGACTGATTTCCTCTTTTTCCTCCCCTACCACGACCCCGGTTGCCACCAGACTGGAACCCGCCACCTAAAAGGGAGCGACTCAGTGAGAGAGAGAGACCCCACATTTATTCCCACTCCACCCCCCAAGCTCAGGGAAAGCCTCCTCCATCATATCTCCCAATCTTACTCACCTCTTCCTCCTCCTCCTCCTCGTCCACGGCCTCTGAAGCCTCCACCACGACCTCGGCCCCCACCAAAGCCACCTCGACCCCCACCAAAGCCGCCTCGGCCTCCACCTCGACCCCCACGGTCACCAAAGCCCCCTCGGCCACCAAAGCCACCCCCACGGGGGCTGAAACCTGTAATGGAAACAGAAACAGGAATCAGGGCAACGAAGCTGGAAACGTTACTCCTGCACCTCACAATTCTACTCAGGAGAGAAAATGGAGAAACGTGTACCAGGCAGCATGTATATGAATGTCCACAACAGCAGAAAAATCAGGACTAATTCAAATGTCCACAGGCACAACGGACAAAAAAAGGAAAAAAAGGGAAATATTTACAATAAAAATGAAAAGGACCTATAGCTACCTGCCAAAGATAGATAAATCTTAGAATCAAAATGTTACATGACAAAGCAAGTCTAAGGAAACCACATTCAATATAATATCCTAATAAAGAGGGAATATGCAAATTGATAGTCACACCATCACAAAGATAGCGGCGCCCAGTCCCCTCAGCCCCGCCAGAGTCCCCAGTCCTTTCAGCCCCATGGGGGGTGGGGGTGGGGGAAAGAAGCATAGTGTGGCTGGACCCGTCCTCAGGTGGGTCTGGCCGCTCCTTGCGTCCCCTCAGCCCCCTAGCCACCCAGGGTCAGCCTGAGGTGCAGGCAAGCCTCGGATGTTGGCTGCCCAGCCGCCCAGGGCAGGTCCAAGGCGCAGGCAACTGCCGAGGCTCAGGTAACCAGGGCCAGCCGAGGCTTGCGCTGCCGGCAGTGGCAGCAGCAGAGGTGTGATGGGGGCGTCGCCTTCCCCTGATCACCAGGTCACTTCCCGCCCCTGAGGGCTCCCAGACTGTGAGAGGGGCAGGCCGGGCTGAGGGACACCCCCCTCCAGTGCATGAATTTTCATGCACCAGGCCTCTAGTCCTTTCTATAAAGTTCAGCAACTGAAATGAAACAATGCTATGCTGTGGTGACATATGTGATAACTGATGTCCCACCTCCATTCCACAAGAGTCAAGGGATGATAAATGCAAAACCCATGATACTGGGTAATGGAAGGGAGAAATTACGGGGTTAGGATAGGGGAGGGGTACAAAGGTAGATGTATCTTACTGTCAATATTCTGTTCTTGGTTGAATGGTAGATTCACAGAATTCATTCTATATTCAACTAGAGGCCCAGTGCACAAAATTCGTGCACTCAGGGGAGGGGACCCTCAGCCCAGCCTGTGGTCTCTCGCAGTCCAGGAACCCTCAGGGGATGCCATGGAGGCGGGAGAGGCTCCCACTACTGCCACTGCGCTCACCAGCCATGAGCCCGGCTTCTGGTGCACTGACCACCAGGGGGCAGCTCCTGTGTTAAGGTCTTCCCACTGGTGGTCAGTGCGTGTCATAGCGGCCAGTTGCTTCACATATTAGCCTTTTATTATATAGGACTAGAGGCCCGTTGCACAAAGATTCGTGCAATAGGCCTTCTTTCCCCTGGCTGCCAGCACCCACCTTCCCCCTCATAGCTTGATCTCTGCTTCGCCTGCAGACCTCACCGACGGGCTCCTGGGTCCTGGGGGGCCGCCTTGCCTGCAGCCTGGCTTTCTGGCAGCTCTTGGGGTCGCACACGGGGGCCTGGATGGTGGCTCCCGGTGTCCCGCCCTGCCTGCAGTATGCAAATTAGCCATCATCTTTGCTGGCAGTTAATTTGCCTATCGCGCTGATCAGCCAATGGCGATGGTAGCGAAGGTACGGTTACTTACCATGTTAGTCTATTATTAGATAGGACAGTAATTAGTCTGCAGAACACTGTGCACGCATGTGCGTGTATGTGTGTGCGTATGTGCATGTAGGTGCGCGTTAGTGTATGCATGCATGCATGTGCTCCCTGGGGTGGTAGGGTCAAACATCTTCCTACGCCTACCCTTGTATCTGAAACAAAAGTGCAAACACCCAAACAGAGGGGAGCTCGGTGTGATGCCTTTCCTGCTAACTGATCTCCTGCTTCCAAGACTGCAGAAGTCTCTGCCAGCTCAGGGAAAAATAGAAGAAAAAAGGAAAACAAATTGTGCTTTATGGATGGGCAGTTCATAAGCAGTTTAGGGCTTATCAACAAGATTGAAAGTTTAAGAAAAAAAAGATTCAGAGACTTAATTTTGATCATTCAGGATAGTGTAAATGTTCTTCACTTCATTGAGCACAAAACAATGTTTGAAGCAGACAGACTTCTGGTGCTAACAGATTCAATATGTGACTTTTGACAATTTCAAGAGCTCTTTAGTAACAGTCATGGTCAGGGCACATGCCTGGGTTGATCCCCAGTAGGGGTATGCAGAAGGCAACTGATCAATGGCTCTCTCTCTCTTCACTGGTGTTTCTCTCTCTCCCCCTTCCATTCTGAAATCAATAAAAATATATTAAAGATAAATACAAATCAATGGGAAAAAATCCTTAAATGAGGATTAAGAAAAAAATTAAAAATAAATAAATAATCTGACCTGATATAAACTATTCAATAGCAAACTTGCTAACGTTTTTGTAAAGGTGCATTATATTCACTTCCTATGAAAACTTCGCGCATCTTAATGGCATTAAAGATGAATATGTGCAACTTCTTAATAGCTATTCCTAATAAATTGGTAAAAATTAAGTTTCAAAACTCCTACACATAACCAAAATTTGTTAACCTTTTTTCTACCCTCCCCCAGACTACTGTCCATGTGGCAGCTAGTGATGCCCTTTTTAAAATAGGGCATCAAACACTAACCAGTTTGGCTCAGTGGATAGAGCATTGGCCT
>NW_006290668.1:220935-247940 GCF_000327345.1 Myotis davidii | reverse complement strand
ATTCCTGTCGGGGTCATGTGCCTTGGTTGTGGGCACATCCCCAGTGAGGGGTATGCGGGAGGCAGCTAATAAATGTTTCTCTTTCATCGATGTTTCTGGCTTTCTATTCCGCTCCCTTCCTCTCTGTTAAAAAATCAATAAAATATATTTTTAAAAAATAAAAATAAAATAAAATAGGGCATCAGATCTCATCAGTACCCTTCCTAAATCTCCTCAGTGATTTCCCATCACATTCAAATGAAATCAAAATTCCTTTCTCTGGCTCCAAATGTCCTAAAAGGTCTAACCCTTGGCTAATCCCTGGAACCTAGACATTCTAATTGTCTTGGGTGGAAGCCTAGGTAGGGAGCTTTTTAAAAAAAATATTCTTTATTGATTTCAGAGAGGAAGGGAGAGATAGAAACATCAAATGATGGGAATCATCGATTGGCTGCCTACTGCACGCCCCTACTGGGGATCGAGCCCACAACCCAGGCATGTGCCCTTGACCAGAATCGAACCCTGGACTCTATAGTCCACAGGCCAATGCTCTATCCACTCAGCCAAACTGGCTAGGGCCTGGGTATGGGTGCTTTTTAAAGTTGTCCAGGTTATCTTAATATGTAGCCCAAATTGAGACCCAACATCACAGGGCTCTGACTTCTGCTGAGTTTTCTAACCTCACTCTCTTTATGCTGGGCACTATGTTCTTCCTCCCCAAGAACAAACTCACTTTCTAGCTTTTCAACCTTTAACATCTGCTGTTTCCACTGCCTGGATCCTGAACATCTGCTTGGCTCACCCACTCTTTCACTGTACTCAGGTCCCTGATTAAATTTTCCTTTTCTGGCTTTTTTCTTTTCTTTTCTTTTCTTTTCTTTTCTTTCTTAATATATTTTTATTGATTTCAGAGAGGACCGGAGAGGGAGGGAAAGATAGAAACATAAAGATGAGAATCTCTGATTGGCTGCTTCCTGCATGCCCTGCACTGGGGAATTGAACCTGCAACCTGTGCACATGGCCTGCCTAGGAATCGAACCATGACCTCCTGGTCCATAGGTCGACACTCAACCACTGAGCCATGTTGGCCCTTTACCCCACTTTCTTTTTTTCCCCCTAACAATGACCATCCATGGCATTTTTTTTAATTGACTGATTTTAGAAAGGGGGGGGGGCGGGGAGGGAATAAGGAAGAGAGCGGGAGGGGGGACATGGAGAGAAAGAGAATTTGTTCTACTTATTTATATATATTCCTTGGTTAATTCTTTTATGTGCTCTGACCGGGGATTGAAGCCACAACCTTGGTTTATCAGGATGACGCTCTAACCAGCTGAGCTACCCAGCCAGGGCCTCATCCACGGCATTTTTAACATTAGTAATGCCTGCCTCCCCCATTAGAACCAAGGCCAAAAGAACAGGGATATTTGTTTTAGTCACCACTGCATCCCCAGCACCCTGCATAACATCTGGCACAAAGTATAGGCTCAAGAAATATTAGGTACACCATCTGCTGATGACTCTTAAGCCTCTGGGTTCTGCTTCATGGAGAAAGCAGCCACTCTGTTCATTTAAGAAGCAGGAGATCCGATGGTGATCAGAGCCCTGGTTCCTCTCCTCAAGCAGATCATGTATCCCACACAGGGAGATGGCCACACCATTTGCAATCCTAGAGAGTAGAGAAGGTTCCTGGAAGTCTTGAAGACATCTCTAAAATAGAGATATGGAGATAATGCAGTGCCTTCGTCATAGACTTGCAAAGATTAAATGGCAATACACACAAAACGCTTAGTATACTGCCTAGCACACGGTTTGAATATTATTCAAACTTACGGCAACGAATCCTCCCTCCTACTTAGGGGAGAAACCATTAGGTCTAAGAGACTCTACTCAGGCCTGACAGAACAGAGACCTAGAAAGTAGGGGCATGGCATGGAGTACAACGGGCATGACAATAAACTTTTAGTGCCAGACACTCAAAACCTGTCTTGATCCATTTCAAATCCTGGGGCTCTTATAAAAAATGTACTGAAATTGCCCACTCCTCACCAAAAGCTTCTCCTCCCATAACCTTCCCCATCTCAAAAATGGCAACTCTACCCTTCTAGTCCCACAGGCCAAAACCCTTGGTTATCCCTGACTCCTCTCACACCCACATACAAGCTGTTGATTTTGTCTTTAAAATCTATTTTCAAATGGTAACAATTTGTCAGCCAGGTTGATTGCTACTGCCCTGGTCCAAGTCACATCATCTCCTTGTAGATTATCGCAACCAACTTCCTACTGGTGTGCCTGTTTCCACTCTTGCTCCCCTAAACTCTTTTTACAGAGGGTCCTTTAAAAAAACAAGTGTCAATCAAGTCTGACTGACATCGGGTCCTTGCTCAGAATCTCCCCAAAGCTTCCTCTCTTATTCAGACTAAAATCCCCCTGAAGAGCTGACTTCTGACAACTTCATATCCAAACACACTGAGGGGCAGGTTTGGGAGGAATGTGTAGCCTCCATTCCTGGGAGAACCAGATCACAGGATGCCTGTGGCAATGCCAGGGTCTCAGTGGAAGATACACTAGCACCTCCCACCCCACTCCATCAGCAGATCCCCAAACACGGAAGAGAAAGAGAACTTGGAAGGGGCCATGGATCCACAAACCCCCTCACCAGGTGACCCAACCTCTCCACAGGCTGAGAGGGGGCAAAAGTGTCTGTAGCAGAAAACAGACGCTTTTGGTTCCAAGTGGGGAGACTTCCCCAACTCCAGCGGAGCAAGTTGGAGGGATGGGCGCAGGCTGACTGAGGAAGAGCTGAGATACCAGGAATAAGGGTCCTAATTGTGTTCCCCTTGAGAAAAAAATATAAACGTAACAATTGGAGCCAACACTATTGTATCTCAAGCACTGTGCTATTTTTATCAGCTTTACTGAGCTATAATTTTCACATAACATTGTGTAAGTTTAAAGTGTACAACCTTTGATCTGATACATTTATATGCTGCAAAATGATGACCGCCCAGTGCTATTTTTTTAACAAGACCTTACTAAATTGTAACTGGGCGCCATTTTATTGATGAGAAAACTGAGGCACCAAGAGGGAAGACCACTTGCCCAAGGTCACACAATAATTAAAAAGCAGAGGCGGGATGGAAACTTTGAACTGGGGCCTTTCTGCTGTCAAAGCCAGGGCTCTCAGCATTCCCTCCTGAGGGTGGTGGGGTGGGGTCATCATCATCTGGAGAAAAATCGGATAAATAAAAGCACTCCCGCCCGGTGACTCCCTCCCTCCCCGACCCCGCTAAGCCTACCCCGGACTTGGAAGTTTGCGCGCCGCGTACTTGAGCAGCACCAGGCCCACGCTCTCCACTCCATGCTCAGGGACCCGCCCCCCTGGGAGGAACTGGAGCGGGAAAGTGGGCCAGAGGGAGGCGGACCATCAAGCTGGGAGTCCTCACCGTCTCCGGCCCCTCCGAGAAGGTAGTGGGTTGGGGGCCAACGGGACGGAGTAGCGGCGGCAACCGGGGGCCTCCTAGACTCAACTCTCGGAGACCACACCTCCGAACCAAGAGAGAGTCCCCAAACCGAAGCCCGCAGAGCTCCGACCCCAGACGCCTGGACCCAACACCGACTGCCGCCCCGCTCCAACACCCGAGAACCTGATCGAGACCCCAGTGAGACGGGTGTCAGTTCAGGACGCCCAGCCCAGGACAGACTCTCGACACACGACCGTGACCTCCGACGCCAGTCACACACTCCCACACCTGGACCCTAGGTCAGAATTAACCACAGCGCGGAACCAAGACTCTCCCACACGACGCCTCAGAACCCCTGCCTCCAGGCCAAGGCCCCGCACCCCATTCCCGCCGGCTCCAGTCCCTGACCTCCGACCCCCGCCCCGCCCCGCCCCGCACCTGGCTTCATGGCGAGAACAGAGCGGCGCGGGTCCGGTTTCTGCGGCGTCCGGAACCTCACGAGTAGGGGCTTTCGCACGTGGAAAGGAGCGCACGCGCGCGGCAACGTACGACGTGTGACGCAATCACGTAACCCCGCCCCTCGGAGCTCCAGCCCCGCCCAGACCCTGCGCTCCGTGGGCGGGATGCCTGAGCTCAGGGCTTCGGGACCCGCTGGGCGCTACCTCTGCTAGAGCAGAGACTCTGTTCCAAGCTTCCTCCTTCACAGGTTTGAGCACTCCAGTAATCAGGGCTCATCTCTAGCCTTCGCGTGGGCTGCGCCCTCTGCCCCTCTTCTCTAGTCCTAGGTAACTCCCTAAGGTCCCCTCTACCCCCAAAACCTTTCCCTGACCCATTTCCATCCTCAAGAACGTGGACCGACTCTGGACTCCCATTAATACATTAGAAAAGCATTAACTTTGCGCCTGTCTGTACCAGACACTTTTCTAGGTGCTGGGAATACAGCGGTAAACAAGACACGCAAATCCCCACTCGATACTTTGCATCTTAGCCATATATATATTTGATTTTAGAGGCGCGGGGGTCGGGGGGAGAGAAAGAGAAGAGAAACATCCATGTGTGAAACATCTAAGGCTGCCTCCTGCATGCCCCCTACTGGGGAACCAGCCCAAAACCTACACACGTGCTCCCACCAGAACGAACTACCACCTTTTGGTTCGGGGGAGGACGCTCAACCAACTGAACCGCACCAGCCAGGCCTGGAACTCATTTTCTAATGGAGAAAGAGACACCAAACATGTTGATTGTTACAAGGCAATACGGGTGCTTTGGAGAAAATACCTGCAGGGAGGAGGATAGGGACCGTTGAGGGAGGAGTGAAATTTCTCACGGGGTATCCAACAAGCAAAAAGCTAAAGGCGATGAGGAGTGAGGCAAGCTCTTGCCTTGGGGAAGAGAGTTCCAGGCAAAGAGGATTGCAGGTGCATAGACCCTGAGGCAGGAAAGGGAGCAAGAGTTGGAGAAACAGCAGTGTGGTTGGGGAAGAGTGGGAGGAGATGAAGGTAGAAAGGTAACAAGATATTGTGTGCAGCCTCCTGGACCATGGTGAGAACTTCGGCTTTTACTCTGCGTGGGATGGACCTATGGGAGGGTCCTGAACACAGCATAAGCATGATCTGACATGGGGGTCACTCTGGCTGCATGTGGGAAACAGAGTGTGGGAGTAGGGATAAGAACAGGAAGGCCTTGGAGGGGCCTTCTGCAATGGATCAGGTAGAAGACAAGGGTAGACAAGATCAGGGTGCGGGCAGAGAAATGGCTGAAGATTGAGCAGATTCTGCATAAGTATTGAGAATTTTTTTATAATATTAATATTTATGCTTAAATTCTTTCCACAAATCCAAAGAGTGCTATTATAAGAAGTTACAAATAACCTCCAGGAGAATCCCCTGGTCTTTCATTGTTGTTTCACTCACACCTAGAACAGGGCCTGGCAGAGTGAGTGAGTGTTCAGTGGTGTTTTGAGTTCTCTGGGAAGGCTGTTCCAGAGCACAGAATCATTCCTGAAAATTTATCAACATGGAAAATCTGCTGAGTCTATTCCAGATTTCTAGGAGCGGTGTTATAATTCAAATGGCTCTGATCCAGGATAATGGCCCATACTTACGAATTTTAGTGTTTGCCTTCCAATTAAACCTTTTTTTTCCTTAAAGGACAAAAATACTCAGAGTACAGAGCAGATTTAAGGTTGCCAGCTCTGGTTTCTGGAATCTTGGCACTATCTCTTGGCTTGGAGGTATTTCACCTGCCAACTTGCTCCTCAGACCTGAAATTAGCACTCTCAGTGAGTAATTAGTGGGTGCCTTCTGGTCTTGTGCTGGGCACACAATGCTGACTGAAACAATCTTAGTTAGTCCTTGACCTCCTGGAGATGCCAGTCCAGTGGGGGAGACAGACTGGTCCCCAGCCAGTATCAGCCCAGAGTGGTCAGGACTGGAATGGGGAAGATACAGGCAGAATGGTTAAGGCTGGGATGAGGTGGGCACCGAGGGCTTTTCCAAATGCCTCTCCATACCCTTAACTTCCTTTGCCTTCCTTCTCTAAACACATCCTAGCTCTCTCCTGAAGACATGTTTTTCATGCAGACCTTCTAAGCCGGGGCTGTTTTTCTCCTCCTCAACTCTCATGCCTAACAGGCCTTAGATGGGATAAGATCCTCCTTGCTCCTCATTGCCACTTCTAAACCATTCACTCTCTCTCTTCTCTAAGCCCCTAACTTTGAAGCTTATACATTCTATAGCACCTTTTCCCATCCTTTTTGCCTGCTCTATCACCTCCCAAGTCATGTCATTATTTTAACTCCAGGCTCCCTGCCACTCAAGCTGCTCCTATTATAATTCTTGGTGATTTCTAAATATCCTGGACTATTCTGGCCTCTTGGTGCCTTGGCTTCCTCTCCTCTAGAGATCCTGTCGTGTACCCAACCCTTCCTTCTCACAGTCACACCTGGACTTTGTGTGGGGGACTCAGGGGTGACTGGCAGCCCAGAGGTCCCAACCAGGTTGGGGAGAAAGACCCATTCCCAGACAATGATGGCACCCAAACCGCAGCCCCTATGGAATTTTAATTACATGTATCTCGCTCTCTGCCCATCACTCCTGTCTCTCCAGCTAACTCCCTCTAGAGTTATTGCTCCAACCGTCACAGCCCCAACAATTCATTAGCCTGACCACCTTTTCCCCCGCCCTCACCCCCTCATGACTACCCAGCCTGGCTCCCACCCATCATCATCACCACTCCTTTGCTCACACAACATATTCTTTTCTAACTTTGTCTTTTTCACCTTCTGCACCTGCACCCTGGCAGCTGAATGTGGATGGAGAAAAACACACCCACTCTGACTGGTCTCACATTGTGTTCATGACCACAAACCCAAGTGGGCCCTAAGCTGCCCAGACTTTCCGGCACATGTCCCTAACCCATTCATTTTCCCATATTATTTTCCCCCTATTAGTTGTATTGGGAACCTGTGTTAATTTTTAAGCACTTTATTACGATACAATTTACATGTCATAAAACCCACCTGTTTCAAAAGTACAGTTCAGTGAATTTTAATGAATTTATACAGTTGTGCAACCATCACCACAATTCCATTTCGGGACACTCCCATTTCATACAAATGGAATCATATAATATGTAGCATCATGTGTCCAGTTTTTGTCATTTTTATGTTCCATGTTGTTAAGTGTATCAGTAGATCATTCCTTTTTATTGCTGAGAATTCCATTGTATGGATCTTTCACATTTTGTTTATCTATTCACCTGTTGATGGGCATTCGAGTTGTTTCCAGTTTGGGGATTATTGTGAATAATGCTGCTATGAACATTCATGTATACAAATATATGTGTGGACATAAGCTTTGATTTTTCTTTTTTTAAAAAAAATATATATTTTATTGATTTTTCACAGACAGGAAGGGAGAGAGATAGAGAGTTAGAAACATCGATGAGAGAGAGACATCCATCAGCTGCCTCCTGCACATCTCCTACTGGGGATGTGCCCGCAACCCAGGCACATGCCCTTGACCGGAATCGAACCTGGGACCCTTCAGTCCACAGGCCGACGCTCTATCCACTGAGCCAAACCGGTTTCGGCTGATTTTTCTTGAAAAGAGTCCCAGGAATCAATTGGCTGAGTCCCCGGGGTTAAGAGTATGTTCACCTTTTAAAGAAACTGACACACTGTTTTCCAAAGTGGTTTGACATATTTTCCTGAAAGATTATTTTACAATTTCTCCTCTTTCCAAAACCTTCTCCTGCCCTGGCTGAGTGGCTCAGTTAGTTGGAACATTGTCCCGTACACCAAAAAGGTGAACATACTCTCAGTCAGGGTACATACCTAGGTTGCAAGTTTGATCCCCAGTCGGGCACGTATGGGAGGCAACTGATGTTTCTCTCTAAAAAAAGTAAAACAAAACATATCCTCATATAAGGATTAAAACAAAACAAAACAAAATACCTTGGCCCAGCCAGTATGGCTAAGTGGTTGAGCATCAATCCATGCACCAAGAGGTTGCTGGTTCAATTCCGGGTGAGGGCACGTGCCCTGGTTGCGGGCTTGATCCCCAGTAGTGGGTGTGCAGGAAGCAGCTGATCAATGATTCTTTCTCATCATTGATATTTCTACCTCTCCCTCTTCCTTCTTTTCTCTCTCTCTCTCTCTCTCTCTCTCTCTCTCTCTCTCTCTCTCTCTCTCTCTCTCTCTCTCTCTCTCTCTCTCTCTCTCTCTCTCTCTCTCTCTCTCTCTCTCTCTCTCTCTCTCTCTCAAAAAAAAAAACTACAGGAAACAATAAAAACGTACATTTTTTAAAAGCAGCCTTCCCCTCCTCTGTTACTCTTTATCTGATGACCCTGCTTCCTACTTGAATGAGAAGGTAGAAGCAATCACAAGAGAACTTCAATATCCTCCTATCTCCATTTCTACCAGCCAACTGCACCTATTAGCTCATATGCTGTAAAAGAAATTCTTTCTGTCTTCATACTTTTCACTATGACACCAAATATGTGAGTTTTCCATACCAAGCAATTCTCCAAGTCTCTTCAGACTCCAACTGGTATCCTACAATTCAGTTCAATCCAGACACTACCTGCCGGGGTCCGACCCCAGCAGGTCCAGGGGTCCCCAAAGGTGTGGACGGAGTCGGCGAAGAAGGAATGACACAGAGACAGCATTCAGTTGATCAGCAGCCTTGCCAGGATCTCTAGCCACAATCTCCAGCCAAGTTCTGTGTCCATGTTCTCTTGCTAGGTTCTCCAACCAAGTTCTGTAGCCCGGTTCTGTCCAGGATCTTTTGCCATGTTCTCTCCAGCAAAGTTCTTCTGTCTCTAAGTTCTGTCTTCTAAGTTCTGTGTCTCGGGGCTGTCTCTTGGTTCTGCCTCTCTAGGTTCTGTCTAAGTTCTGTATTCTAAGTTCTGTGTGTAAGTTCTGAGTCCTGTGTTCTTGTTACATCTGTATTTATACCAGTTGATTCCAATCCTATCAATCTCTATTCCAAAGGTTAGGGCGTTTCTTATCTCCATTCCAGGGAGTAAAGATTATGTAGCTTAAGCATGATTGTTTGTAGTTAAAGTGATTAATTACCCGCCTGGCACTTAGTTAAGAGGTTTTATTCCCTCCCTAACTTCAGGGGAAAATCTCTACCTGGGGAAACAACCTTTCTCAGAGAGGTGACCTTGGTTAAAACACATAGTGCCAAGTAGGTGACCAAACATATTAAGGACAGTATGCCATATATGCCAGGTCCCTTGAAACAGCAAGGATGGACCGGCTCCCGGCAACTACCTACCCGGAACGAGCATCAGTTCTTACAGTTCGAAGGCTCAGTCCCTTAAGACTGCCCCCACTTCAGACACCAGTGGCAAGTCCAAGTCCCCCATACTTCTGACCAGCTGGTTGTAAATCAGTTTTCACAACCCTCTCCTCTGTTTGGTAATTTGCTAGAACAGTTAATGAGACTCGGGAAAATGATTTACATGCTTTTACTGGTTTCTTATAAATGATACAACTCAGGGACAGCTAACTGAAGGAGAGGCACAGGGCAGGGTGTGGAGGAAGCAGCGTGGAGCTTCCATGCCTTTTCCAGGAGTGTCACCCTTCAAGCACCTCAATGTGGTCACCAACCTAGAAACTCTCCAAAGCTCATTTTTATGGAGGTTTTGTTACATAGGAACAATTGGTTCAATCACTGACCATTAGTGATTAACTCATCTTCCAGTCTCTCTCTCTTTCCCAGATGTGGCAGGTGATGAAAGTTTCAGCCCTCTAATCTTGATAGGTCTTTCTGGAGAATTTTTCAGCCTAACACAAGACATCTCAGATTGAACACATAGTAGGTGTTCAAACATATTTACTGAATGAAGAAATGGCCATAGCAGAATCCTAAGGGTTAGTCTTATGTACACATTTCAGTGAAAAACTAAATGAGGACCAAGTATTCAGAACTCTTCAGAGGCTATTATGACTGGGACCTTCACGACCTGATTAATTAAAAATATTTTACTGCCCTGGCTGGTTTGGCTCAGTGGATGGAGTGTCAGCCTGCGGACTGAAGGGTCTGGGTTTGATTCCAGTCAAGGGCACATGCCCAGGTTGTGGGCTTGATCCCCAGTAGGGGTCATGCAGAAGGCAGCCAAACAATGATTCTCTCTCATAGTTGATGCTTCTATTTCTCCCTCTCCCGTCTTCTCTGAAATCAATTTTATATATATATATAATTGTGTGAAACATTACACACACACACACACACACACACACACACACACACTAGAGGCCTGGTCCATGATATCCGTGTACTGGGCTGGAGGTGGGAGGTGCAGGGAGGGGGGCGGGATGTTCCTTAGCCTGGCCTACACCCTCTCGCAATTCAGGATCCCTCTCATAGTCTGGGACCCCTCGCTCCTTACCGCCCGCCTGCTTGGTGCTCCTAGCACTTCAGCAGAGGCAGGAGAGGCTCCTGCCACCACTGCGCTGGCCAATGAGCCAGGCTTCTGGCTGAGCGGTGCTCCCCCTGTGGGAGTGCACTGACCACCAGGGGGCAGCTCCTGCATTGAGCATCTGCCCCTTGGTGATCAGTGCGCATCATAGTGACCGTTCAGTCGATTTGCGTATTAGGGTTTTATGATATTTTAGCTCCACCAGCACTTCCCTGGGAGTGAGTTTGGAAATCAAATCATTCAGCCCTAGTTAAGCCTCAGATGACTGCAGCCCTGTACGACACCAAGATTGCTGCTTAGCCTGGCTGGTATGGTTCAGTACTGAGCCAAACCGGTTTCGGCAAGGAGGTCATGGTTTGATTCCGGGTCAGGGCATATACCAGGGTTGCAGGCTCGATCCCCAGTGGGGGGCGTGCAGGAGACAGCTGATCAGTGATTCTCTCTCATCATTGATGTTTCTATCTCTCTCTCCCTCTCCCCTCCTCTATGAAATCAACAAAAATATTTTTAAAAAATATTTTAAACAAAATTTTAAATCCTACACAAAAGTAGAGAATACAAGAAACCTCCACTTACATATCACACAACCCTAACAATTATCAACACTTTGTCAGCCTTATCTATTGCACCATCTTTTTTATTTTTGGCTAGAGTATTTTAAAGCAAATCCCAATATGATGCCTGTTTACCCCATATACTTAACTATGCATCTCTTTAAAAAAAAAAACACATTTTCTTACATTATCACACTTAAAAAAATTAACAAGAAATTCTTTTTTTTTTAAGAAATTCTTTTAATAATCGGGTGACGTCTACATTCCTATTTCCTCAATGGTCTAAAAATATGATTTTAAAAAATTGCTGCTTGTTCAAATCAGGTTCCTAACTACCCATCATTTGCATTCTTTGTCCTTTCTCTCTCTCTCTCTCTCTCTCTCTCTCTCTCTCTCTCTCCATTTCTTTGGCCAAGAATCCTCAGAGATTATAATTGAGATTAAAATTTATTGATTTTAAAACTGCTTGAGGTACTACATGCTTACAGAGAGATGCATGCAACTGTGCAGCTTTAAGAGTCATTGCAAAGGCAATAACTCACATAATCATCTCCCTGGTCAACAAATAGGACAGTACCGGTACTCCAGCCCCTTGGTCCTTCTCTTAGGTCTCTTTTATTATGTACACTGTTCTAACTTTGCTTTCTTCACCTCACAACATATCTTGGAGATAATGCCAGAACAGTGTTTAGAGATCGTTTATGGTTTTCATTTATCTGCATAGTTGTCCATCATGTAGATGGAGTGTAATTTAACCAACCAGTCCCCTACGATGGACATCTGAGTTGTTTCAGTCTTTTTCCATTATAAAGAGCAATGCAGTGAACAACCTTTGGCTTACAGCCTTTTATTGCCATTGTATTTTTGGGTTAGATTCCTAGTGGTAAGAGTGCTGGGTCAAGAGAAAAATGCATTTGTCATTTTGCTAGATACTGCCACATTTTGCTGCATTATTTCTATTGGTAACATGATAGTATTCTTTTCCTCATATGTTTCTCGGTAAATATAATGTTGAGTTTTTGTATTTTTGCCTATCTGAGAGGTGAGAGGTGGTGTCTTTGGGTCATTTAATTTGCATTTCTCTTACTATGGACAGAAACAAGCATTTTTTAATCTTTAAGGAGCATTTGTATTTCTTTTTCTATGAACTGTTCAGATCTTTGCCTACTTTTCTATTGGATTGCTGCTTATTCTTCTTTATTTTTAGGACCTCTTAATTTTTTTTTTTCTTGAAAGGAAATTGAATCTAGGCGAGACTCAACAGCCAGAGTCAGTGGAAAGGACTGGCATTGGTGACACACTCAATCCAGGCTCCATCATTATCAACTGTTTACCCTGGGGCAAGTTATTTAACCTCACTAAGCCTATTTCTTTTCTTTCTTTCTTTTTTTAAGCCTATTTCTTTATATCTGTACTCATTTTGTAGGATTATTGTGAAGCTCAGAATAACCTGACATATTAAATGCATACAACATATTTAGGTTTCTTTTTCTGTCACTTGCTTGTTCATATACTCAACCACTGTCTTTTTCTTATTAATTTGCATATTGTAGATATTAATCCTTTATTAGGTATGTTGCAAATCTTTCCTCCAAGTGCACCAGGTGGTGACAGTGGGCATGATAAGAAAGGCAGGCAACCCTAGCTGGTTTGGCTCAGTGGCTAGAGTGTGGCCTGCGGACTGAAGGGTCCCAGATTCGATTATGGTCAAGAGCACATGCCCCGGTGGTGGGCTTGATCCCCAGTAGGGGTTGTTCAGGGGGCAGCTAATCGATGATTCTCTTTCATTGATGTTTCTCTCTCCCTCTCCCTTCCTCTCTGAAATCAATAAAAATATATTTTTTTTTAAAAAAGAAGAAAGGCTGGCAGATTTGTTTTGATATAATCAGGTATGTTTTGATATAATCTAAGTGGATATGTTGATGAACTGAGTGGAGGGCAAAGGGAAGGGAGAAAGCAAGAATAAGTTCCCATTTTCTGGCTGCCAGACTGAGTTGTGCTACTCACTGAGGAGGGGAAGGTTATCCATAAGGAAGGTGGGGACACGTTTGGGAAGGAAGAGAGACTTCAATTTTTTCCTTGTGGATTGGGTAAACACATTAAATCCTCATTCCAACTCTGGATGATAAATACTACTTTAAATATAATGCTATTGACTGACAGTTTCTGTCCCCTCAAAATTCTTTTTTAAAAAAATTTAGTTACATATTTTCATAGGTTAAAACAAAAAATATTGAATAAAATAGCTCTATTTATAAATTACCAAATTATATTCCAAACGAATAACAAACCCCATTGAAGGGGGAAAGTACTAACTCAAGTAACTTTTTAACACAGAACTTTGATATATACCCTTAGTCTAAAGATGAAAAGAATTACAAACAAATACAGAACTCTACCTAACAGGCTTGTTTTTTACAGTGGCATGGATTGGCAGTTCTGAAATAGTCTCTGTATATTGGAGGATTGAGTAAAAGATGAAATATGTTGAGAGCCCAGGTTTCTCACTGTTGTAGGAGATACAGATATGAAATTGGGAAAGCCAGAACGCTGCGGTTTTGGACTGGAACTGGAGGTATCAGCAAGAACTCCTGGACTTGTATTTATGTGTGTATGTATTTCCTACTTCTGTCCACTGAGAGGACACAGAAACAATATCCACTGGGAACAATTCAAAATTCTTATGTTGGAACCTAATCCCCAATGAGATGGTATTTGGAAATGAGGCCTTTGGGAGAGGATTGGGTCATTATGTTAGGGGCAAAATAGAATATTGGGGACTAGCTATGGTTGTGGAAAATATTAATCATGTTCTGTTAACCATAATTGCCTTGTGTTGGTTAAAGTAAGGACATTCTGACCTGGCTGGGAGTTGTATGCCCCCAGGGCCTGGGAGCCAGCCTTGGACCTGGGAATCAACCTTGAAATCATTCCATTCAAGAACTGCCTATTATCATAGAAAGGTTAACAACCTTGTTGCCCAAACGATGGAGTCCCCCTCACCCCAGTCTCCTACTTCCTCATGCCTGTAATCCCTACTTCCCCGTGTAATCTTTGTCTTACCCTATATAAGCAGCTGGCTTATGGGGGAGGGAGGGCTGCAGAGCAGATTTTTGTGGATGAACTGCTGCTCTCCCATGCTGCCGGCAGTATTGGAATAAGCGCTCATATGTGATTCAACCCCTGTCTCTGCTTAATTGGCTCAAGTAGTGACAGGCAACACGGACCCATTGATTGTCCAGTTACAATTAGGGTGGCACCTTTATGAATGACATTAGTGCCTTTATAAGAGGCCCCAGATAATTCCCTTGTCCTTCTGCCATGTGAACACACACAAGAAGACAGCCATCTATGAAACAGGAAGCAAGCTTTCAACAGAACTGACTCTGCTGGTGCCTTGATCTTGGACTTTTCAGCCTCCAGAGCCTGAAATAAATTTGTTTATAACCCCCTGCCCTATTGTATGGTATTTTGTTACAGCAGCCTGAATGGACTAAGACACATGAGAAAACTAAGTGACAGAGAAATTAACTTGCTAGGGTTAGAAATGATAAAGCTGCCAGGCTGGCATGGCTCAGTGGTTGAGGGTCGACCTATGAACCAAGTGGTCCTGGTTCGATTCCTGGTCAGGGCACATGCCCGAGTTGCAAGGCTCGATCCCCATTGTGGGGTGTGCAGGAGGCAGCCTATCACTGATTCTCCTCATTGATGTCTCCTCTCTCTCCCTCTCTGAAATCAATAAAAATATATTTAATAAAAAAGAAATGGTAAAGCTAGACCTATTCTATTTTCTACTCCTGCCCTCCATCCAATCATACATCTTTTTATCCACCCATTCTTCTAATACATTTCCCCATCTCCTCATTCCCTCATCCATCCCTCTCCCAATCCACCCACCTATGTCGTCACCCATCCATCCATCCATCCTTTCACCCACCAATAAACATTCATCATGCGCCAGATTCCCCAAGCATCTGACCCTACTATGCAGGCAGGAAGTCAGGAATAAAACACATGGGTGCCCATCCAGTGTGGCTCAGTGGTTGAGCATCTACTTATGAACCAGGAGGTTATGGGCACATGCCTGGGTTGTGGGCTCCATCCCCAATGGGGGGTGTGCAGGAGGCAGCTGACTGATGATTCTCATCATTGATATTTCTCTCTCTCTCACCCTCCCTTCCTCCCTGAAATCAACAAAATATATATGTATATAGTTAAAAAGACACATGGCATGCAGCTTAGCTTAAGATATTTATTCAATGCTCTCAAAATCAGCCTTAGCGGCTCAGCAGGGAAGGAATACACAGTGATACAGTGCATCCTTGAATTATTGCAGCCTCCAGAGGGATCAGGTCCTGAAGTCCTCATTTCCAGTGGATAACTGGTCAGTCACGACTGCAAGAGACACAGACACTTAGCACTTGCTCTTACAGACTGAGCACCCACCCAACTGCTTCCTTCCCATGAGGATCGAGGTGCCCTGGCCCCAAGTAAACTGGCTTCCATGCTACATCCTCACCATGGGGAGAAGTCCGGTGCTCTCCAGTGCTCCACTGTTGTATTTCCCTGGGAGTTATGCCCATCATTGGTCTGGTCCCCATCAAAGTTTCCACAGGCACCACACAGCATCCCAGCGTGGTCACGGCTGACCATCACGGTCAGCTGCCCATTGGTGCCCAGCTGTACCCGGACCCCTGCCTTCTGCTGGACTAGCATGGAGCCATCCGGATTCCGATTCACAGACACAGATGTTAACACTTCAGCTGGGAGATCTGCTCGGACTCGGAGACCATTCACCTGTGGGTTTTTTTGGGGGGGGGGGCGGGAGACACAGAAGTTAGGCTAGAGCCACAGAAGAGCTGGGATGTTACCAGGATGAAGACCCCAAGCAAGATAACAAGTTCAAGGAGCAAAAGCAGAGAAGCAGATGCTGAAACAGATGAAGACCTGAAAGGATGGAGAGATGATACATAATTTAGTTGGAGATTTGGATGGACGGAGAGAAGATTAGAGAGAGGATGAATGCAGAGATGGATCAACAGATCAATAAGCATATATATACAAGGGGTTACTTTGTACCAGATAGACCAACAATCAATCAAACCCCAGAGTCATCCTGTTTTCAAAATGAAAGAACCCTTGAGCATGTCCTGTAAGTTAGTGGTTCCCTAACAAAAGTAACTTCACGCCTTATTTGCTTCAATGCTGATGTCTGAAGCCAAGTAATGCCCTAGCAAGCATAATGATCACATGAGAAAATTACTGTTTCTCTATCACAGGCTGTAGACTCAGTTAACCTGGTAATCTTATGAGTTTTTTTCCTTTATATAACTGTTATCTTTTTTCATTGATGAATTAATCCTTCTAAAGTTAGACTCTCTAGAGAACTTTGTTTGAAAGTTCTTTTTTTCTAAATGTTTTAGTATCTTGAGTCTTCCTCTGCCAGATGATTGAAGAGAGATGTAGACAGATAGAAAAGATAGGTAGATGGATCTGAAAAGATGGATAGATGAATGGATGGATGCATGGATGGAGGAATAGACAGGTGGAAGGAAGGAAGGAAGGAAGGAAGGAAGGAAGGAAGGAAGGAAGGAAGGAAGGGAGGGAGGGAGGGAGGGAGGGAAGAAGAGAGAGAGTTGAAAAATGGAAAGAGGTGGGAGAAGAGATGGCTAGAAGGAGGGAGAGAAGAAGAAGGGATGGATGCAGCGAAGGAGAGCTGGAGAGGTGAATGGAAAGTTTAACCAGGCTTCAAGCTTTAAAAGTATAAGGACTGGGTCTGAGTCATCTGTGTTACCCAGCACATGGACTGATGCAGAGGGAACAGGGCTGAATGTAGTCAGAAAACCAAACTTTTCCTGGGCACCCCCTAGGTTCCAGGCCCTGATGTGGGTACTGTCGACAAAGTAATGACCAAGATGGACAGGACTCCTGCCCATCTAAGGATCATGTCTAGTGATGAAGGAAGGCGGCAAACACAAAGAAATAATGGATAACTTCAGATAGTGATAAGAGCCTTGAAGGGAATAAAAGAGAGTAATAGCATTGAGATTGGGATGAAGAGTGAGAGTGTCTGCAGGTTATCAGGAAAGATCTCCCTGTAGGAGCAATGCTGGAACTCAGACCTGAAGGACGAGCAGGAGCCAACTCTTAGAGTCTCTGGGAGAAGAGCACTGTTGCAGTGGGAACAGCAAATGAGAAAGCCCGAGGTGGGAACAAGCTTGGCTTTCTATACAAATAGCATACCGGCCAGTTTGGCCTGTTATTAGCATAATGAGGCAGGGAATGAGGCTGGAGAGGCCAGGAGTTGTTCTCTCAAGGACTTGTAGGGCATGGAAGGGAGGTGGCTTGAATTTGGAACGCTGTTCTGGGAAAGCCACTGCAGAGTTCTAAAGAGCAGAATGACCTGATCCATTTTATAATTTTATTTTTATTTTTTTAAAATATATTTTATTGATTTTCCACAGAGAGGAAGGGAGAGAGACAGAGAGTTAGAAACATCGACGAGAGAGAGACATCGATCAGCTGCCTCCTGCACACCTCCCACTGGGGATGTGCCTGCAACCCAGGTACATGCCCTTGACCGGAATCGAACCTGGGCCCCTTCAGTCCGCAGGCCGACGCTCCATCCACTGAGCCAAGCCGGCTCTGGCCATTTTATAATTTTAGAATGGATCTACTGGCTGTGTAGAGAATCGTTTCTTGAAAGAGGAGGTGTCTGTTAACCTGAATTATGAATCAAGCAGATGGCCAGAGAAAAGGACTGATTGGTCCAGAGTACACTAACGAGAGAACTCCTGCCTGGCCAGTGTGGCTCCATGGTTGAGTGTCAACATATGAATGAGGGGGTCACGGTTTGATTCTTGGTCAGGACACATGCCAGGTTGCGGGCTCTAACCCTTGGTTGCAGGAAGCAGCCAATCAATGATTCTCTTTCATCATTGATGTTTCTATCTCTCTCTCCCTTTCCCTTGCTCCCTGAAATCAATAAAAATATATTTAGTCCTAGCCAGTTTAGCTCAGTGGATAGAGTGTCAACCTGCAGACCGAAGGGTCCCGGGTTCAATTCCGGTCAAGGACATGTACCTCAGTTGCAGGTTCTTCCCCGGCCCGGGACCTGGTCAGGACTCTTGCAGCAGGCAACCAATTAATGTGTTTCTCTCACATCAATATACCTCTCTCTTCCACTCTCTCTAAAAATCAATGGAAAAATATCCTCAGTTGAGGAGTAAATAAATAAATAAATACACACACACACACACACACACACACACACACACGCGCGCGCGCGCGCACACACACGCACACGCGCACACACGATGTAAACCATCCACTGGGGGAGGAGTGTGTGCAGCCTGGACTTTCTCTCCCGACTGGGCCTAGAAGACACCAGTGGACATCTCTGCAATCAATAGACAGGTCGTGGAAACAGAGATGTGCTCATCTGGGAACGTTAGTGCAACCTGACATCTGTGCCTGGGTCATGGGCTCTACCATATATGAACTATAAATGAGGAGACTATGAGTCAGCATTAGTCCTGTTAAGCCAAACAGATTCTCTCTCTCAGAAATCTGGAATTGGGGTGATGAGAACCATGGGTTTAGCAAAGAAAAGGCAGTTGTAGGTGACAGGAAGTCAAGGGGCAGAATGGAGGGGGCAGTGGGGCTGGAACGGACTCTTGATGCGAACAATGGGCCTGAGGGGTCCCTAAGAGAAAGCAGAAGGATCATGTGGCCTGTGATTGACAGTGTCAGTGGAAATTCCCACTGAGCACTGTAGTTGGAATCCATCTTGGTTCCTTGTATCTACACACTTACCACCAGCGCCCTGTTCCCATCAAAGTGGTTAAGAGCATGGGTGCTGGTGGGTTCAAGCCTGGGTCTCCCAGGCATTCTCTGAGTGACTTGAGTAAATGACTTTTCCTTTTCGGGCTCTAGTTTCCCTCATTATACATGAAAGTATAAATGAGGATAATCATAGTTCCTGTGTCATGGGGATATTGTAAGGAGTCACAGAAAATGAAGATGATTTGGAAAACAGCAAGTCTAAAAGATGAAGATACACATCCAGACAATACTGCCCGGGCACCTGGACCCAGCCTCTCCTGAGGCTCTCTCCCTGGATTTTCTAATTATGTGGGCCAATGAATTCACTTTGCTCAAGGGAATCTGAATTTGATTTTCTGTCTTTTGCAACCAAGAGTCAAAACTAACATCAAAACAAGTAAATGTCCCTGGCCAGGTAGCTCAGTTGGTTAGACCAAATCCAGAGACCAAACTGTAGAGATCTAGATAAGAAAACAGAGAGCAAGATAGACAGGCAGCCAAGAATGGAGGGACACCGCAACAGGAAGACAAAGCCCAAGGGAGACACGCCCTCGTGCCAAGGCTTACCCACACGCCCTTGTTTGGGGTCACAGTCACCAGCCCATCCTGGAAGAAGATGTGAACCTGACCCACAGCTTCAACTTTGTCATGGCAAGAGTGGACATCAGCGAGCACACGGAACCAGGGGATGGTCTTCTGTATTCCTGGGCAGCGGGAAGAGAGCTCGTAGATGCCAGGGATTCTGACAGTACTGTGGGCTCCATCAAAGGTGGTGAGGTTGGTGCCCACAGAGAGGGAACAGAGACCAGGGGGGACCCAGCAGTCCCGGGACCCAGCTTCGACTTCGCATACGCGACCCAGAGGGCAGCCAGCTGCCTGGCATGTCAGGCCAGTGCTTGAGGAACAGGAACAGCGCTCACTGCAGTCTGGGCTCAGCAGGGAGGAGTTCACCTGTGCACAGAGAGGGGCCAGGTTACCGTGGTGTGGTCGATTGCAACAATGACCACAATCCTTCAACCTTCTGGACACATGCAGATCACTTTGCATCAACTCCCACTAAGAAATGTAGTTTCTTTCCCCTTCCCCACGGATCCAGGTTGGCTTTAAGACTATGCTTTGGTTTTCACAATGCAGCAGAAACAGTGCTGTGTCAGTTTCATGCCAAGACCTCAAGACATTACAGATTCTCCCCCACTCTCCTTCCCAGCCACCGTGAAAACAAGCCTGGGTCTGCCAGAGGACAAGAGAGCCTGTGCAAGAGAGACAACAATCCCCACTGACGACACTCTAAACTAGCTCCAAGCTAACTTAGGGGGGGACTAGGGTTACATGAGAGAGCCTAGAGGACAACAGAACCATCCAGGTGAGCATAGCCCAAACTGCAGGGTTGCAGAAATGTGAACTAAATAAATAGCTATTTTAAGCCACTAAGTTCTGGGGTAGTCTGTAACCCAGCAAAAGCTAACAGACACAGGTAGGGGTGAGCAGGAAACATCTCAGAGTCCTGGCACCCACAGTCCAGAACATAGGGCCCTGGAAATCCAGTTCTAGGAAACTACTTTCTCCTGTGTGTTTTTTCCCTACGTAACCAACTGCTCTTTCTTCACCCATTTTCAAGTTCCTCCCAAATCTTAAATGCTTCCTTGCCCAAGGTTCAGTCCTTAGATCTTTTTTTTCCTTTCTATCTTATTTACTATCTGGTGATCTCAACAAATAAACTGATGAACAAAATAGATCCACAGACATAGAAACATGGAATAGACTGACGAATCTCAGGTGGGGAGAGATTTACCAAAGAATTCATATGCATATGCATAACCCATGGACACAGACAATAGTGTGGTGAAGGCCTGGGAGGTGGTGGAGGAGAGGGTCCATGGGGAAAAAAGGGGGACATCTGTAATACTTTCAACAATAAAGATAAATATTTTTTTAAATCTCATGAAAACTAAAAGTAGTGTCTGCTCCTTAATTGGACCTGATCCTGGGGGTGGGTGATTGTTATAAAGAACATTATGGCCGAAACCGGTTTGGCTCAGTGGATGGAGCGTCGGCCTGTGGACTGAGGGGTCCCAGGTTCGATTCCGGTCAAGGGCATGTGCCTGGGTTGCGGGCGCATCCCCAGCGGGAGATGTGCGGGAGGCAGCTGGTCGATGTTTCTAACTCTCTATCTCTCTCCCTTCCTCTCTGTGAAAAGTCAATAAAATATATTAAAAAAAAAATAGTATTGAATCAGTGTTAATTGCCTGATTTTGAATTGTACTGTGGTGGTATTAAACAAATTTCCTTATTCTTAGAAAACCCATGCTAAAGCACTTAAAGGTAAAGGGGCATTGTGTCTGTAACATATTCTCAATGGTTCAAAAAATGTATATATATATATATTTATATAGCGAGGATGATAAAGCATACATGGCAAAAGGGCAACAGTTGAGTTCTTTGTACTATTCTTGCAAGTTTTCTTTAGTTTGAAGTCTTTAAAAACAAAAGTTTGAAAACTTTAAAATAAAACAAATAAATGCCATCTCTAAACGGACGACTCCCACATTTGTATCTCCACCCCAGAGGCACCAATCCAAAAAACCCTTCACCATTGGCAGAGTGGGGTGGAAACAGACAGGGCTGTGGGAGTCCAGAGGTACCTAACCTGGCCTAGGGGGTCCAGGAGGGCTTCCTATTGGCTGTGAGACCGGAAGAAGCATAAGTTTGCATCTCTTTCTCCAGAAGTCCTGCACATCCAGACCCTCTAGCCCACCTTTTTGCCGTTAGTAACACTGGGATGAATGAGAATGGTTACCCACCTTTCTTTTATTTAATAAATATGCTTTTGAAGAAGTAGGATGCCTAGTGGTTCAGAGGGGGAGCCCAGGCTGCTGGCTGTGCTTCGCAGTATCACCACTTTCTAATAGGTAGCCTGGAGCTGACTTCTCTCTATGCAATTTCTGTATCATTCAAATGTCCCATGGGATTTTATGGTTATTAAATGAATTAACATTTGTAACAAACTTGGCACAGAGTAATGAGGTAGGTAAGTAAGAAATTAGGAAAATTCCCTGGCAAGTGGAATGAGGAAACTGAGACCAATGGTTGAACAAATGGCCGGAACGGCTGAGCAATTAACAGCAAGCTAATACATCACAAAACCCTACCTCCCTCATTGAAGATGCCTAAGAGCAAATGGTTTAAATCACCACAGTCATGGAGGTAGATGACAAAACCCAGTCAGATCCAGACTAATTCAAGGTAGAGGTAAAACTGGCCACACTCCATCATATACCCATTTAAAAATATCAGCATACTAAATAACACAGCCAGAAATCTAATGAAAACTCTGGAGATCCTCCCCTAGCACCTCCCCTAACATCCCTGCCCACAGAAAACAGATAAAACCCCGCAGGACAAAGAACACCAGCCAGCACGGTTCTTCTGAGCGTGCCTGCGCTCCATTCCTCAGGTGTGTCCTTTTGCCTTCTTAATCCTAAACTCTAAGACAGTGGTTCTCAACCTTGGCTGCACATTAGAATCACCTGGGAATCTTTTTAAAATCCTGATTTCTGGGCCTCATCCTCCGGAAATTCTGTTTCTTTGTTATGGGGATGGGGCCACAACATTAGTAACAAAGAAACAGACTTTCCGGAGGATGAGGCCCAGAAATCAGGATTTTAAAAAGATTCCCAGGTGATTCTAATGCGCAGCCAAGGTTGAGAACCACTGCTAAGAGTTCTGATGAGACTCACAACCAGGAAAGCAGTGGGCAGTGGCAGCTCATCTCAGGTTTACCTCCTGATCCTGCCTCACTGTCCTAAGCTTTAATAACTCACTTTCACTTTCACCTGAACTTTATCTTGAATTTTTTCCTGCACAAGTCAAGAACCTGGAAGTCACCTGACATGCAAAAGGTCCCAAACCTTGCCAGAAGCAGTCTGGTAACAAGAGTAAGAGCTCAAAAAAAACATAAATAATAAAGATAAATCACCTATAACAAAAATAAATTAACTTTCAACTTACATTATTAAACTGTTTTTAGCTGTACTACCTACTGCACTGTTGTAAATTTTACTGAGCAGTGGAAGGCAAGGTCCAGTGCTCAGTGGGTGCCTTTCATGTGCAAACTGCACCCAATCCTCAGACACCGATGGCTCAAGGATGATGATAAACCCCATTTTACAGATGAAAAAAATGAGGCTCAGGGAGCGGACTGTAGTAGGTGAATAACAACCATACAGCCCCCTAAAGATATCAAGTCCTAATGACTGGAACCAGTAAATGTTACCTTATATGGGAAAAGGGTATTTGCAGATGTGACTAAATTAAGGATTTAAGATTGAGAGATTACCTGGATAGGCCTTAAGTGCAATCATGTATATCCTTCTAAGAGGGAGGCAGAGGGAATTTTTATCTCACACACAGAAGAGGAGTATGACACAGAAACAAAAACTGCAGTGATGTGACCATAAACCAAGGAATGCCTGCAGCCACCAAAAGCTGGGAGAGGCAAACAGTGGATTCTCTTCTAGCGTCTCTGGAGAGGGTGCTGCCCTGAGCACAGCTTGATTTTGACCCAGTGATCTGATTTCTGATTCATGGCCTCCAGAACTGTGGGGGGATAATTTCTCTTGTTTTAAGCTACCAAATTTATGGTCATTTTATCACCACAGCCACAGGAAACTAATACAAGATGTCACAGCTAGGAAATGTGGATGGCTCCTCTGTCCCCATCCTTGAGTAGGTCAGCACAGAAGTTCTGAGTCTCCTTCAAGCCCTTCCACCCTCCCTGCCCACCTCAAGCCCCTACTCACTGGCAAGTATCGGCCATCGTGGGTGCAGCCGCAGTGCTGGACAGGGACGCAGACGCCCTGGGAGAGCAGGTAGCGATCGTCACACTCACAGCCCTCAAAGCAGTGGGAAGTGCAGCCCGTGAGGCCCGAGAGGGCTGCACAGGAGCCCTGGCAGGAATGTGTACAGATGGAGTAGTGGCTGTGGGCAGGGCACTTGAGTGCTGCAGAGAGAGAAGGCAGGGTGGGGTCATGCCTGCACACTGAGCCCTGGGGACACAAGTGATGAAGACAGCTCCAGGCCCTGCCCTGGAGATCACCTCAGAGGGAAAAACAGTGCTGGCCCAGGGAGATCAGAGCTGCATCGGGGAAGTATAGGCAGAGTGGTCAGGGCGAGGATGGGGCAAAAACAGAGCTAGGACCCAGGGGAAACCTTCAGGGTGGGGCGCAGGGCTCTGGCTGAGCCACTGGTGGATGGTATGGCTGCCCTGTGGTAAGTACCAGGGTTGGGAAATAAGAGGATCAAGTTTGGGATGAAAAGCTGATGTCTTATGGGAACACAGCAGGTACGAAGAACCCCAAGGACGCCCAAGAGGAAGTGTCCGGGAAGCCACTGGAGTCCTGAGGCTAGCAGTCAGGAGAGTCAGCGCTAGAGACAGACAGTGTCCATGCTCAGCACTGAAGACCAACCTAAGGCCACGGAGATGGATAATGGCCCTGAAAGTGGGTCCTTCCCCAAGGAGAACGAAGGAGACACAGCCCTGCCAGAGAGGCATGAGGGCCCACTGCCTTGTCCTAGAGATGGGAGGGGACACAGCCCTGTCCGGGGGATCTGAAGGAGGCAGAGACCCCCTCACTGGGGGCATCTGAGAGGTAGAGTCCTGGGGATCTGAGAGGGCTGCAGCCTTGTCCTGGGGGATGTGAGGGGATATGTTCCCATACTGTGGGGTCTGGGTGAGTCGCAGACTCAGGCTGTGTGTGCTAAAGACCTGTCAACACACCCTTCCAGGTCACCACAGGAAGGGTCCAGGGTGAGACCTAAGGAGAACGGCATCTGAGGTTTTGGAGAACGGGACCCTGAAGGAGTCTGAGAAGGGCCAGTCAGCGAGATGGCCAGAGAGAAGCCAGTAGGGTGTGCTGAGGGAGAAGCTAGGGTGGAGGTCCTTCAACAGGGAGGGACTGTGCCTAAGATGCAGGCAGGACTGGAAGCAGATCAGGGGGCATCCTCAAGCCTGGTCTGGAGGCCTTTGGGGAACCCTACGGGCACTTACGGCAGAAGCTGTCTGTCCTCCAGGGCTTCACGGCCTTGTTGGCTGCCTGGCAGGCCGCTGTGTAGGCAGCCAGGCTACGGCAGAGGAAGGAGCTGTTGCCCTTATGGGCACACAGGTCAAAGACGCACTGGCGGAAGTACTCAGAGGGGCTCAGCACCGGGTGGCAGTCTGCGAAGGGGCCGTTGGGGTCCCGGAGCTGCCCGCAGGCCTTGATGCTCTCATATGGTGCTGTCTCCTCTGCGGAGCACACAGGCCAGCCCTGGGGCCCAAAACCTTCGCCACATCCTTGGGAGGAGCCGGGTGCCCGCCATGCAGCTCCAAAGGCATCCACACTGGGGGCCACAGTGCCACTGGGCAGAACAAAGTCGTCACTCCAGTTGCCATTGAAGTTTCCACAGAGGCCACAGGTTCGCCCATGGAAGGGGCTGGGGATGGATATGAGGAGGTAGGCTTCACCATCAAAGAGAAGCCGCAGCCCCTTGGCTGTCTGTAGAACCATGTTGCGGCCCTCAGCAGTCACCTGTACATGGCCCACAGCCACAGGCAGGGGTACAGCCTCGCCGTCCACAGTGACCTGGGTGGAAAGATCAGGTGGGTCAGGGACTCACAGAACCACAGATAAGGCAGGATAAGGCTGTCCCCTTAGACTCCCAGGGTGGAGCTGTGTCCCCCTTGGCCACTTTGGGGTAGGGCAGTGTCCTCCTTAGACCCCTAGGGGGAACCATGTGTCTCAGAAACTTCCCAGGGTGGGATCCTGTCCCCTCAGTGCCCCCAAGGCAGGGCCCCTTTCAGATTCCCAGGGCAAGACCATGTCTGCTTACCTGCAGGCCGTGAGCCAGGCCCACAACCTGGCCAGCCACAGTAACCACCAGACGCTGGGGATCTCCAGCCGCATTCTTTTCAAGCACAATGGCAAAGTCCTCATCCCCAGGCTGTGGGTGGCAGACTCGGGCCAAGACATAGGAGCAGGAGCCATGCAGATCATAGACACGTCCATCAAGAGTAATGTAGTGGATGCCCCCACTGACCACACAGTGCCCACAGCCTTTAGGGTGACAGGCCTGGACACCGTCCTTTATTCGGCACTCCTCATAGGGTTGGCAGGCTGCGCCCTCCTGGCAGCTGACTTGGCCGCCCGGCCCACACTCACAGCGCCGCTCGCACTCAGGGCCTGGGTAGAAGGCCTCGCCCAGGGGGTAGTAGCGGCCCTCGTGGAGGCAGCCACACTGGCCCACAGGCACGCAGGTGTCGCCACTGAGCACAAAGCCGGCATCGCAGACGCAGCCCTCCCGGCAGGTTGACTCACAGCCTTCTGGCGCGGAGAGGCTGGGGCAGCTCACAGGGCAGGAGTCGCCACAGAGCTCGTAGTGGCTGTGGGCAGGGCACTCGAAGGCTGTGGGGACAAGAGGGGATGGTCCAGGGGGAGGTGCAGAGTGGAAGCACCTGCCCACCTGGGTCTGCATGCTCTACCTGCCTTTTTCATGAGTGAATCTGTCCAGGGATCTGAGCGGGTGTCAGATCCAGCACATCCAACCGGGAAATTCAGTGTGGGGCTCCGGGGACCAGGTCTCTCTGACCACGTTGTGTGCCAACCCGATCAACCTGACCATGCATATCTATGCGGGTCTAAGCCAGCTGTGGGTATTCAGGATGTGAATCTGACTGGGGGTGGGGCCAGATGTATCTTGGGGTGTGAATCGTGTGAATCTGTACCTACCTGCCTAGGGCTATGTCAGGGTCAGGATTCCACCTGGGTGTATCTGCCCGGTGCCTCTAACCAGAGTCCCTGTCTGATGTCACTGGACCAATTCCTGTGTATTTCAGTGTCTGAAACAGTGCAGGGGCATCTGACCAGGTGTAACTTTCAAGGTCTCTGTGACCAGGGGTACCTGGGAGAATCTACTTCACCGGGTGTGTCTCGCTGTGTAGCTCTGACCGGGGTCAGCCAACCCACTTTATCTGCCTCAGATATCTGAGCGCATGTTCCCCGAGGGTCTGCTGGACCCAGGTTTTCTGACCAGGTGATTCAGAGTCTCTCCCACTGCAGTATGTGAGCTGGTGCATTTAGCGAGTGAATGCCAAGATGTTTCTCTGACGGGAGCTAGCTGGCTCGGGAGAGGCAGGTGGAGGAGAAGGCTCTGGTCTCAGAGCCCTGTGAAGGGTGGAGGCGGGGAGACCCCTACTCTGCGGCCCACGCATGGATGAGTACTC
>NW_006290668.1:213381-220418 GCF_000327345.1 Myotis davidii | reverse complement strand
GCGGGAGCCCAGCTGGAAGGGCAGCGCCACGAGCTTGCCGTCCACCTGCGGGCGTGTAGAGTGGGTGGAGGCAGTGACCGGCCAGGACTCAGATTGGAATCCTGTCTCCTATCTCCTGGGTGTGTGGGTGGGAGGGGGCAGGAAGGGGCGTGGGCACCCTGAGCACGTGACCTCCCCCCTTTTAATAATAGCAATAATAGTAATAATCTTTAGTCACGATGTCACTGGCTCCTCATACCACCCTCTGAAGCAGATACTTTTCTTAGAGGAATAAGCAATAGCTCAGAGGTGGGGAAGCCACCGCTCCAAGCCATCTGGCTCCAAGGCCTATACTCTGAACCTGTGCTTGGTAATCAGGGATTGGCAGGCCACTAACTCCCAGGCAACTCCAGGGTTGGCATGTGCTCCTGTCTGATCCACAGACCCCTTACCTGCAGCTGTCGGGGCCAGCGGGCGCTGAGGGTCAGGTTGTGGTTGTAGATGTGCAGGGTGACGCTGCGGGTGTAGCTGACGGCCTGGCTGCCCCGGTGCTCGTTGGCAACAGTGACAGTGAAGTTCTCAACACCAGCGGGTGGTGCATGGCAGGGTGCACTCAACAGGTACTCACAGGTACCTTGGAAGTCGAATCGGTGCCCGTCCAGAGTGATGTAATGGGGGTCGCCCCAGGCCTGACATTCAGCCGTACTAACAGGACGGCAGCCATACTGGCCTGAGGGCAGCAGGGCACACACTTCACCGAGCCCACACCTGGCAGGCTTGCAGACCAGCGAGCCACCCCCAGGTCCGCAGTGGCACCTCTGGGAGCAGGTGGTACCAGCCCAAAACTCACTGCCTGCCTCGTGGTAGGTGTTGTTGGCCCAGCAGCCGCAGCCCCCATCCAGAGGAACACAGCGGTCTACGCTCAACACAAAGCCCGCGTCACACTGGCAGCCCTCAGCGCAGGGGCCCTCACATGGGGCTGGGATCGTCGGGGGCGCAGGGGACGGGCAGCTGGCAGGGCATGGTGGGCCACAGAGCTCGTAGTGACTGTTGTTGGGGCAGGTGATCTCTGCAGGTGGATTAAGGAGGGGGAGGAGGAGAAAGAGAGAGAATGGTGTTAGAGGGTGGGATCAAAGGATAGGGTGGGAGGAGACTGAGATAGAGACCCCTAGGGATGGACAGAGAGATAGAGAAACAGAGCCAGAGATGCACACACAGAGAGAGAACAGACACCCAGAGACAGGAGAGAGAGAATGAGCAATAGAGGCAGAGACAATATAGGAAGGTGCAGGAAAAGCACCAAGAGACAAAAACAGAGAACGAAATAAAAAGGCCCAGAAGGACTGGAGTGAAACCAAACCAGCCCTGCAGAGACAGGACCCGCACCCCCAAGTCCTGCCCTGTTCACCCCAGCACTCACCACAGCCGGCCTGTGTCCTCCAGTCCTCGATGACAATGCCAGCAGCCTGGCAGGCAGCAGCATAGGTAGCCAGAGCCTGGCAAAGTATGTCATGGGCCCCACCGCCCAGGCAGACATCCAGAACACAGCCCTTGAAGAAGCTCTCAGGTGCCACATGGGCATGGCAGGCTGCAAAGGGGCCTTTTGCGTCAGCGGCCAGGGGTCCACAGAAACCAGGGCCCCGGTACTCCTCCAGCTGGTCCTCAGGGCATGTTGGGCAGGACCCCTGACACTCATCCCAGCACAGTGGGTCCCAGCCTGGGGCTCGCCAGCTTCCACCCCAGACGGGTATGGAAAGAGCCAGTGTGCGGTTAGGGAAGGCTTGGTCATTGTTGGGGTTGCGGTCCATGTTCCCACAGAGCCCACACACGGCACCATGATAGCTACTGGGCAGCGTCACCTCCACTCGCCAGTTCCAGTCATAGCTGACCCGCAGCCCAAAGTCGGTTGCCAGGATTGCTTTTGATGCTCCCTGAGTCACGGAAAGCCGCCCACCAGCCACAGAGGTAGGCAACGCTGTCAGCACACCATTCACCTGGGGGGAAGGGGGATTGGGAGGTAAGGAGAGGTCACTCAAGGTGTGGAGGCCCAGCCTGGCCCCTGCCTCCCTCGCCTGGCCTGCATGGCTGGAAGCTGCCAAGGCCTTCCTCACAACGGGTGGTCGCATGGTCATGTGACGAACATGGACATCTGCTGTAGTTCAGGTCCTGGGGAATGAAGCCTACCTCCGCATCTTTTTCTAGATCTCTCTTGATTGCCATCTCCCTCCCTTCCTCTCTCTGTTGTCTCTCTACATCTAGATCTATCTCTCTTTCTGGGCTTCTCTGAGTGTGTGTGTGTGCGCACTCTCTCTGGGTCTCTATCTGGTCCTTCTCTCTGGGTCTTTTTCTGGGTCTCTCACCCACTTGCTCCCTCTCTCCTGATTCCCTGGGCACCTCTGTGCATCTGGGCATCTCTTCCCCTCACCATCATTTGTTGAGTACCTGCCCTGCTCCACTTTTTTTTTCCCCCCCCCCCCCCCCCCCCCAGAACTGCCATTAACCTGCATCTCCATTACCCTGGGCAGAAAGGGTGACCCATCTCTCTCTCTAGTTCCCTGAATGTTGCTCCACATTGGAGTCTCTTAGGTCTCTCATTTGTTCCCTCACAAACATTCATGGTGGCTTCCTGAGGTCAGACCTCAGCCGAGCACTTGAAGTGTACCCCCTCACTGTGGGGCAGGGCCTGCTATGATCCCCATTCCTAAGATGAGGAAACTGAGACCCACCAAGTAGTCACTTGCCCAATATCACACAGCTCATACGGAGAGCCTGGACACAAAGCCAGTTATGGAAAAAGGTAAAATGCTGAAGTCCGACATGAAAGCCCTTTGCAAAGGGGTGAGCTCATTGAATTCCCAACAGAGAACTAATGTTGTTGCTGTAACTGTTGCTTTGCTTCCATTTTGTTTCAGGCCTAAGTGAAGAGAGCACTGAGCTCCTGACTGTGGCCGGCAGGATCCCTCCTGCCCAGCTGGGGGCTCAGGGGACCACCCTGGGGGACTTACCCGGACTTTGCCAACTTCGCCTTTGTGGATGGAGATGTTGGTGTTGAGGACAGTCACAGTGACACGCCTCACATAGGACACAGCAGGGTTGCCTCGATTCTCATTCTTGGTGGTGATAGTGAAGGGTGTCAGGCCCTGGGAGTTGACCCCTGGGCAGCTGGTTGTCGCCAGCACGTAGTCACAGGTGCCCTGGAAGTCAAAGTTCCAGCCGTCGAAGGAGTGGTAGTGGGGGTCGCCCCACAGCCAGCACGTGGCCTCATAGTTGGGCACGCACACACCATGGCCGTCCTTCTCCTGGCACGTCTCCTGTGGCCGACACGTCACACCATGACACAGTTCTGGGGGCAGGTGAGAGAGGACCTTGAGGGGCTGCCTGACATGAGCCTGGCTGCTCCCCAACATCTACTCCCATCTGACTCTGGGGGCCAGGGGCATGTGGCCAGAGGCATGTGGGACACCCACTGAGCAGTGGGCATTTTCCTGCTCGCCAGCTCCAGCCTGCACAATCTCTTGGCCATCCCGTGGGCTACAGTCACACCTTCCAATGAGACCTCCTCTCAGCCTTGGGGTGGGCCCTCTTCCCATTCCCTCCCTCCCTCGGTGCTCTGCGTTAGCCTTAGGGGCAGGGGCCGTATCTGCTGTGTGTTCCTTAGTGTCCATCCTCATTACAAGGAAAGAATTCCTTCTATCCAACTTTCCCTATTCAAGCTGCTGTGTGGTTTCTGTCTCCTGATTAGATTTTGACCAATATACCCCTCCTCCCTAGGAGTCCCTGTTACCCTGCCCATCAGCCCTGAGGTCTCAGTCTGTTCTGGAGGTTCCATTTCCTTATCCTCAGAAATAAGGCAATTATTCTCTGCCCGTCACCCTAAGAAACCAGTCCCGGGGGTGGCTCTGTGTCTTCGATTTAGTCTGGGAGGTCCCCATGTCTGAGATGGTCTCCCTAAAAGTCCTGATCCTCCACCTAATGGGGCCCTGTATCCAAGACTCAAGCCTTGGTGGGGTCTCTGCTTGAGACCTCAGGACTCTGTCCCTGTCCCCGTGGGGCCAGTCTCTCAAACCCCTTGGGGATGGTGTCTGAAACCCCTAAGACTAATCCCACATATCAGTAGCAGCAAACTGTGGCACCACCAGCTGCCTGTTTTGTAACTAATGTTTTATTAGAGCTACACCTCCTATTAGATAGTCTGTGGCTGATTTCATGCCATGATGGCAGAGTTGAGTTGTTGTGACTGAAACCGTATGGCCTGCGAGTTTAAATATTTACCAGCTGGACCTTTATTTTATACACTGAGTGACCAAATTATTATGACCGGCCAGATTATTATGACCACCCCATTGGTACAATGAAGTAGTTATGTAAATAATAATAATAGTAATAATAATAATAATAATTAATAATAATAATAATAATACCTTGAGAGTATTTGCTTAGGAAGTTTTCAATATTCAGTATTTTTGGAAGTGTCAATGAAGTACTGATGGGGTGGTCATATAGCATCTGGCCACTCAGTGTCTTTTTAAGTCTTTAATTTTTTAATTTCTCACCCAAGGATGTTTTTTAAATTCATTTTAGATTGAGGAGAGAGAGAGAGAGAAGAGAGGAGAGAGGAGAGAGGAAGAAAGGAAGAAAGAAAAAAAGAAAGATCAAAGTGTGAGAGAAACACCATTGGTTGCCTCCTGTAAGTGCCCTGACTGGTCATCGAACCCACAACCTTTTTGGTTTATGGAACTATGTTCAACCAACTGACCAGGCCCTTTAGAGAAAATGTTTGCCTGTCCCTCCCTTACGCTGAGGGTCTCTGACATCTGCCCAGCTCTGAGGGCTCCCACAGCCTGGACTCCACCACGAGGGTCCCTGCCTCCCAGCCTGGGGGGCCTCTGCCCATGGCCCTGGGAATCCCAGCCCAGAGGTCCCCGGTCTGAGACCTCAATCCTTAGTCCTCTGTGCCCGCCACCATAACGATCCAGTTGCCCACCCTCAGCTCCAGAGTCGTTGTGCTCTGTTCCAAGTCACAACGGCCCCGGCCCTAGCCCATCACCTTTGACACAGCTCAGGATGCCGGCCACGGACTGGCACACGTGCCCCGCCTCACAGCTGTAGTTCTGGCACACCAGGCCTTTCCCAGCGTGGCACACACACTGCTGCCGGCAGCTGTCGATGAGTACCGTCTGCTCTGGCTGTGGGGACAGCGGGCACAGTCATCAGTGCGGGCTCTGTGCCCTCTGCCTCCAGCATCTGGTGATCTGGGCACAGAGGGATCCAGAGGACAGGAAAGGGACATCTTTCATCAGGGTGGTCCCTTGTGTGTGAAACTAAGGCACCACATGGCCTTGGGGTTCAATTCATTCATTCACTCACTTTCATTCATTTACTCATTTGTTTATTACAAAATAGCCACTAAATATCCGCTGTCTCGGATAAATGGGATATCAGAGTGAAGAGGAGCAGACCGCCTGAGTCTGAAGCCTGTTTGTGCTCTGCCCCAATCATATCATTCTGTGCAAGTTACTCAACTTCTTTATGCCCCAGTTTCCACATCTGTAAGTTGCAGATAATAGTTACACCTACCTATGAAAGTATAACTGAGTTAGCAATACAGATAAAGCACAGATGAAATGAGAAGGATTTTCTTGAAATCATACAGATTGGAGAGAAAGTGGGTAGAGATGAAACAAGATGGGGAAAATGTCGATTTTTTTTTTAAAGCTGAGTGATGGGTATGTGAAGATTTATTACAGTTCTCTTTTGCATATTTGAAAATTTTCATAATGAAAAATTTATATATCATAGTATAGTATAATACACATACAGCACTTAACACAGTAACCGGTACATAGTAAGCACCATCTGCCTATGTGCTATTGTTAGAATTCATATGAGGAGAACTTCAGGGAGGGCCCTGTCCTCATGGTGCTCACAGTTCTTTGAGGGAGACAGACTTTACCAGGGGTTCTCAACCTGTGGGTCGCGATCCCTTTGGCGGTCGAACGACCCTTTCACAGGGGTCGCCTAAGACCATCCTGCATATCAGATATTTACATTTCGATTCATAACAGTAGCAACATTACAGTTATGAAGTAGCAAAGAAAATAATTTTATGGTTGGATCACAACATGAGGAACTGTATTTAAAGGGCCAGAAGGTTGAGAACCACTGCTTTAGACAAACACATTCAAGTCAAAAGAACAGGAGTAGCTGTGAGAGTGGGAGAGGGCAGCAGAGGGAGTTAGCCACTGGTGTAACAGAGACAAAATCTAGACCCGGATACAAAGCCAAAACTTGACCTGAGAAGCCAGGTCATATTTACAAAAGTCTTTCCCACCCCCATGGAGACATTGATCACAGGAAGCAAAAGTGAGAACTGGGAGGAGCCAGGTAGGAGGGGACACACTGGATCGCAGTGGGGCCATGGGTTGTGGAAGGGGGATGGGTGGGAGGGACAGGAAGGATGCCAAGTGGACAGGCTGAGAGGTTGATAGGCAGTGGGAAGGGCAGGTCCAGGATGAGGCCCCAGATCTGCTCAGGATGACCGGTTCCTACCTCATAGTAGACACCATTGTGGTAGCAACCACATTTCTCGATGGGCACGCAGGCTTGGCCGTCACTGAGGAAGTCAGGGTCACACTGGCAGCCCTCCGCACAGTTATCCGGGCACTGGGGGGCGGCACTGAGTGCTGAGCAGGTCAGGGAGCAGGTGTCTGCGCAGAGCTCATAGTGACTGTTGGAGGGGCACTTCATCGCTGTAAAGAGTGGGTGTGGTTCAGAGCCCCTGGGAAGGAGGGTGCAGGGCCCAAGGTCTTCCCCTTTTGTGCCTCAACCCCGCCCCCCCCTCTATCCTTTGGTCTCTGCCTTCTCTGCCCCTTACTCACGACAGAAAGATTCATTCCTCCAGGGTTTGACGTTGCCTCCAAGCGCCTGGCAAGCACTCACATAAGCATGAATGTTACTGCAGAGAATGTCTTGGCTTCCGTCACCCACGCAGAGGTCAAAGACACAGTCATGCAAGGGACCCTGGGGATCAAGCAGCTTGTGGCAGGCGGCCCCGCGGC
>NW_006290668.1:203715-213088 GCF_000327345.1 Myotis davidii | reverse complement strand
GCTGGTGGGCTGAATGGTGGTCCCCAAAAGATATGTCCACCCAGGACGTTAGAATACGACCTCATTCTAAATAAGGGTTTTTGCGAATGTAATTAGGATAATGATCTTGAGATGGGATCATCCTGGATTAGGGTGAGCCCTCTGTCCAATGCAAATGGCCTTAGACGAGCCAGAAGAAAAGACACAGAAATACTCAGAGAAGGCCAGTGAAGATGAATTCATCCTGGATTAGGGTGAGCCCTCTGTCCAATGGCAAATGGCCTTAGAAGAGCCAGAAGAAAAGACACAGAAATACCCAGAGAAGGCCAGTGAAGATGAACACAGGATTGGAGTGGGGAGATGCGGTTACAAGCCAAGGAACTCCTGGAATCTCCAAGAGCTGGAAGGGACAAGGGAGGATTCTCCCCTAGAGCCTTGGAAGGGGGTGCAGCCCTATGATTTTGGACTTCTGACGTTCACAACTGTGAGAAATAAATTTCTGTTGTTTTAAGCCACAAGAAACTAACCCAGGTCTCAACGGAATAAAACCTGACCAGTCATTGTTTTGTCACCACTTACTGCGGAGCCTGGGTTCAAACCAGCTCTGCCCCCTACAGTCTTCCTGTGACCTTGGGCAGGAGGTCATCTCTCGTTTCTGCTTCCTCGCCTACTGAGTAGGAATGAGGTACTTACCCCATGGTGCTGTTGTCAGGATTTGATATATTAATATTTGCCAAGTGCTAAGAAGCGTATCTGGCATAGAACGGGTGTTCCTTCAGAACGGGTGTTCTGGGAACACTTGCTATTATTATTAGCTAGGACTGGAAGTTTTTATTTTGAAGAGTAAATGGGTGCGAAGGGTTTTTGCCTTAAGCATCAGTGAGTGGAAAGTCAGGTTAAATTTCTAGGGAAATGACTTCAAGTCCATGAACCAAAAATCATTGGTTTCAGTGTAAGGCTGCTGGACACCAGCAAAGCCTTGTAAACCCACCTCTGATTAACGTGCTTGCTCGGCCTTTTACAACGCAGACACAGTGAACATTAGGTTGTTCTGAAAGTGTGAGGAATCAGAAGAGAAGGTAGGAGAAAGACATGCTCCTGACTGAGTCTCCTAAATAGAGTCAACCATTCTTCCCAAGCAGGAAGGGGCAGTGGTTAAGGACAAATGACTTGTGCCCCTCTCCCATGCCTCAGTTCCCTCATCTGTATAGTGGGAATATTAATAGTTCCCACTTCATGGCAAAGCTGGGGGATTCAATGAGGTGAAAATAACAATACCAACAGCTCATGCATTTTGAGCCAGGAATATGCCAGGTGGTATTCTAGGAGCTTGCTTATACCAGGGACTATATATAAACATCAAATCCATGAGCACATGAAATAGTCAGCTATTCATCAGCATCCTCATCGTCAATATTGCTACTAGTACAACAACCATGTGCCTGAACTGTAGTGGGATCTCTGGGGGAAAACCCTCTAGTGTAAGTGAAATGCCAGTTCCCCTCTGAGACCAAATCCTTCTCGATCAGAAAAGCATCAGAGCACCCAGGGCCCAGCATGCTGTCTCCTGGCACACCATCTTGGGTTCAAGTCCTGCTTTTGCTGGGGGCCTTTGGGCCAATGATGAGACTTCCCCTCGAAAAAATTAAGCGAATCATGGCACTCTAGCTGCTGCTGGGAGGACCAAATGACCCTGTAGGAATGAAGAGCGTAGCCGCCGAGGTCTGGAGTCAGCTGCATAAAACCATAATTCTGTTATTGTTGTGGTTGTGGCTATTATGGAGTGATGGCATTATCCACAGATCATCCTCTGTCCTTGACCCCTCTCCCATCCTTGAACTTTACCAACCTCTAATTGCATCATGTTCTGCCACAGGCTGGGAGACGAGGGAAGTGGCTGGGGCAAGGACCAGGATGGAGGGGAAGGAAAGAGGGTGTGGGAGAGACATTCAGAGGGAATAGTCAACGGGCAGAGAGAGGGAAGACTGAGCCACATGAAAACAGGTCTCATGTCCCTTGGCTCCCCACTCTGGGCTCTGATTGGCAAGCCCTCGCCTTGGGAGCCCCATGCCTCCCACATCCACTCTGAGCCCTATGTCTCCTGACCTTGGGCTGAGTGCTGCCTGGGTCCCACCCGCAGATCACCTTCTATCCTGGACCCCCACCCGCTTCAGGTTCCATCCCTGCTCTCACCTTGATCTTCCACTGTTTCTGTTCCAGCCGCAGGGTGAAGTTAGCCACCTGGACAGTGACCACCCGGGTCACACTGACTTTCCTATTGTTCCACTCCACATTCTCCTGCAGGACAGCAAACTGGTCCAGGCCAGGCCGGGTCCCACAGGTCTGAGCCAGCACGTACACACAGGTGCCCATGAAATCAAACCGGCGGCCGTCGAAGGTGGTGTAATGAGGGTCTCCTGACGCCTGGCAGGTGGCAGAGCCCACAGCCACGCAGCCCAGGATGCCACCAGATGGCTGGCAGGCCTCATGCGGGCCGCAGGTGGAGGGCTTACAGGATACCAGGCCGCCCTCCTGGCAGTGGCAAAGGGAATCGCACCCTGGTCCAGGATAGAAGGTCTGGCCCGGAGGATGATAGATGCCCTGGTACAAGCAGCCACAGGAGGACAGGGGCACGCAGGACTCACCATTGAGCGCAAAGCCCTCATCGCACACGCAGCCCTCATGGCAGTCAGAGCCACAGCCCCCGGGCACTGGGAGGTCTCCACAGGACAGTGGGCAGCCACGGGAACACAACTCGTAGTGACTGTGGGGCGGGCAGCTCAGTGCTGCAAGGAAAGTAGCTGTCAGAATTGAGAAACCCTGACTCCGGTGACACAGTTGACCTCCTGACACACATGCATGTGCACACACACACACACACACGCACATTCACACATAAGTGGTCCAGCTGCAAAGACTCCCTCTGTTGAGTGGGGCCTGGGGAAACAGATGGTATCACAGTTAATCTAATACTGATAATTAGAATTTTTTCTTATTTAACTGGGGTTCGGGTCATCTGTAATGTTTTCAGTGAACTTATTCAAATTGGTAACAAGTGCATATGTGGTACGTATTTTAAACATATGTATGCATGTATATAGTGAGTGTGTGTGTGTGTGTGTGTGATCTATGCAGTGTATTTGTGAATGCAGAGCTCTTAGCTTTTTTATTCTATAGTAGGAGTAGTAATTCTATAGATTAAAATATTTGGCCACGTTGTAAAGAAAATGCCTGGGTTGCGGGCACATCCCCAGTGGGGGATGTGCAGGAGGCAGCTGATCGATGTATCTCTCTCATCGATGTTTCTAGCTTCCTGTCTCTCTCCCTTCCTCTCTGTAAAAAATCAATAAAATATATTTAAAAAAAAAAAATCCCTGTTCCTCTCTCCAAACCCTACTCACTCCTAAAAGAAAACCCACCACCACCAACAACAATGAGAAACTAAAACTGAACCCAATCAGAGTCCTCTATCTGTGCAGCTCAATACAATAGCCACTGTGGCCATTTAAGTGTAATGCAATTAAAATGGAATAAAATGGAAGATTTAGTTTCTTGGTCACAATAGCCCCATTTCAAGTGCTCAATAGCCACATGAGACAACTCCCATATGGAACATTTCCATTAGCACCGAAGTTCTATTGAATAGCACCGTTCTAGACCTAATATCCAGTTTACAAGAAAATCCAGCTACACCAGTGGTTCCCAACCTTTTTTTTGGCCATGCCCCACCTACGCATCTCTAAAATCCTGATACACCGCCGCCTCCACCCCCCGCCCCCGTGACACATTATTCTTATTATTCAAAAAGTGAACTCCTAGCCCTAGCTGGTTTGGCTCAGTGGATAGAGTGTCAGCCTGTGGACTGAAAGGTCCTGGGTTCAATTCCAGGCAAGGGCACATGCCTGGGTTGTGGGCTCGATCCCCAGTAGGGGGTGTGCAGGAGGCAGCCAGTCAATGATTCTCTCTCATCATTGATGTTTCCATCTCTCTCTCCCTCTCCCTTCCTCTATGAAATCAATAAAAATATATTTTTTAAAAAGTGAACTCCTATTTTCATGGATGAAGCCTAAAAGGCCATTAATTTGCTCTAAACAAGCTTCCAAAGAACATGGCATCAATGAAAGAGAAAAATAAAAGAACATAAGGACAGTTGAAGTACTAAGGAAGAAATCACTAAGAAATTGTTAAAAAATAATAATACGAGTGATATGAAAAAATAGCAAATAAAATTTCAAAACATAATAGAGAACTGAAATGCATAAATATGTCACAATATACTAGTATACTTATATGCTGTATATGAGGCCCCTAGAACCATAAGAAATACAAAAAATTCACTGTTAATAACTCATTCTCGAATTGCCCCCCTTAAAAGTCAAATTGCCCCCCTGTGGGGTGCATGCCCCATATTGGGAAGCACTAGGCTAGACAATGGGACAAATTAAATAACACTATAAAGAAGCAACTAGCCAAGTCCAGACAATAGGAAATCTGGGCAAATGACCTGTTATTTTCCAATAAACAAGTGGCATGAACAAAAAGGAGGGTGGATAGAGAGATAGGTATGAGACAAAGAAAATATAATAAAATTAGACTGTAGAATCTTGATGGCAAATATAAAATTCTTTTTTTTTCTTTTTCTTTTTTAATCCTCACTTGAGGATACTTTCCCATTGATTTTTAGAGAGAGTGGAAGAGAGAAGGAAAGACAGAGAGAAATATTGATGTGAGAGAAATACATCAATTGGTTGCCTCCCGCACACTCCCTGACCAGGGCCCAGGCCAGGGAGAAGCCAGCAACTGAGGTATGTGCCCTTGACTGGAATTGGACCCGGGATCCTTTGGTCCACAGGCTGATGCTCTATCCACTGAGCCAAACCCACTAGGGCTAAAATTCTTTCAACTTTTCTGTATGTTTGAAAAATTTCATAATAATATATTGGGGGAGAAGGGAGGAGACTGTTACAGGTAAAAGTGATTTTAGAAAAATCAAACCAATGCATTGTGTGGGCTTAGTCTGAATTCAGATTCAAATAAACTGAAAAAACACATTTTTCTTAGAGAACTGGGGAAACTGAAACCCAGGTTGGGTTTTGGATGATGTCAAGGAACTGGTGAACTGGTTTTTAGTTTCAACAGTATTTAACCTATTGTAACAGTTATATACACTGAAGTCTCTTTTTTGATCACTGCATCAGGTAGCTTTTGCTGGGTAACAAACATCCCCAAAGCTTAGTGAATTAAAACAACAGGTACTTATTGTTTCTCATTATTCTGTGGAATGGAAACTATAGATGTAAACTTGCACTTATATTAAGTTCAGAAACTTTAGATGTCAGAATAGTGGTTACCTCTTGGGTTATAGGGCCAGGAAGAGGGCATGAAGGGGCTTCTGGAGCAGTGGAGGGGCCTTGTATGCTCTTTTTTATGATTCTTGGGACAGGTTATGCAAATTTGTTCTCTTGCTGAAAAATGGTTAAGCTTCTACTTATGTATATTTAAACATGTGTTTACATTTCAACAATAAATTTTAAAATGTAAAAATCAGGTGAAGGGATGCATGGCTTTGTGAACTTCTCTTATAGGCCAGCAAAACTGTGTGAAGACCATTCCTGCAGCCACATCGGATGCGAGGGTCTCAAATTGACTACCCCAGGGGCCAGGCAGATGTTGTACACGAGTGAAGTAGACCAGATGGGGACCAAGAAGAACTAAAGAGGGAACAGGGCTCCTTCTAAAGGCAGTACCACTGCTCATCTCTGAATGACAACTGCCTTATGGCAACCAGACCCGAGGCCACCAGATGTATCCAGTCACCTTACAAATATTTACTGCATCTGTGATTTCCTAGCTGTCATGATCCTGGGCATGTAACTGATCCTTTCTGGGCCTCAGGTTCTTCATCTTTTAAATGGGCAAAACCACAGTTCCTACCTCATATGGCGGTTATAAGAATTAAATGAATTAATGATACGTATATGTTCATGAATACACACAAGACTGAGACCCCAGTTTTCACTACTGGTACTCACGGCAAAGTTTCTCACTCCTCCAGGGGTGCACAGTGGCCCCAGTGGCCTGGCACGCAGCAGCATAGGCAGCTAATGCGTCACACAGTGGCCCAGACTGGCCTGGCAGCAGGCAGAGGTCGTAGACGCAGTCGCGCACAGCGCCCTGTGGGTCCAGCTTGCGGTGGCACTCCCGGAAGGGCCCTTTGGGGTCAGCAAGGATCCCACACTCCTTCTTGCTCTGCAGTTGCTGGGCCACCAGAGAATCCAGCTTGGGACAGTCACCTGGCTTGGTTGCTTCACAACCTGGCCTTGTCTCCTCCTGCCAGCTGTTCCCAAAGTCCAGTGCATTGTTAGCTTGGCCCCCACCCCGCAGAGCCAGATCGTCATCTGGGTTCCCATTGAAGTTCCCGCAGAGCCCACACAGGGCCCCGGCATAGCTTCCAGGCACCTTGGCAGTCACACGGGCATTCCAGTCATAGGTGATAGTCAGGCCAAAGTCTGTGCGAATGACTACATCTTGGCCCTGGCGGAACACCTGGACCTGCCCATCTGCTGCCTGGAAGGGCAGGTACTGAAGGATGCCATCCACCTGGGTAGAGATGCAGGAGAGCCAAGGGGTCAGGGTGTATTCATGGCTCTGTAGCTCAACCCTCATTCAATCAGCTCCAGCTAGCCTCAGCTTCTTGCTATTCCCTTGAGCACATTACGCTTGGTCCCCCCTCAGAGCCTTTGCACTTGCCGTTCCCTCTGCCTAGCACACCATTCACCTCTCTTCATACTTCAAGCATCAATTTAAATCCAAATCCCTAACTCATGGCCTTCAAAGCCTTCAGACTCTGTCTCCCCATGACCTCCCTGACCTCACTTCTTCACACCCTCCTCCTCACTCATTCTGCTCCAGCGACACTGGCTTTCTTGATATTCCTCTAACTCTTCCAGTTTAGTCTAACTTTAGGGCCTTTTTACGTTGCCAAGAACATCAGCTAGTACTTTTGTCCTGGCTGCTTTCCCTTCATCCTTCAGTACTTGGCTTAAATCCAAGTTCCTACTCTAGAAGGTCCTGCTTAACCTTGGCTCTCTCCACCTTTGTGCCTGCAACACCTACCACCTCACTCGCTTAGCCTCCTCGGTGTCTCCCTGAACATATCAAGTACATTCCCACCTCAGGGCCTTTGCACTTGCTTTGCCCTCTTCCTAGAATACCACCCATCACTCCTCACTTGGCCACCTCTACTTCACCTTTTAGGTGTCAGCTTGTCTCCAAGCCCCTTACAATGGCCTAAAAAGCCCTAGATGACCTAAGACCCACTACTCTTCAACTTAATTATCCCATTCCCCACCCCTGAAACTCCAGTCATGCAGGCATTTTGATATTCTCCTGAACTCACCCAGCTCAGCCCAGCCCCAGGGCCTTTGCACTTGCTGTACCCTTCACTGCCACATGTCTACCCTCTTCCTCATCCCTATTCTTTGCCTGGCCGCTTTCACCTCTCGGCTTAAAATAGAACCCTTCTACCCACCAGGCCCTGCTTGTCCCCACTTTTCTGATCTCATCTCCTAGCAGCCCCTGTATTCCATCTTCCTAATCTCACTCTCTCAGGGGCAACCTCATTGGCCCCATGCTGTTCTACACTCTTCAAGCTCAGTCCAGCCTCAGCCTTTGCACCTATTGTTCCCCCTGCCTAGGAATAACGACTTTTCCCCTGGTGGTCTCTTCCTCCTCTTTTAGTTTTTAACTTAAATCAAATGCCTCTATCACAGCAATCCCCTCCATTATCCCCTACCTCGTTCTTCCCTCTCTCCCTCTATTCTAGCCCCACTGGCCGCCATGATGTTCCGCTACCTCTCATGTTTGTTCCTCCCTCGAAGTCTTTGCACTTGCTGTTCTTTCTAGGAGGAACACCTTTCCATCCACTTATCTCCCTGCCTGTTCCATCTCTTTCTTCGGGAGAGGCACTAGAAGGCAGTGTTTGAGAGTATGGACTCTGGAGAAGCGTGGCTTCAAATCCTGGCTCTGCCACTCATTGATGTGTCCCCTTGAGTAAGTGGTCACTTAACCGCTCTATGCCTCAGTTTCCTCATCTAACTAGATCAGCTATTTCACAAGGTGGCTGTGGAAATTCATTGAGTTACTGTAGGTCAAGCGTTTAACACATCGAAGTAAGAATATATGTTAGCTATTATTATCCAAGCCTCCGTCTAAATGTCTTTTCAGAAAGGTGAGAACATGAATACTGGCATTTATGTCCTCTGCTTATCAAGGGGCTTCTCCTTGTCAAACACTAGGCTTTGTGGGCAGAATTTCCTTTACTCCAACAGCGTTGGGTTTACAGGATTAAGAGTGAAGGCCTGTAAAGTGTTTGGCACAGTGCCTGGCACATGGAAAATTCCCTTGGTTTTTCCATTTCCCATTCATCTTCCTCCTGAAAGTCTGGGCCGCTGCCCCAACCTTCTCGATAATAATTATCAACTTATTGTTGTGAATCTTACAACAACCCCACCTCCCGATTTTTATCTTTTCTTAAAAGAGTAAAGCAATGGGTCTTGACGTCTGCTGGGTGGTGGGTCACCTGAGAGCCCTCTGCCCAGAAGCATGCTGCTCTTTGCGCTCTCCCCTCTCACCCCCCACCCCCCAACGCACACACCTCTAGTTCCCGACCTTTTACAGGTCGCCTTACCCTCTGAAAATCAACCATAAAATGCACAAATCTATAACTTTGGAGGGTGCATATCAACACAATATTAAGTTAACATTTACTGGACATCTGCTGGGCCTCAAGGGTCTTTTAATACTGTACTAATATTAACTGGGCTAATTCTCACAACCACCTTGTGAAGTGGCTTCTACTCAGGCGCCTTCTTATTATCTCATTTGACAGAGGACAAAACTAAGGCCGGAAGAGCCAAAGTCACACAGTCAAGGAGAGGCAACAGCGCCTGGTTGGGACCCTGGCTTTCCTCACTGACCACAGGCCTTCTAACAGCCCCACCCACTCTTGGGGAGAAATGCCCGCCCCTCCTCCTCCCCTGGACCCGGTTGCCTGGTGCTCACCAGCACTTTCCCAGGATGCTCCCGGCGCACCGCCACCTTCACGCCGCGGGCCTCCAGGCGCACAGCACGCGTGTAGCTAACGGTCTGGCTGCCCCGATGCTCATTTTCCACCAGCACCCGGAAGGAGGGCAGGGCCGCGTTCTGGCCGCACGAGCCGGCCAGCAGGTAGGTGCAGGTGCCCATGAAGTCGAAGCGCCGGCCGTCGAAGCTCACGTAGTGCGGGTCCCCAGACGCCTGGCAACTCCCGAAGCGGTCGGGATAGCAGCCCAGGAGGCCGTTCTGGACGCGGCAGCGCTCGCCGGCTGGACAGCCCTGTGTGTGGCTGCAGCTC
>NW_006290668.1:195614-203578 GCF_000327345.1 Myotis davidii | reverse complement strand
CCGCCGCTGGCCACGAAGCCCGGGAGGCACGCGCAGCCCTCCACGCATGGGCGCCCAGAGCAGTTGGCTGGAGCAGCAGTGGGGTTGCAGGAGGCGGGACAGGCCGGGCCACAGAGCTCGTAGCGACTGTTGGCAGGGCAGGACAGGGCTGCGGGGAGACAGGGATAAGGGGTCAGGCCAACGCAGTGGGGCCCTCGAGGGACGCTCAGTCGGGAAAGTGCCAGGAGTTCCCTCCCCAAAAAACCCTGCTCCTCCCCCAGCGCTCCCCATCCTTCAGGCGCTCAGGCCTCAAACCTCAGAGTCAGAGTAGACCCTTCCTCCCTTCTTTCCCTGGACAACCAACCTGTCAGTAAATCCTGGGAGCTCCATATTCAAAGTCTACCCAGAATCTGCCCCCTTCTCCTATCATCACCGTTCTGCCCCCTCTGCCCCCGCCCCACCCACTCCAATAGCCTCCTCCCTGCTCCCCTCTGCCCCCTCACTCGCAGCCATGGGGACCCTGTGAACACCTGAGTCAGATGACATCTGTCTCCTGCTTGGAGCCCATTTGTGGCTCTATCTTGTTCAGAGTGAAGGCCAGAGTCCTCCTGGTGGCCCAGGAGGCGCCACACCATCTGCCCTCATCACCTCTCATCCTCTCCTCTCATTCTCTCTCTGGCTCACTCTGCCCTAGCCACAGGGGCCTCCTCACGGATCCTCGCACTCTCCGCTCAGGCCCCTATGCCTGTGTTGGACTTCCCTCGGAAGGCAGTACAGCATGTTATTAAGAGAAGGCTACTGAAGCCCAGATGGGCTGGGTTCAAATCCTGGCTCTCCCTTCTTAGCTGTGTGGTCATGAGCAAATGATTCCAACTGCCCTGTGTTTCAGTTTCCCCCTCAGTAAAATGGGATAATAATAGTACCGACCTCACAGGTTGTTGTGAGGAGTACATGAGTTCGTCTGTGTAGCATCATTGGTATTACTTAGCTGACTCTGTTGCCTTATCCTTAGTCTCTGCCCCTGTGTCACCTCCTCAGAAAGGCGTTCCCTAAGCACCTTCTTCATGATCCTCCCATTTGCTCTTATTACATAAACTTTATTTCTTTTGCCCTCTGGAGATATTCCACAGTTTATTGCTTACTGGCTGTCTTCCTGATAGGACATAAGTTCTGTGAGAGTGGGGACCAGGTCTGCCCAATCACAGCTGAATCCTCAGCACCAAGGACAGGGCCTGGCCCAGTGGATGAGTGAACTCCCTGGTTCCTCTTCTGCACTAAGCATTAGGGAACTCTGCAGAGGGGAGTGAGAACTGGGCAGCGAGGACACAACAATGACCAAGACAAACCCCAAATGGCCTCAGTATCTACTCCAGACTTACTCCCCCTCAAGCCTTGGGCCTGGGCCTGGATGCCTCTTCTTTCCTCCCTTCTAGCCTTTCTGCCCCTGAGAACCTCACAGGGGCAGGAGCAGGTGGGTGAACATCACCAGCTTGGAGATGGGGACAGATAAGGACTTGGGGAATGCTTGTTGAATGAATGAATAAATGAGTGAAAGAATGATTAAGGGAATGGACACCTGGTTGAGGAGCTTGGTATTTATCCAGAGGACGTTGGGGAGTCATGGAAGGGCTATAGAGAAGTGTTCACATTTCTGCTTTGAGGATGACCTCTCATGCCAAGCTTATCATGTGCTCTTCCTTCAGCCTGCAACTCCCTTCCTGCTCCCCGTTTCCTATCTAGTTCCTAGTCTTCCTATGGGTTGTTGATTGGGTGTCCTTTTCTCTAATAAATCCTCCTTACTCCCCCAGACTGAGTCTGAAAACCGCTCTAGTCTCCCATAGACCCCTTGGACTTCCCCATGCTTTCCCTGACCGCTCTGTCTATGCCTCCACCAACCTAGCCATTCTGGACTGTCACTGTCAAGTGATATGTCTGCCCCAACCTTAGGCTCACTGTGGGCACAGCCTGGCCATCTTGGCCATCTCCATGTCCCTACCATGATCCAGCTCCAGGCTGAACCACACTAAGTGTTCAGACGTTGAGCAGATGTAAGGGGTCCCCTGCCCCTCTCCATGTGTTCCCAGCCCCAACCAGGACATCACTCACGGCAGTTGGCGGGTGACCTCCAGTCCTTGATAGAGATGCCAAGCTCCAGACAGGCCTGGGCATAGACACTGAGGCTACGGCACAGGCTGGAGCGGTCCCCATTGAGCACACACAGGTCGTATACACACTCCTTCAGGAAGGGCCAGGGGCTCAGGATATCATGGCAGGCGGCAAAGGGGCCATTAGGCTTGGTCAGCATGCCGCAGAGACGGTCGCCCTCATAGTGCTGAGCCTGGCCTGGGGTGCAGGAGGGACAGTTGTCTTGGCAGCCGTCCTCACACAAAAAGTCCCCATCATCCAGCTTCCAGCTACTGGCAAACTCCACAACGTTAGGAGCCTGCTCCCCGTCAGGTGTGAGGAAGTCGTCAGTGGCATTGCCGTTGTAGTTGCCACACAGTCCGTACACCTGGCCTTGGAAGCGTGCGGGCAGGCTCAGTGCCAGCTGGCAGTCCCAGTCGTAGGAGACGACCAGCCCGAAGTCCAGCTCCACTATGGCCCGCCTCCCACTCTGGTACACACGAAGGCCACCCTCAGCCAGGGAAGCAGGCAGGCGCGAGCGCTGGTTGTCAATCTGCAGAAGGGTGAGAAGGGAGGGGAGTGGTCACATCTCGTGTGGTCCAGCCTTCAGACCCTCACCTCCTCCTACTTGCTTCGCTGCTCCGGCTGCAGTGGGGCCCCTCCCTCCTGTCACTGCCACCAATCAAGCCTCAGGATCCTTGCTGTTACTATCCCTGTGGAATAAAATGTTCTTCCCTAGACAGCGGTTCTCAACCTGTGGGTTGCGACCCCTTTGGGGGTCGAATGATCCTTTCACAGGGGTCGCCTAAGACCATCGGAAAACACATATATAATTACGTATTGTTTTGTGATTAATCACTATGCGTTAATTATGTTCAATTTGTAACAATGAAACTACATCCTGCATATCAGATATTTACATGACGATTCATAACAGTAGCAACATTACAGTTATGGAGTAGCAACGAAAATAATTTTATGGTTGGGGGTCACCACACCATGAGGAACTGTATTAAAGGGTTGAGGCATTAGGAAGGTTGAGAACCACTGCTAGACGCACACATCACTCACTTCCTGGCCTCTTACAAAAGCTTTCCTCAAATGTTACCATCTCAACGAGGCCATACTTGACCATCCTATTTTATGACAACTCTTTCCTGCTCTATTTTGTTCTCATAGTTTCTAACCTTCTAATATATCATTTGCACGTGTCATCTGTCTAACTCCATAGACTGCCAGGGATCCACAAAGATAGGGATCTTTGTCTGCTTTGAACCCTACTTCATTCCCAGTGCCTAGAACAATGCCTGGTAGAACAGCAGGCACTCAGTGAGTGAATGAGGGCACTGCCCTGTCAAGTAAACACTCACTGGGCACTCTATCTGCCTAGCCTGTGCTGGGAAATCATGGAGATCCAGCGATGACCAAGACAACCGACCCTACTCTCATGGGGCTCCCAGTCCAATGGTGAAGACAGACATTTCACTAGAAAGGTCAGAATGGGCAGGGCTGGGGTGAAGGCACAGGAGGCTGTGGGAACCTAGAAAAGGGCCAGACCCAACCTTGCAGGTCAGGGAAGTCTTCCTGGAGGAAGTGACAGCTGAGCTGAGCTGTAAACGATTAGTAAGAGAGAGCCATGAAAATAGGGACTAGGAAGAGTATTTCTTCACAAATGTCCCAGTGGAGAGAGTCTGCCAGAGATAAGGAATATGTCCCTCTGTCCCTTGGACCCATTTCCTTTTCCTGAGCATCTTTCTTATGCTTTCTCCACATATTCTCATCTTAGACAAGAGTATGGGGTATAAAAATGGAGTAACAGGCAGAAGGAACAGCATGAATGGTGGTCTGAAGATACAATAATTCATTCATTCATTCATTCAGTTAATCAGCAAAACCTCCAAGAGCCCTACTGTGTATCCAGGTCTGTGCAAGGCAGTGCTGTGGACATAGCAGTGACCGAGACAGCCTGGGGCCCCACACTTATAGGCTAGCAGTCCAGGGATCACTGTTCAAATCTATTGCTCTGCAGGAGCAGTGATCTCCATTCTATCTAATAAAAGAGTAATATGCAAATTAACCATCACTCCTCACTCCGTCAGTCAATCACAAAGATGGCTGCAGCCACGGAGCTGGAGTGAGCAGGAGGCTTGCATTGCCCCCAGCGATGGAGGAAGCCAAGCTTCCCGCCTGCCCTGGCCTGCCCTGAGCTCCGCTCAAGGCTATAGAGTTTCAATTATAGAAGATAAATAAATCCCAGATACCTGATTCCAGCCAGCGTGGCCTCTGCTCAAGGAGGGGCTGGGGGCCTTGGTTGCCAGGGGCAACCCAACCTGGGACCTGTTTAAAGCTACAAAGTTTTAATTATAGAAGTTAAATAAATCCCAGATATCTTCTTCCAGCCCACGGGCATGGCCAGCCTGAAAATGGCCATCAGCCCCTCACCCAGGCTGTCCAGGCACCCCAGTGGGACCCCCCCGCCACCCTGAAGGGGCTGTGCCCAGCCTGCAAACAGCCCTCAGCCCCTCACCCAGGCTTTCCAGACACCCCAGCAGGACCCCCACCCTGATCTGGGACACCCTTCAGGGCAAACCAGCCGGCACCCACCTGTGCCCCAGGCCTCTATCCTATATAATAAAAGGGTAATATGCAAATTTACTCTAACAACAGAAAGACTGGGAATGACTGGTCACTATGACACACACTGACCACCAGGGGGCAGACACTCAATGCAGGAGATGCCCCCTAGTGTTCAGTGTGCTCCCACAGGGGGAGTTCTGCTCAGTCACAAGCCAGGCTGATAGCTGCCAGCACAGCGGTGGTGGCGGGAGACTCTCCCGCCTCCTCAGCAGTGCTAAGGATGTCCAACTGCAGCTTAGGCCTGCTCCCCACTGACAAGTGGACATCCCCTGAGGTCTCCCAGGCTGCCAGAGGGATGTCTGACTGCCAGCTTAGGTCTGATTCTCCAGGGAGCAGGCCTAAGCCAGCAGGTGGACATCCCCCGAGGGGTCCCAGTCTGCAAGAGGGCACAGGCTAGGCTGAGGGACCCCTCTACCCCTGCCGAGTGCACAAATTTTTGTGCACTGGGCCTCTAGTTTTTAAGTAATACAAGTAATATTTGTTCATTACAGAAAACTTCCAAAATGTGTATGAGCAAAACAGAAAAGAAAAATCACCCATATTGCTGTAGACACACACACACACACACCATTTATAAATCCTGAAATATTTTTGTCTTCTACCTTTAAATACTTTTATATTTTTCTAAAAACAATGAGACCATGCTAATGCCACCATTTCATGAACTCCTTTGTTCTCCTAACATCTTGTGGCCATCCTGCCATGATTCAACCAAGAGCTTTACACTTGTGTCAGGTCACTGACAAAAGCAATGGACCCTCTTTCATGTGCAAAATTCTGCACATAATTTCAAGGGATGTGAAGCCCCCCTTAGTTTGTGCTCAATCCCCCTAGATCTCAAGAACACCTGCTTTAATCCACCTGGCTATTAATCTCACAGATCCACCTGCACACTCATAAAATGAGTGAGGTCTGAGAATATTCACTGCAGTGCCATTTGCCATCAAGTGCAAAGTATCCATCCATGGGGGATTGAGTTCAATGAACTATGATGCACCCATGCGATAAAGAAGGGTGCAGCTGTGAGAAAGAAGGGAAGGCTCTCTATCCATCGATGTGGAAACAGAATGAATAGTTCAGTGCAAAAAGCGAAGTGCAAAACAGAGCACACAGTAAAGCACACTTTTCTAAGACAGGGGAGAGGTAAGAATGTATGCTTATGGTTGTTTGTCTTGGCATAAATAAACCCTAGAATCTAGCGGTTCTCAACCTGTGGGTCGTGAACAATGAAAATACATCCTGCATATCAGATATTTACATTACAATTCATAACAGTAGCAAAATTACAGTTATGAAGTAGCAACAAAAATAATTTTATGGTTGGGGGTCACCACAACATGAGGAACTGAATTAAAGGGTCATGGCATTAGGAAGGCTGAGAACCATTCCGGGATGGACACCCAAGGAATGAGTAAAGCCGTTATCTGTGGGGAGTGGGAGAAGGTCAGATGAAGATAGGCTGAAAGCAAGACCTCTCACAACATGTTCTTTCTTTGTTTTGAGCTATGCAAAGGCTTTATCTATTAAAAAATTAATTGCAGTAACATGGGAGAACCTCACAATTATTATGCTGAACAAATGAAGCCTTACACAAAAGGCTCCTGAGACCGGATGATTCCATTACTATGAAGTTCTTGAAGAGACAAAACTAATCCATGGGGGGGAAAAATCAAAACTGTGATTGCATCGAGGGTGGGTTGGGATTTGTTTGGGAAGGGGCATAAGGAAATGTTCCAGAGTGATGAACACATCCTGTATTTTAATACAGGTTTGGGTTGCACATTTGCCAAAACCCAGTGAACTGTACACTTAAAATGTGTGGCTTTTATTATGTATAAATTTAATTTCAAAAGTAAGCAATAAGAAGTGTAAAAATAATGTATTCCAGTTATGATATGGATGTTGAAGTCTTTAGGAGTGAAATATACTAGCATCTGGAACTTACTTTGAAGTGCATAAAAAATAAGATGGAGTGTTGAATGGAAAGAGAAATGAGCAGATGATAGATATGTGATAAATCAGGAAGAGTAAAATATTTAGAACCTAGATCAGGGGTGGGGAACCTTTTTTCTGCCAAGGGCCACTTAGATATGTATAACATCACTAGAGGCCTGGTGCATGAAAATTCATGCACTGGAGGGGGGGGTCCCTCAGCCCAGCCTGCACCCTCTCACAGTCCGGGAGCCCTCAGGGGCAGAAGGCGACTCAGTGATCAGGGGAAGGCGATACCCCATCGCACCTCTGCTGCTGCCACTGCTGGCAGTGCAAGCCTCGGCTGGCCCTGGTTACCTGAGCCTCAGTTGGCCCTGGGCAGCTGGACAGCCACCATCCAAGGCTTGCCTGCACCTCGGGCTGGCCCTAGGTGGCTGGGGGCTGAAGGGACTGGGCATCGCCATCTTGTGGCTGTGGGCGCCACTATCTTTGAGGGTGTGGCAGTCAATTAGCATATTCCCTCTTTATTAGATAGGATTCTTGAGCCATACAAAATTATCAACTTAAAAATTAGCCTGCTACATTTGGCCAAACATTTAATTAACTCACCCCTAATGCCTTGGCAGGGCCAGACCATCAGGGGCCTTTTATGGCTCACAGACCAGACATTCCCCAACCCTGATCTAGATGATTGGCATACAAGTGTTTACTGCACAGTGATTTTAGCTTTTCAGATGTTTGAACATTTTCATAATAACATGGTGGAGGGAAATGAATAATTGCTGTAGGCTGTTATTGTATTGACTGAGTAGTAATCCATTTACCAGAGGCAAAAGGACTAGAGGTTAAGAATAGGGACGTATGTGCTAGCCTACCTGTATTCCCAGCTCCATCTGCTATAGCTCTAAGATCATCAGAAATCACTCATATCTCTGGACCTCAGTTTCCTCATCCTATCTAATAATAGACAAACATAGTAATTAACCATACATCTGCTACACTTCCCATTGGCTAATCAGGGCAATATGCAAATTAACTGCCAACAAAGATGGCGGCCAGCAGCCAGGCAGCTGAAGTGAACATGAGGCTTGCTTGCTCCAGTGATGGAAGAAGCCAAGGTTCCCTGCCTGCTGCAGCCCAGCTCTGAGCTCCGGTCTATGCAACAATGTTGTAATTATAGAAGCTAAACAAACCCCAGATACCTGCTTTCAGCCACCCGGCCTCGAGCTGGGAGCTGGCAACAGAGTTTCAATTACAGAAGGTAAATAAATCACAGAAGAAAAAAAGAAAGA
>NW_006290668.1:177375-195045 GCF_000327345.1 Myotis davidii | reverse complement strand
CTTAAGCCAGCAGGTGGTCATACCCCAAGGGGTCCCAGACTGCGAGAGGGCACAGGCCAGGCTGAGGGACCCTCCAGAGTGCACAAATTTTTGTGCACCGGGCCTCTAGTCTATACCAATAAAAGGCTAATGTGCTAATTAGACTGGACATCTTCCAGATATTCTTCTAGATGTTCTTTCAGACAAAGCCACAGTGGCTGCGAGGACCAGTCCAGCACCGTGGCCCCTTTTGCAGAGGCCGCGGGAGAAGGTGCTGCAGGAGAAGGCAGAAGGGAGAAGGCCGGTGCCTCAGGAGAAGGGAGAAGGTGGCAGTTAGGCAGTTAGGGTGATCAGGCCAGGAGGGGAGAGCAGATAGGCAGTTAGGGGGATCAGGCTGGCAGGGGAGAGCAATAGGGTGATATGGCTAGGAGGGGAGAGCAGGTAGTTAGGGGGATCAGCCAGGAGGGGAGAGCAGTTAGTCAATTGGGGCGATCAGGCCAGGAGGGAAGAGCAGTTAGGCAGTTAGGGGGATCAGACCAGCAGGGGAGAACAGTTAGGAGGATGAGGCTGGCAGGGGAGAGAAGTTAGAGGCATCAGGCAGGCAGGCAGGTGAGCAGTTAAGAGCCAGTGGTTCTGGATTGTGAGAGGGATCCCGAATTGGAGAGGGTGCAGGCCAGGCTGAGGGACCCCCACCGCCCCCCCATGCACACATTTTGTGCACCAGGCCTCTAGTTGATAATAATAATAATGCCTATCCTGAAAATTTCTGTGAATATTAAGTGCATTAAACCTGGAAAATGCTAAGAAACAAGTCTGGCACATAGTGCTCACTAAAGTTAGTGTTTGGTCACTTAAGAAATTCCCCATTTTGGGACATTTTGTTTTCTTTTTCCCTACCATTATTGTTGTTGTTGTTGTTGTTATTTGCTATTACAAACCACATTGGCATAAACTTTTTTCCCTAGCCATATCTCTGAGCATCCTTAAAACTTTTAGAAGTACAATTGCTGGACAAAAGGGGTTTAAGGTTCTGCCACAGATTTTCAAATTCCTCCTTCCCAACCCCTACATCCTGGGTCCACTTCTTATACCCTCCACTCTTGGCAAAGGGCTCAGATTAGGGGGCCCCGACACCCAGGCTTTGCCCCTCCTTCTAACTGATGGGCATTATAACGCTGAAGATTCCTTACCCGGGCGAAACCAACTTCCCCGCGGGCCAGCGACACGGAGTGGCTGTAGGCGTTCACGGTGACGAAACCCACATAGGAGACCCTGCGGCTGCCACGGTGCTCGTTCTTGGCCTCCACGCTGAAGGCTGGCAGTGCCTCGTCCTCGCTGTTCAGCTCCACCATCATGTACGAGCACGTGCCCATCATGTCGTAGCGACGGCCGTCGAAGGTGGTGTAATGGGGGTCACCCTGGGCTCGGCAGACGGCCACAGGGCCTGGCATGCACTTGGCGTGCCCATCCACCACCTGGCAGGTCTGCGAGGGAGGGCACTGCACACCTTCGCAGGAGGGCTTCTCCACAGACAATCGGGCTGGGGTGGGAGGAGACGTGGTGAGGGAGAAGTTAGGAAATGTGCACATGGGTGGGAATCCTGGAGCAATCCTGCTGCAGGGAGTTTGGGCAATGTGCTCACAACTACCCATTTTAGAAGTGGGGAAACTGAGGTCTGGAATCTCACAGGGAGAGAGCTGCTCAGGCCCAACCCAAGCTCAGGTTCCCTGATTCCCCAGTTTAACACAGCTCAGCCCAGAAGGACTGGAAGGTAGTGGAAAAGGACCGGCAGGAACAATCATGGCCTACCTAACTTGTTAACTTTCTCCTCTCCCCTACCTTCTCACTCAGGGCAAAATGCTAAGGCAGAAGATGGAAGACAGAAACTGTTCAACAGAAAGGAAATGACAGTGAAGTCAGGCAGCCCAGGTTAGAATCCCGGCTCCACCAATTAGCTGTGTGACACTGGACAAGGAATGTTCAACTCTCTGTGCCTCACTTTCCTCACTGGCGACATTGATGACAATGATACCTTCTTCACAGGGATTTTTGGGGAGGGGCTGCTGCCAGGTTTAAATAAGCTCAAACTAAGTAGGGCTGGGAACTGCCCCGGGTGTTATAATTGATCACCTACCTCCTCGCCATTCTACTATTGAAGCCCAAAGTGGCCCTTTGAAATTGAATGGTTTTATGCCATGGAGGGGTGGAGGGAGGGACATTTTTGCCAGTATTGGGAACCCTAGTGTCTAGGTCCCAGCTTAAGGGTTAGGGGGTCCACATAAGGAGAAACAGTTTCTTCTCCTCCACTTCCTAGTCTTCAGAAGCTCTTGCCTTCTGTCTACTCATAATCGCAGCTTACCCTTCCGTAGCCCTACTCACTTGCCAGGTACCCCCAAAGTGCTTTACAAATGTTTACTCATTACACCTGTGGAGGGGGTGCTGTTATTATCCCCATTTTACAGAAATGGAACCTGAGGCCCCCAGAGGTGAAGTTACATGCCCCAGGTCACACAAGCAGAGGTGGTATTTGAACCCCAGAAGCCTGGCTCTCCCATCTGTGCCATCAAGCGCTGCCCTGCCTGGAAGCAGCTTCTCAGTGTGCTGAGCCTGAGGCTGCATAGAGGGCCAGGTCCTAGAGATGAACTACGTTAATGCGCGAGGCACTTGGTATATTGAGAGAGAAATACCCTGGCATGGGAGGCATCATTATTATTATACATTTAGGCCTCCTGAGTTTGGGCATAAACATTCCAAAGCAGGTGTGGGAAAGTAACAGTTAGCAACTGGTATAGTTGTGCATCAGTTGCTAACATGTAAAAATATTTATAAACAAGTTGGTAAAAAGCTGCTAACCCGTCCCTGTCCCCCCCTCCCCAAATATTCCTCTCTCTCACACATTGGCTCTCCCCTAAGACTCCTTCTCCAACTTCTCCCCAAAAGCAACAGACCAAGGGCTAATGCCAGATACCATGGGGCTTCTAAGCCCCTGCTTCATGCGCTGGTATCTCTTCTGACTGGTTGGGACCCTGGACCACACCTGTTGCTAAACATTTAGAGTAGAGAATTGCTTGGCACGGGGGTGTAGAGAGGGGCTGGGAAGCCTTAAGGAAAGGAAGGATGACAGAGAGGATGGAGGTGTGTGTGTGTGTGGCAGGGGGAATAGCCCAGCTGAGCCGGGAAGCCACAGGAGAGCAGGTGGGTAAGAAAAGGGGAAAGGCGAGAGAGACCACAAAGGGGACACCTGGTGGGCAGGGTGTCGTTTCCCATCACTCACTCTGGCCGCAGGCAGCTGCTGTCCCGTAGCCTCCAGATTGGGTCAGCCAAAAGGTGAGCAGCCCGAAGCTGGTATTGGCCATGGCCATCTGGATGATGTTAGTACTGTTGAGGTCCACTTCGGCATACGAGAACTCACTGCCTGGAACAGTTACCCAGGTGAGCCTGGTCCCCAGCCCGTGTCCATCAACGGTCAGCTTGTCAGCAGCCTTCGTCTGTGCCACGACTATGGCCACACCCGTAGAGCCTGGGAAGTTATTGACCACATAGGCAGGACAGTAGGCTTCCACATCTGGGATCAGGACCAAGTAGGGGTCATAGGTCACTTTGCCCCTTGTGCCACCCGTGCCAAACAACAGGACTTGGATGCCCACATCTGCAGATAGGAAGAGTGGCCAGGATGGCCGGACCTCAAACTCAATCACGTCACCCTCCTGGAGTCCCCTGGAGCCGATGATGTTCCCGTGGTTGTAGGTCAGCTTCGTGGGCTGGCTGGCCATGGCATAGACCACATCGAAGCGGGTCTGGGAGGACAGAGGGGGCACCACATAGTGGGTGCCCCAGGCAGACGTGGGTAACAGCTGCTCCACCACATGGTTGCAGCTTGTGTGTTTCTGGGCACAGCTGTGGCCGGAGAGGACAACCACAGGGCTACTGGCTGTGACCTTTGACCCTGAGAGATCAGACGTGCTCTGTACCTGGGCCACTTGGTAGGGCTGGAGAGTCACAGTTAGGACACTGCCCCCTGGGTAGAAGTTGCCCTGGAATGTCACTGCCGCCTTCAGCTGCACACTGATCGAGGCACCCTTCGCACCAGCCACCACAGCAAACTCCTTGACATTCTTAACCGAGGCACTAGGGGGTGTGAACACTAAGTACTTTGTTCCCAGGGTGCTGACAGGCCGCAGCAGTGTCAGATCCTCTGTGTTGGGCTTAGTGTTTATGGCCTGCACAGAGATGTTGCGATCAGAGCGGACCAATACCGCGTGCTGGAAGATATTGCTGCCGATCATCTCAGCCTTGGTGCCGATGTTGACCATGACCGACTGCCCAGGCTTCACTGGTACATTCTGCGAGGTGCCATCTGCCTGGCTGAGGACGGTAACTGAAGCAGGGCTGTCCGACAGACTGGTGATGAGGAGGTAGAGCTTGCCCTTGACATACCCGGGCTGGTAGTTCTGCAGGAAGGCTGTGAGGAATTCCTCCCCTTCAGCATTGCTGGGGTCCACTGAGGCCTCCTGGGTCAACCCTGGGGTGAGAAAACGCACTCATGGCTCTATCCATCAGAGAAGTAACCCCTTGCCCTGTGCCTGGATAACCTGTCAAATATTAACTTGGGCTTTTCTCCCTCTTTTCTCTTTCCTTTCTCCTTTTTCTTGCAGCATTTACCTACCAGCCTGTCCGACTTTGTCTTCCAAAACCCTGAATGCTTTGGACAGAGAACTCAAATTCAAGTGTGAAGCAAGTAATGTAAATATGGGAAACAGTTTGGGTGGCAATTGTGCAAATGGAGCATTCAGACACATCAAAAGTGGGGTGTTGCTACTAGCTTTAGCTGTTGTTATTTTGACAGCTTATCGACTCTTTTTTCCTTTTTTATGCCAGATTTTACCTTTTTTTTTTTGTGAGAAACTTGCTGTCTGAATTTCCATGTGAAATCTCCAACCCAAAATTGTTTTAAGCTCTATGGGGCTGGATTCAGTTGCCAGTTTGTGATAATAGAACTGGAGGTGGGGGTGGGGAGTGTCAAGTGGGTAAAGGGAAGAAAGGAGTTATGGAATGTGAGCAAAATGTCTCCAAGAAATAGAGAGCAGTTTGGACTTTTCAACACCCCCAAATGGAAAGAGATGCTCCAGAAGAGAGAGGAAGGGGGAAAGGGAAGAGTAGAGAGAGAGAAGGAGAGAGGAGAAGAGAGGAGAGGGGAGGGAAGGGGAGGGTTGGGGAGGGGAGGGAGAGAAAGAAGAGTCTATGGGGTCTTGGAGAGAGTGTGGGAGTTATAGAAGAAGTGCCTGGTGAACAAGGGGGACCTTGAAGGGTATCCTAGTGTCCATGGGGCCAAGGAATCAGGTGTCCCATCCTTCTCCCAGTCCTTCGGTTTACTTAAGACTCCAGTCCTGGACATGACCCTGGAGAACTGGGCACCAAGTCCACCAAGAATGACTTTAGTGAAATTCTCCATTAACTCAGCAGAATGATTGTTAGGGTCTAAACTTTGCTTGAGTTGCAGAAAATCAAGGGAGTGGTTGTTCTTGCATCTTGAATTGGGGACTAAGGTGTTCACCTCAATTCTGCCACACTTCTCTGCAGAGCCCAAGGGCCCTCTCTCCCATTGCAGCTAGCATAGGTGACGCTGGGAGATGGGTTTGTGGAGGGGACACAAATGGAGGGTGCTGACCAGGCAGGCAGAGTCAGGAACAAGAACAGGGATGGGATCTCGGCCTTACTTACCCCACAGAAGGGTTGCTCCAGCCCAGAGTGTCCACCAGCTCCACAGGAAGCCCATGTCTGCAGTGGGGAAATAGAGGGGGGTCATAGGAAGCTGATCTGCCCCTCCTGACAGAGACCATCTCAGAAACAATAGAAGGGCCCAGTCCCAGGACAATGGCCACCTGGACAGCAGGAAGGCTTGAATGGGCTGGATCCAAGGGTCAGTGTGTATAGGGTAGCTGGATGTCCATGGGGTCTGGGGGTGGGGTGGGGAGGGCAGGACAGGGGCAAGGATAGGGAGTTGGATGGCCATTGGGTCTGGGGATGGGGTGGGGAAGCCTGGAGTCAGGAGCAAGAGTAGGAGACCTGATGTCCTATTTCCAAAGGAGACCCAGCCTCTCTTACCTGCAGGTCCCTGGAGCTTCAGGGTTAGCCCCTGGGCTGGTTTATATAATGGAGTTTCTGGGCTCCTCAGGCCACACCTTGGGCCACCTGCCAGGCAGATGGTTCCAACTTCCGGGAGGAGGCTCCTGGTCCCAGAGCCAGGTGGAATGGGGATCCTGAAGGCCTGTGGAGGGTGGAGGGCAAGCCTGGATGCCTGGGGCCTGAGGATATAACAGCTGGTGGCTGTGCCCTGAGAGCCTGCTAGGAGATTCAGTCCTGGAAGGGTGGTGGTCCTGAGAGAAACAGCTGGGGAGCAGGGTGCTCAGACCCTAGGTCCCCGGGGGGTTGAGATCTGGGTGGAAGATGGTATTTGATCTTGTTTGCTGACCAGACGCTGCCTGCAGATTTTTCCTTTGGCTTCTGCCAGGTATAACAGCAAAGGACCTGCATCCGGGTTCTGGCTGCTCCCTACTTCCTATTAGCTGATCCCTGGTCCCCAGCCACCCACATGCTGTTTCCAGGCACCACTACGGGAGTGTGCGTGATGGGGAGGTATCTGAACACCTTACTCAGGCCTGTGCAGGGAGACACAATACCTCCACCCCCAGTCCAAGAGCCTCCTATGAAATGGGAACTTCAAAACTAGCCTCACTGGGATTATTTATCTCTCAGAGGGAGCTCTGCAAACTCTCAAAGACTGTGGATGGGTGGCAGGCATCTCTGTGTGGCAACTGGGGGCTGGAGTTGTGTGCAAAGAGAGACAGAGGCCTCTGTTTCCTGGTTCCACACAGACAACAGGTTCCACTTCCTGGAGAATTCTTTGTTTTCTGGCCCTGAAAAGGGGCTGATTGGACAGATTGTGAGCACCTCCATCGCTCCAGAACCTGCCTGGGATGGGAGATGGGTCTAGGTCACACACAGGGAGAAGAGACCCTGAAAGGTGGTGTGGGCTTTCTCAGATGCAGTCTGTTCCTCCCCGGGCCGGGCCTGACCCATGCCCTGCTCCCATCCTCCTGACCGAGGACTCATTGTTTGCTGGGGAGTCTCCCCTGGAAACAACAGCTGCAAAGCCTGGGTGTTCTCCCACACAACACCCAGCAGCTGCTGCCCCTAGGACTCCTCCTCTCTTATCACCAAGACCTGGGCTTCTGTGCAGCCAGGGTGGGTGGGGCTCTGACACCCCCCACCCAGGGCAGGTTCCCAGAGAGAGAGATAAAGGCTCAGAGTCAACCAGGGACCCAAAGTCAACCAGGAAAATGAAGTGAGTAAACAGGAGACTGGAGAAAAGCCAGAGCTATCAAGAAGGGCGGGGGACCTACAAGGGGTGAGAGCTTTGGGGAGAGGGGTGCCTGGGTCCCTGAAGAGTCTGGGGGTGGGTAGAGGGGTCATCTGAGTTGCCAAGGGAAAAAGGGAAGGGGCTTCTGGGATTCCTAAGGAGGAAGCAGCTATTGCAAGCCAAGATGTCAAAATCTTCTGTGTCAGATACCCCTCTTATAGTCTGAGACACTCAGAGAAATGAGGTGGGGAGGGAGACAGACAATTAGGGAAAGTCTCAGGGGTGATTTAACCCGTCCTCCCAATCTCCTCCAAGCTTGACTCCAGAAAGAACCTTCCCCCTTCAAAAGCTGCCATTGCTCTCTGCAGCCAGAGTCCCCAGAAATGGGGTGGGGGTGGGAAATCTTTTATATTTTGGATTTGAAACCCCTGAGACCTTTCTGGTCTTTTCAGGGTGTGTGTGTGTGTGTGTGTGTGTGTGTGTATGTGAGTGTATAGTGTGCTGGACCCTGTGCCTTACTCCATGTTATATCTGCTCTCAGAAATCCCACTGATGGGTAACGCTAACCTGTGGGGACACTTTCTTATGGTCAGAGAAACCACCTCTATCCCACCCTGGCAGCCCTGGCTGCCCAAGCAAGGGTGGCAGGGTGTACATCTGAGCCTCTGACCTCTCCCTGCAGGTGGGATCTGCAGGGGGCAGATCTGCACTGGTCACACCACCTCAGACTCCGGGACCCCCTGGCTCATCTGGGCTGTAGCAGTCAAGCGGAAAGAAGTTAACTAGAAGAGGACGCTCTGCCGGGAGAAGGCGTGAGCCTGCACACAGGCCGCGTCAGAACAAAGTCTTGCACACGAGATTTGTTGTTCCGAGGCAGAACTTTCCTTGACGTGATGAATAGTCCATGAGGGCATAGAAAGTTCAGGGGAGGGTGCACTGCTGCAGGTGGAAAGAGCCTTTGTATAACATAGGAAATTAATAGTGTCATGTAGAACTTGGCTTTGATGATTTCGTAAAGCATGCCTGTTATCATTGTTACTCACTGTGCTCCATTGTTATTTGCTGTGCTCACCCCCAATAAAAGCCAGAAGGGATCAGAGGACCTTTGCTACACGCCTGAGCGAGCGGTAGCCCTCTCTCTACTTCATCCCACACGCCAAGCTTGCCTCAGTGTCTCAGATCACTCAGAACATCAACAAATGGCGCCTGAACAGGTCAGGGACCCGAAGGTAAGAAATTGGGAACGGGTAGGACCGAAAGGGTTTTGCCAGCGCAGAGTACGCGGAACTTTCGGCAATAGAGCCAGAGTCATGGGGAATAGCCCCTCGATACAGAGTCAATATATAGCTGTCTTGAGATCATTGTTAAAGAGCTCAGGGGTAAAAGTGAAGAATGAGGCTTTTAAAAAATTGTTTGAGGCAATTCAGCAGCACTGTTGTTGGTTTAACCCAGAAGGAAAACAGCAGTTAAATCTTAAGTTGTGGAAACAAGTTGGAAAGTCATTAAGGAGGGCTCATCAACAGGGAAATGCTATAGAGGCTGATGTATGGGCTGTTTTTAATTTAGTAACGTTAGCTTTACAGCCTTTTCAGTCTGATTCTGAAGATTATGAAGAAATTCCTATGAAGTCACAACAAAATCCACCTGGATGTAATTTTGACCAGTTAACAGGAACTGGGACACATAGTAGCTTACAGCAACAGGTGCTGTTAGAGGATGCTGTTATGCACAGATTAAAGCTTGTTGCTTAAAGGCTTGGTCAAAATGGAGGAGGCCGGCATCCCGGCCCAATCATTTTCTAAAGTTATACAAATAATACTAATATAATAATAATTATAATAATCATCTTATTAAAATCTTATATAAATAATTAATAATTAATAATAATAATGCTAATCTTCTTACTGCTGCATTAAAAACTGCAATTCCCATTCTGTTAAATGCTATGAATGTGGGAAATGGGACATATGAAAAAGGGATTGTCTGAAGGAAAGGGTCCCACAAGGGAAAGCTAAACATCATCCCGGAGTTATTAAGGCAGATTATAAAGGAGAAATATTAGTTATGATGTCTGCTTCTGGTATTATAAATATAAAGGCTGGAGAAAAAGTGGCACAGTTATTATTACTTACCTATAAACAAATAGGGCATACAGCACCGGTTAAGTGAACTGGGGAATTTAGTAGCACAGGAAGAAAGGTTTTTTAGCATACAGTCTTCGGAGGCCAAAGACCTCAATTTTTACAGTTTGTTCCCGGAGGGAATAAAAATTATCAGCCTACTGGATTCTGGGGCTGATGTAACTATAATTTTTACTTTGCACTGGCCTCAATCTTGGCTGGTGCACAAGGTGAATACAACCTTTACAGGTTGTAAACCTCACTGAAATTTTACAAAGCTCTAATGTACTTGAATGTCAAGGGCCTGAAGGACAAAAAGGCAGAATACAGCCATATGTCACCCCCATTGCACTATCTTTGTGGGGAAGAGATCTTTTACAACAATAGAGGGCTACAATTACTATACCTTCTTCACAGAAAGATTTGTCAAGCTGGTGCTAGCACCAGTGTTCAGGACCAAAATTTACAGAGGGGGCCACTTCACAGCACTTCGCCCTGCCATTAAAATGGAAAACAACTAAACCAGTACGGGTAGAGCAGCAGCCCCTAACGAGAGAGAAGTTAGAAACGCTCCAAATTATTATTAAAGAACAGATACAATTAGAGCATATTGAAACTAGCTCTAGTCCATAGAATTCCCCTGTCTTTGTTATAAAGAAAAAATCAGGTAAATGGAGAATGTTAACTGATTTAAGACGGATTAATGAGATTACTGAACCTATGGGACCTTTACAACCTGGAATTCCAAATTCAGCATTAAAGCCTTTGCTGTAAGAGGCAAGCCCCGAGCCATTCAAACTAACAATGGCTCAGCATATTTATCAGGTAAGTGTCAACATTTCTTTCAATAGTTTGATATTAAACATGTTACAGGAATTCCTGGGAACAGTACAGGTCAAGCAATCATTGAACGGCAGAACCGCACCCTTAAGGAAATACTGCAAAAACCAAAAAGGGGGAGAAGAGCTGGTATCAGGCCAGACGCCCCGACGAAGATTATTAAGAGCTCTATTTACTATAAATTTTTTAAATTTGAATACAGATGCAGTATCAGCTGCTAAGATACATTGGGGACATAAAAGAGGTCCCGGTAGAACAACCTATCATGTATCAAGATGTCACTACTAATCAATGGTGCCCGACTACCATTAAGGTGGGGTCGAGGCTATGCTTATGTTTCCACAGGAACCAAGAAGTTCTGGAGTCCTGATAAAAGAATCAAATTGAGGCATGGCGAGCAAGAGGAAGTGTGATGAAGCGGGACTGGAAGACCGGTTTGCGCAGCTAACCATCCAGGGAGGACAAACAATTCGCACGCCGTTGCCTCACACCTGAAACCCCCCTCCACCTACACGGGGACAGGTGAAGCGCCTATGCCAGGAAGGGGAGCGTCTTGTGACTGCCCATGGAAGGCCCTGTAACTAATGACTCTAATTGGATGTCTGGACTTTTTAAAGATCGTGGGCCTTTGAAACCAGATGCCGGAATGCCTGTGTGCCTGGGACTGGGTGGTCATTGTTTGCAATCGTGTTTTAAAGCCTGGTTGAGTGTGGCTGAAAACACCACTAATTCTTGAAAGGACCAGTTCAATGGACTCAAACTACTGGGGAAATATCTTGTTTTAATTGTACTTTGTTAACCTGTGTAAATAACTCTGTACCTTTTAATCACAGTAGAGAGAGCTTGTATCTACCGCGAGCCAGAACAGCAGTATGGTTACCTGTGCAGATGGATCGACGATGGCAGAAAAGTTCTCTAGCTGGAGCTCTCCAAGCCATTGTAGAAGGAATATTGAAGAGGTTAAAAAGATTTATTAGCATGCTAATCGCTGTAATTCTTGGGTTAATGGCTATAACAGCAACTGCTACAGCGGCTAGGGTAGCATTACAGCGATCAGTCCAAACTGCTACTTTTATTCAAGACTGGCATAAAGATTCAGAACAGTTATAGAGTTCTCAACGGCATATTGATAGTAAAGTCAATGAACAAATAGCCGATCTTGAACAATCATAGCTTTATTAGGGGACCAAATTGTTAGCCTGCAAAGGCGATTACAGTTAAAGTGTGATTGGAACCATACTAGTTTATGTGTCACCCCGGTACCATATAATGAAATAGCTTTGCTATCTTCTCTATCATGATTCAAACCTGCACCAAAACTAAAAAGGGAGGAAATGTAGCAGTCAAGCGGAAAGAAGTTAACTAGAAGAGGACGCTCTGCCGGGAGAAGGCGTGAGCCTGCACACAGGCCGCGTCAGAACAAAGTCTTGCACACGAGACTTGTTGTTCCGGGCAGAACTTTCCTTGACGTGATGAATAGTCCATGAGGGCATAGAAAGTTCAGGGGAGGGTGCACTGCTGCAGGTGGAAAGAGCCTTTGTATAACATAGGAAATTAATAGTGTCATGTAGAACTTGGCTTTGATGATTTCGTAAAGCATGCCTGTTATCATTGTTACTCACTGTGCTCCGTTGTTATTTGCTGTGCTCACCCCCAATAAAAGCCAGAAGGGATCAGAGGGTCTTTGCTACACGCCTGAGCGAGCGGTAGCCCGCTCTCTACTTCATCCTACACGCCAAGCTTGCCTCAGTGTCTCAGATCACTCAGAACATCAACATGGGCTGTATCGCCCCAGGGCACCGCTGCAGGGAATTTACTCTCTGCAGCTAAATTCAGATTTGCCAGCAATTTCTAACTTCCTTCTTTCATGCTCTGGATTCCACAAGGGGGTCTCTCTGCTCCTTTGGGGGAACTCCTCTCTCTCGCCGAAGCTGCCACTAACCCGGCTAAGGCGCAACCGCGATCTTGTTCCCCTTCTGCTCAAGAACATCGCAGGCGTCCCTGTCCCCGTGAGTGCCAATCCACACTGTTGGCAGGAGGATCCCAAGTCCTGGGGCTCCATTTCCTGCTCGGCCCACCTCGCCATCGCTGGGCAGTTCCTTCTCTTGTGCACCTTCCCCACAACCTACCTGCTGACTCCTTATCTGAAATCCAAACATCATCACTTTCTGCGTGAGTCATTTGCCAAACTGAGGCTAATCTCTTTAATTCCTCTTATATGACACTGGCTATCTGCTCCTGTACTAAATGGCAATCCCCTTGTTTTGTTTTAGCTGCTTGGAACTGAGAGTGCCTCTACGTCTACGTTCTGTTCTATACCTCCCCACCAACCTCTCTCCCACCCACCACAGCCTGACCTCCATGTGCATTAAAACTGTTTTGCTAAATGAATGGCCCGTGGAGCTTAGGAGAGAGAGACAAAGGTAATGCACTGGGGTGGAGAGGGAGAAGGGAAAGGCAAGGCATGCTCCTGAGAGGGAGAGTGCTTTGTTTACCATTTTAGGAAAACACCAAAACGTTTTTCAAAGTGGTTGCACCATTTTACCTTCTTTGCAGCCATGTGTTAGGTGAAAGGCCCTCCCCCAAGGGCCCTCCCACATGGGTCTCTGGCATCCCTGCGTACTTTGCTGGGTGTGCCAAGGATGCAAGGCCCTGACTGCCTTTACCCAGGCCATCACTCAGGACTGTACTTGCAATGAACAATCTTTTTCTTTCTTTTTTTTCTGTGAACAGTCTTGAAGGATGACATCATGTCACCCCCTGGAACAAAAACCAGGCTTGCTTACTACTTGCTATAAAATAGAAGATTCCTTAAGCTCAGGATTCCTCTCCTATAACGCAAGCCACCTCAAGGATAGGCATCCAGCTGGGGCCTCCTTGACCCCCACGGTACTGGTGGAACCCATGTGAACAAGCCTCATGTTGCTTGCTGTGCAGTGAGCAGTGAAGTACTTTCTTTGTTTGGGTGTTTTGTTTCTAAAAACTGTCTTGCTAGCCTGGCCACAGTGGCTCAGTAGTTGAACATCGACCTATGAACCAGAAGGTCACTGTTTGATTGCTGGTCAGGGCTCAGTCCCCAGTGGGGGTGTGCAGGAGCCAATCAATGACTCTCTTATCATTGGTGTTTCTATCTCTCTCTCTCCCTCTCCCTTCCTCTCTGAAATCAATAAAAAAAATATATTTTTAAAAACTGTCTTGCTCTCTTATTTGCCAATTGGTTCTAGCTCCCTCTCTGTAACATTTGATGTGAACCCTTCCTCCTTGAAAATTTCTAATGCCTAACAAAATAAAATAAAGAAAAATAAAGAAATAAAACAAAAAAAGATAAAGAAAACGTCTAATGCTTTGGATCCCATGACAGCACTTTCTTCTGGGTCTTGTGTTGTTTTGTGTTTCCTATAATAACCCCTTTTATACTGTGGTTCCCAGAATCTCTTTCTCTGCTTCTTTCTCTAATGACCTCTTTCTCTAGGAGATTTTTTTTCTATGTCCACCTACGTATGCTGTCTAATAGAACTTTCTGTGATGATAAATTTCTATATTTGCTGCTGTCCAATGTGGTAGGCAATAGCTACACACTGAGCTCTTGAAATATAATGGAAAGAACTGAATTTTCAATGTAATTTAATTTTAATTAATTTTTTTTTGCAGCCAAAAAAGTAAGGGTTCATTAGTTGTGCACACCTGGACTCACAGGTAAGCTAGTCAAAGACTTGGTTCCTGATGGCTTTCAAGGGATGGATTCTATAGGGGAAATCACCAGTCATGGTGTCTAGGGGAGTGAGAGTTATGGTCAGGGTTGTGGCCTCTGCTGATCGGTCAGTGCTAGGGTAGGGGTAGAAGATTCTTACATCTGGTCCTCATGTCAGCTATGGCATTGCTATATAAGGTTTTCATTCTTTATTGAATTTATTGGGGTGACATTGGTTAATAAAATTATATAAGTTTCAGGTGTACAATCTATAATTCATCGTCTATATTGTATTGTGTGTTCACTACCCCAAGTCAAGCCTCCTTCCATCACCTTTTATCCCCCCTATACCCTACTCTACCTCCCCCCACCCTGCTTTCGCTGTGGAAATCACCATACAGTTGTCTATGTCTGAGTTTTTGTTTTTGTTTTTTGCTTAATCCCTTCACTGTTTCACCCAGCCCCACAATCACCCTCCCCTCTGATAGCTGTCAGTCTGTTTTCTAACAATGAGTCTGTTTCTATTTTGTTTGTTAGTTTATTTTGTTCGTTAGATTCCACATATGGTACTTGTCTTCCTCGACTTGCTCGTTTCACTTAACCTGAGGTCCATCCGCGCTGTCACAAAGGGTAAGATTTTCTTTTATGGCCAAGTAGTATTCCATTGTATAAATGTACCGCAGCTTTTTTATCCACTCACCTACTGTTGGGCACTTGGGCTGCTTCCAAATCTTGGCTATTTATATATGAAAAAGCCTCAGTGACCATTAAGACTGAATGATCAGAACGACCAGTCGACCAGTTGCTATGATGTGCACTGACCACCAGGGGGCAGACACTGAATGCAGGAGCTGCCCCCTGGTGGTCAGTGTGTCCCCACAGCCAACCTCCCACGGCCAGCCAACCTCCTCCAGTCTCTCCCTCCATCCGGCAGGCCCCAGCCAGCCTGGTCCCAATCGGGATTGGGCGAGGAGCAAAGGGTTGCTTTCATATCTTGGATATTGTAAATAACACTGCAATGAACATAGGGGTGCATATATCTTTAAAAATTAGTGTTTTAGATTTCCTTGAATATATATCCAGAAGTGGAATTGCTGTGTAATAAGTTCTATTTTTAAGTTTTTTGAGGAACCTCCATACTGCTTGCACCACCTTACATTCCCACTAATGGTGCACAGGGGTTCTCTTTTCTCCACATCTTTGCCAATAATTATTGTTTGTTGATTTATTTATGATAGCCATTCTGACAGGTGTGAAGTGATATCTCAATGTGATTTTAATTTGCATTTATCTGATGATTAGTGACCTTGAGCATCTTTTCATATGTCTATTAAGCATCTGTATGTTCTCTTTAGATAAGTATCTATTCCAATCCTTGCCCATTTGTTTTTAATTTTACAATTTTTAATTGATTTTTAGAAAGAGAGGAAGGAAGAGGGGAGAGAGAAACATTGGTGTGAGAGTGAAATATCCATCAGCTGCCTCCTGCATACACCTCTACTAGGGATCCAACCCACAACCCAGTCTTTTGCCCTGACCAGGAATTGAACCCTCGACCTTTCAGTGCATGGGATAACACCAAAACAACTGAGCCACACCAGCCAGGGCCTTTGCCCATTTTTTAATTGGATTCTTTGTGGGTGGATTTTGGTGTGTGTGTGTGTGTGTGTTGGGGTTTTTTTGGTGTTGAGTTTTATAAGTTCTTTATAAATTTTGGATATTAACCCCTTATCAGATGTATCATCGGTGAATGTATTGTCCCATTCAGTGTCTTGTCTTTTCATTTTGTTGATGGTTTCCTTTTCTGTGCAAAGAATTTTTCATTTGATATAGTTCCATTTGTTTATTTTTTCTTTTGTTTCCCTTGCCTGAGGAGATATATCAAAAAAAAAATACTGCTACAAGAAATGTATGAGATTTTACTGCATATGTTTTCTTCTAGGATTGTTGTGGTTTCTAGTCTAACATTTCCACCTTTAATCCATTTTCAGTTTATTCTTGTGTATGGTATAAGAAGGTGGTTTAATTTTATTTGTTTGCATGTGGCTGTCCTATTTTCCCAACACCATTTCTTAAATAGACTGTCTTTCCTCCTGTATGTTTTTGCCTCCTTTGTCAAATATTAGTTGGCCATAAAGGCATGGGTTTATTTCTGGGCTCTCTATTCTGTTCCATTGACCTATATGTCTGTTTTTATGCCAGCACCATGATGTTTTGAGTGCTATAGCCTTGTAGTAGAGTTTGATATCAGAAAGTGTAATTCCTCCAACTTTGTTCTTCTTTCTCAGGATTGCTATGGCTTTTGGGGGTCTTTGTGGTTCCATATAAATTTGTGGAATATTTGTACTAGTTCTGTGAAATACACCACAGGTATCCTAAAAGGAATTGTGTTGAATCTATATACTGCTTTGGGTTGTATGAACATTTAAATGATGTTAATTCTTCCTACACACTTATTTGTATCTTCTTAAATTTCTTTCTTCTGTGTCTTAAAGTTTTTTGAGTACAGGTCTTTTACAACCTTGGTTAAGTTTCCTACTAGGTAATAAATTTATTATTAAGCTTAGTTAAATTCATTATTTGTTTTTTGAAGCAATTGTGAATAGGATTGCTTTCCTAGTTTCCCTTTCTGATAGTTCCATATTGGTGTATAAAAATGCAACTGATTTTTGGTTATTTATTTTGTACCCTGTCACATCACTGAATTCATTTTATCAGTTCTAGTAGTTTTTTGGTGGAATCTTTAGGGTTCTCTATACACAGGATCATGTCATCTGCAAATAATGGCAGTTTTACTTCTTCCTTTCCAGTTTGGCCTTTTATTTCTTCTCGTCTGATTGCTGTGGCCAGGACTCTCCGGCTTATGTTGAATAAGAGTGGTGAAAGTGTCTTCTTCCCAGTCTTAAGGGAAACACTTGTATCTTTTGCTTATTGAGTATGATGCTGGCTGTGGGTTTGCCATATATGGCCTTTATTACATTGAGGTTTGACCCCTCTATTCCCACTTTGCTAAGAGTTTTTATCATAAATGGATGCTGGGTTTTATCAAATGCTTTTTCGGGCATCTATTGGTATGATCATGTGGTTTTTATCCTTTATTTTGTTTATGTGGTGTATCACATTATTGATTTGTGGATATTGTACCAACCTTGCATCTCTGGAATAAATCTTATGGCATGTGATTTTCTTTATGTATTGCTGGATTCATTTTACTAATATTTTGTTGAAGTTTTAGCGCCTATATGTATCAGGGATATTTTTTTCTAGTGTCTTTATCTGGTTTTGGAATTAGTTTAATGCTGCCCACATAAAATCAGCTTGGGACTCTTCCCGCCGCTTGAATTTTTTGGAATAGTTTGAGAAGTATAGGTGTTCATTCTTTGAACTCTTGGTAAAATTCACTGTGAAGCCATTGAGTCCATGGCTTTTGTTTGCTGGGTGTGGTTTTTATTATTATTATTATTATTGTTGTTGTTGTTGTTGTTGTTGTTACTGCTTCAGTTTCAGTAGTTGTGATGTGTCTGTTCAGATTCTCTGGTTCTTCCTGATTCTGTTTTAATAGGTTGTATGTTTCTCAGAATGCAGCCATTTCATCCAGATTGTCCAATTTGTTGGCATATAGTTGTTCATAATATTTTCTTATAATCCTTGGTATTTCTTTGGTGTTAGTTACCACTTTT
>NW_006290668.1:170812-177354 GCF_000327345.1 Myotis davidii | reverse complement strand
CTGGTTAAAGGTTTATCAAACTTGTTTATCTTTTCAAAGAATCAGAGCTTGGTTTCATTGATCTTTTGCATTAGGTTTTTAATTTTATTTTATTTACTTCTGCTCTGATCTTTATTATTTTCCTTCCTTCTCCTCACTTTGTCCCTTTAAGTGGAAAGTTAAATTGTTTATTTGATATTTTTCTTGTTTCTTGAGATAAGCCTGTAATGCTACAATTTCCCTCTTAAGACTGCTTTTGCTGTGTCCCATAGAATTCGGATTATTGTGTTCTCATATCATTTGCTCTCACTGCAATCCACTCATTGTTTGATAACGTAGTATTTAGCATCCATGGCTTTGTGTTTTTCAGTTTTTCCTTGTGATTGATTTCTAGTTTCATGTCAGATGGTTAGAAAAGATAGTTGATATAATTTTAATATTCTTAAATTTATTGAAACTTGTTTTGTCTCCTAGCATATCGTCTATCCTAGAAAATGTTTCATGTGCACTTGAAAAGAGTGTATATATTCTGCTGCTTTGAGGTGAAATGCTCTTAAGATATCAAGTAAATTAATCTGAACTAGTGTGTCATTTAAGGCCACCATTTCTGTGTTGATTTTTTTGTCTGTAAGATCCATCCGTTGATGTCAATGGGTGCTATTATTGTATTTCTGTCACTGATCTAATACATTTATAATTTTTTACCAAAAATTAAAAATAAAGTCTATTTTGTCAGATGTAAGTATTGCTGCCCCAGCTGTTTTTTCTTCCAATTTGCATGAAATATATTTTTTCATCCCTTTACTTTTAGTCTGTGTGTATCTTCTATTCTGAGGTGGGTCTCTGTGTGTGTGTGTGTGTGTGTGTGTGTATCTTGTTTTCTTATCCATTCAGCTCCCCTATGTCTTTTAATTAGAGTATTTAAACCATTTACATTTAAAGTGATTATTAGTGATGTCAGAAAGTAGTGGCATGAGAGAACCCAAAGTCCCAGGGAGCTATCAGGTCGCACAAGAAAGAAATAACCAAAGCCCAGAAACAATGCAACTGCCGCAAGAGCTTACAATCTAGGTCAGAAGTAAAAGTTACTTCATCAAACAATATCAACCACAGCCATTTTTGGCTTTACAGTGGCTTAAACAAAACCTAGGCGTTTTCTACCTTATTTTGTATCTCCTATTTTCTATTTTATTTTATTTTCTACCTATTTCTACCTTCTATTTCTACCACTTATTTCTACTGCTTATTTTCTAATTAAGAAAGTTTAAAATGCTCCAATAAGCATTGTTTTTAGCGATCCCCTTCCTAGGACCCTGAATTTCCCATTTTTACACCGAGCTACTACAAAACTCAGCTCCTTACCTTACTTTTGCTTTCAGCTTTTATTTCATTTTTCTTCTTTTGCTTTCTGCACACCTCACTGGAGCCTCCTTTCACCTCCCAATTGTAGTTCCCCCGTACTCAGTTCCTGTTCCCAGAGCTCAGTCCCTGTTCCCCAGAGCTCAGTCCCTGTTCCCAGAGCTCAGTCCCTGTTCCCAGAACTCAGTCCCTGTTCGGGCGCCATATGTGGTGAGCCGGCAAGGCCATGGCATACTCAGCCCAAGGCGCCTTATGTGCCACACCAGCTCCGCCTGGTTCAGTGACCCTGAGAGGGGGCAGTGAAGGATGGAGAAAAGACAGACAAGAGAATGAGCTGGGTCTGGGTGGGACGCTGCTCCTGGATGGAGAGACAGCACCATGGACTACAAGCCGTGTCTTTATTTTATAGCCAGATTCCACGAGGCAAAGTAAGGGCATGGTGAAGACGTTTACAACATTCTTGTGGGTTTCGATCCTACTCAATTACACGCACTTGAACCCTATCAAGCTCACATCACTCAGACATGTGGGGCCACGTGTTGGACCGTACATATTCTCCAGGAGTGCCTCCTGCCATCACAGGTGGCTTCTTCTGTGGTGCACTGTCCCAAGAGAGTGGATACAGAGGGCCATGTCAGGACTTCTTTCCAGGCTGTCCTCCTACCCCAGGCCAAGTTGCCTTACAAGGTGCAGCTCTTCACTCAGCCACATAGCAGCATCGCTGTGCTGGAGCAACCATGGGACACTGACCGGGTATTGTGTAGAACTGTCTTATCTGATATCCCTCTCCCCTCTGGGATTGCTACGTTTCATCTGCTAGGCTTGTCTCCTGTTAGCGTAGTGCTCTTTTATGCACCCCTATTCTCAGGAGTCCCAGAACCTAAAGGACCCCAAAACTTTCATAAGTCAGGCAGCCAGAGAATTTCGCTCCTCTCACTCAAAGATGTATTACATCCATGTTCAGAAGGCAGCACTTACAGAAGTATAACCATCATCCCATTTTCTCAAAAATTAGGAGTAAAAAATCTCAGGAGGGAAATTCTTAGATAGGACAAGAGTCTCATATCAAGGCCTGGGCGATTCTTACTAAATGCTCTTTTTGCTAAATGTTAAAATTTAGCACAGTATTTTGCAGACCAGCTCTACACAGGCTACACTGATAAGTAACTCAGCTGAATACATGTAGCCAACTGCCAAGAAAAAAATCAACAAGTAGTTGACCAAATAGTGTATATAAGCAATGGCTAAGCCCCCCTGCTGGATGTGAATCCTCTGTCTCCTTTACTTCCTGAGCCTCGTTTCTCATGTAGGACCTGAAAAATAGGAAAACAAGATTTCCCTCTTCAAATCCCAGTTTAATCTCAGATTAAGTTAGGATGACTGGTCATAAGGTTAGGTCTCTGTGTAAATGTTGATCACTTTTACTGTCCACTTCCTAAGGTATTAAATGAGATGAGGAACCAAGTATATAGTCAGTGTTCAAGAAATGGTTATTATTATTTTCATAAAAAGTCCAGAGGATACATTGATTTGTTATTGCCAAAGGGGGGGAGAGAGAACTTAGTGATGATTCGACTGGGCTTGGTTGCAATAAAGGCAAACCTCTCACATAGATTTGAATCTGATGCCTGGAAACTGGGGAGATGAGGAATGGGAGGCAAGGAGGAAAATGATGGATTCCATTTGAAGTGATAGGTCTAAACCTGAAGTAGAAATCTGAGATGCCTTTTGGGTAGAGACCTGGAAGACAGAACTAAGAGCTCTCAGTGCAAAAACAAAAGAAGAGTTCTTAATGCAGAGACAAAAGGAAGCACTTGTTTTCATTTTCTGTGGAAATAAAATACTAGGACCTTAAACAATGAAGGCAGGAGTCAGATCTGATTAATCTTTGAGTTCCCTCAGCATAGGGCTGGCACTGAGTAGGAGCCACCAATTTTCTTTCTTAGTAGAATCTACTTTCCTCTGTCTGAGCCTTAATTTCCTTATCTGAAAAATAAGGAAAAGCATACCTACTTCTGAGTGTTTTAAGAATTCAGAAATCATGGTTTGGAAATTGCCTGGCTAGAAGTAAATGGTGTTTGGTGTGACAACTCACAATACATCCACCAGGATGGAAAAAAAGTTTTAAGACCGACAATATTAAATGTATGCACAAGTGGCAGTTAGTATAGTTTGCCAGCATCCACTAAAGCTAAACACATACCTGCCTTATGACCAGCAATCCCACTCTTGAATATATTCCTCTATGTTTATCAAAGAAACGTACTGGAATATTTATAGCACCAGGATAACCCCAAACTAGAAACTATTCCATTTTAGGCATATTTTTGTATAGAAACCAGGCATAAATGAAAATGAAAGAACTACTCCTATACACAATATAAATTTTGGAAACATAATGGTAAGCCAAATACACACTATATGGGCCCATAGGGAGTTCAAAAACAGACCGAAGTAATCCACGCCACTAGAAATCAAATAAGTGATAACTTTCAGAGGAGATGGGTGGCAGAAAGAGAGCATGTGCAGGAATTGTTGGGGCTGCTAATGTTTGGTGTCTTGATGAGTACTGGTTGTACAGGTGTATTCACCTTGTGTAAATCATTGAACTTTAAACTACAAATTGTACATGTCTCTGTATTTATATTTCAATTAAAAGTTTACAGGTACACCTCATCTTTATTGTGCTTTGTTTTACTGTGTCTCTCAGTACTGCTTTTTTTAAGTTGTGGCAACCTTTCCTGGAGCAAGTCGATCAGCACCATTTCTCCAACAGCGTTTGCTCACTTGTGTCTCTGTCACATTTTGGTAATTCGTTATTTCAAACTTTTTCATTATTATTATATTTGCTATGGTAATCTGTAACCGGTGATTTTTGACACTAATATTGTAATTGTTTGGAGGCACCATTAATTGCACCCATATAGATGGTGAACTCAAGTGATAAATGTGTGTGTTCTGATAAATGCTGTGTATGTTCTGATTGCTTCACTGACCAGCTGTTCCCCTACCTCTCTCTGTCCTTGAACCTCCCTATTCCCTGATGCAACAATATTAAAATTGGGCCAATTAATAACTGTACAATAGCTTCTAAATGTTTAAGTGAAAGGAAGAGTCACACGTCTACCGCTGGTGAAGATGAAAATTGTTGAAATGACAGCAAAGGATTTAGAATATTGTATAAATTTAGTCGATAAAACAGTGACAGGACTGACTCCAATTTTGAAAGTTGTACTGTTGGTAAAATACTATCACACAATATGGCGTGCTACAGAGAAATCATGTGTGAAGAGTCAACTGATGTGGCAAACTGCATTGTTGTCTTATTTTAAGAAATTGCCACAGCCACCCCAACCTTCAGCAACCAACACCCTGATCAGTATCAGCCATTAACATGGAGGCAAGACCTCCACCAGCAAAAAGATTAGGACTCGAGGAAGGCTCAGATGATGATTAGCATTTTTAGTAATATTGTTTTAATTATGTATGTACATTTCTTAGACATAATGCTATTGTACGCTTATGACTACAGTATAGTTAAATATAACTTTTATAGGCACTGGGAAACCAAAAAATTCATGCTACTTGCTTTATTTCAATATTTGCTTTATTGTGGTAGTCTGGAGCCAAACCCACAGTATCTCACAGGTATACCTGCACTTAACAATAACTGTAGCTGGTGTGACAGCGGCAGTGTATCCCTGGAACCAGAAGCACAGGCTTTGGGGACAGACCTGGGGCCCTTGTGACTGGCAAGTGGCTTCATGGCTCTAAGTCTGTTTCCTTCTTTGTAAAACAGGGAACAATGTCAAGATTCAATTAGTTGATGCTCATGATATAACCGGACAATCAATGGGTCCTGCCTGTCACTACTTGAGCCAATTAAGCAGACAAGGTGGAATCATATATGCGCGTTCAGTATGGGAGAGCAGCAGGTCATCTACAAAAATCTGCTCTGCAGCCCCCCATAAGCCAATGGGGAAAGTAGGGATTACAGGCATGGGGAATAGGCTATGCTGGCTGAGGCAGGACTCCACTGTTTGGGCAACAAGTTGTTAATCTTTCCATGATAATAGGCAGTTCTTCAATGAGAATGGTTCCAAGGTTGATTCCCAGGTCCAAGGTTGACTCCCAGGTCCTGGGGACATACAATTCCTAGCCAGGTCAGAATGTCCTCTTTTAAAACAACACAAGGCAATCATGGTTAACAGCATTAGTATTTCCCATAGCTATAGCTAGTCCCCAATATTCTATCTTTGCCCCTAACAATAATACTAAGTACAGGGCCTGGCACAGGGCTGCAGTTCCCATGGTGAAGAACAAAACTCAACCCAGTAAATTTGTTTATCTAATTGGCTTTATTAGCGGTGTGTGAATTGGGCAGCATCCCATCTAGCAACTAGAAGGGCACTCAGGTGAGGGACTAAGAAGTTAAAAGAGGGGACTATTCCAGGCCAGGATGCCGTCCTGTTTAGAGGAAGGAAGGGGTCTCAGGGAGATACCTCGGTAGTGTGGATCGGGAAACTAGGCTGCTATAAAATCCCACTCCTGGGAGAGGCTAAAACTGCAATGAGGTTAGCTACGTTCTGGCTTAGTGATTGGTCTAGCACAGTGGTCGGCAAACTCATTAGTCAACAGAGCCAAATAGCAACAGTACAACGATTGAAATTTCTTTTGAGAGCCAAATTTTTTAAACCTAAACTATATAGGTAGGTACATTGTTATTAACTTAATTAGGGTATTTCTAAGCTGGCCTTTGCTAAAAACGTCCTCAATCTGAGGGGTCGACTTCAGCCAACGTACCCCCACTTCTTCTAAGCCACTTCTTTAAAATAGACTCGCCCAGGCAGAAGACCGACTTCTGCGCATGGGCCACGAAGTTTCAATCGCACTGTATGTGCGCGACCGCAGGTGGTATTTTGTGGAAAAGCCACACTCAAGGGGCCAAAGAGCCGCATGTGGCTGGCGAGCCGCCGCCGTTTGCCGACCACTAGTCTAGCACATCCCCATCGGGAGCTGCTCAAGGGCCTGGTGACTCCATTTTGGACCCTTGCTTCCTCTTTTCCTCCCTCCTTCCTTCCCATTTAACACCTGTGCCACCCAACCCCGGGCACCGCTGCCTCATTTCCCCCACCCGCCCCCGCCTGGGTCACGGTCGATTCACTGCTAACGCTAACCAGGCCTCGCCTCTCCGGGGACAATCC
>NW_006290668.1:160121-170641 GCF_000327345.1 Myotis davidii | reverse complement strand
CGTCGACTTCTTAAACTACGTTTCCCACAATCTGTCTAGGCCCGCCCCTTCCGGTGGCGGAGCGGAAGCGGTGACTGTGTCTGGCCGAACCTCACGGCGGCGGGCTGGGTCACTATGGAGGAAATAGGCATCCTGGTGGAGAAAGCTCAGGTCCGGCGGGGCCTGGCTATGGGACGGGGCGACCTGACCTGAATGGGGTGCTGAGTGGTTCCGGAGCCCTCGGTGGCAAGGACCCAGCTGCAGGGACCCAGCCGGGCCGCGGTGGTTCCGGAGCCCTCGGTGGCAAGTTGCGTGCCCTCCGCGGCCTGGGTGGCCCAGGGATGCTGGAAGGGGAGCCAGACTCGGAAAGCGGGGCGCGGGATTGAGTGCGTCGGAAGCTCTTGGGACTGAATGACTTAGAGATTAACTGGCAGTGCCTGGTGGCACCCGGGCCCGCGGCGTCGGGGATGGGTCAGGTGGGGAGTGGTGCGGGGGGCTCGGCTGTGGGGCCGGGTGATGCCTGAGCCCGGGCTGGGTTGCTCACCGATGTTCGGGCTTGGCTGGTGCTGGGGGGCTAATTAGTAACTGTGGCCTGGCCCGCGGAAGTTTGGGGCCTCCCCGGGGGCTGGATGACATGAGGGCCTGATGAATGTGAGTTGGGGTGCTGTGACATGAGGGATCTTTTGGGGGTAACTGGGTAATTCCGGAACTGTTTGAAGGCATGGTGACTTGGCCTGTGTGAGAGCCATGTGACGTTAGGAACCTGTTGAGGGGGGCTGGAGGGCATCTGAGTCTGCTAAGGAGTCGGTGAGACATTTAGGCCCTAGTTGGGTGACATTGGGGACATGTTACAAGTGGCAGATGGTAGCAAAATGTCTGTTTGGAAGGCTAGCTGACAAAAGGGTCCTACAAAAGGGCTGCGAAGTTTCCAGCGTCTATTTAGAGGGGCTGAGTGATGTCAGGAGCCTGCTGGGGAATGAGAGACTTCATGGTTAAATCAGATGTTTTCATGCGGGGACTCTTCTTCCAACCTGTGTTTCCCACCGTGGTCTAGGATGAGATCCCAGCGCTGTCAGTGACACGGCCCCAGACTGGCCTGTCCTTCCTGGGGCCTGAGCCTGAGGACCTGGAGGACCTGTACAGCCGCTACAAGGTACATTCAGCCCCAATCCAGACCCTGCACAGGGCCCAATGTCCCCTACTCCGCCACCTTCCACTACTCCCTGGCCCAGCAAGGCCTAGAACCATCGCCTCCCCTCCCCTCCCCTCTCTGCTCACAGAAGCTGCAGCAAGAGCTGGAGTTCCTGGAAGTGCAGGAAGAGTACATCAAGGACGAGCAAAAGAACCTGAAGAAGGAATTCCTCCATGCCCAGGAGGAGGTGAAGCGAATCCAGAGCATCCCACTGGTTATCGGGCAGTTCCTGGAGGCTGTGGATCAGAATACAGCCATCGTGGGCTCCACCACAGGTGTGGGAGGGTGGGGAGCCCCTCATTCACTCACCTTGTTCATTGAACAACTGTTGAATGTTTCCTGGCCTGTGCCTGGAACTGTGCTAGGATGTACAACAGAAAACAAGGCAAGACAGTGTAATGGTGTTTTTCAGGGTATTTTGAGTCTGATGCAAAAATGGAAATAGATTTTATATTCTTTTCCTCTGTTTGTATATGTGTAATTTATGTAGTAAAAGTTTGACCAAGTTTAGCCTTACAGTGAGTGACACACTCTAATTGCTTTTCCATTCTGTTCTAGTCTTTTATTTTAAACCATGTTCTGATCATGACTCTCTAAATTGATTTCATGACCACTTCTGGGTTAGGACCTGCACTTTGAAACCATGGGTGAAATGTTAAGGGATTGGGTTCTGGTAAGGACACAGTACACAGTAGCTGCTGTTATTAACACGGGTCCAGGCCTTGCCTTCATAATGGTCATTGTCTCTGTATCTTATCTGCCTTTTTGGCTTCTCGCCTCTACTCTGGACCAAGCCATGTTCTTGTAAAGGTTGTAGGGAGAAGTGTGTGATTAGGCCTGGAATTGGACTGATGGGCTGATAGTGAGGTAGTGAAGGGAGGGAGAGATCCATAATGTGCCTTTGACCTTTGGACATAGGGGGACAGTGAGGCTATCCCTGAAGTGGCAACATGGTCAGAGGAGTAGGTTTAGGAGACAGTGAGTGCAGCTAGGATATCACGGGGAGGTGCCTGGGTGGCTACTGGACAGCCAAATCTGAAGGTCAGGAGAGAGGTTGGATTGGAGAGGTGAGATAAGTCTGAGCAGGAAACAGTCTGGTACAGAGATCTAGATGGGAGGCCTGAAACAGGGCAGGACTCAGAGGAGAGAGAAGAGAGATGGGTAGAGGGTCATAGTGACTGATGGGCTATGGAGGGAAGAGGAGAAAAGTCCAGGATGAAACTTGGGGCTTTTGCTGGTGACTAGGGACTGGGGGCCTGCCTGAGACAGATCCAGGAGGAGAAACACAGTTTGGGGGGAGATGTGAACACATAGGGACACAGTAGGTGAGAAATATAAAGGGAAGTCCGGGGCGGGGGGTGGCTGGGGGAGAGTCCAGGAGGCTGGTGGTCACCAGGTCTGTGAACATGGGGGACAGACTAGAGGAGGCGGGCTAGAGGTGGGGGAGCAGCCTGGGAATGAGTGAGAGGCTGGTGGCCTGGCCAGCACAACCGTGAGGTCATGAGGAGAGGACAGTTCTGGCACTTCTCTTTTTCCCTCCTCCCTTTCTGTCTTCCCCAGGCTCCAATTACTATGTGCGCATCCTGAGCACCATCGATCGGGAGCTGCTCAAGCCCAATGCCTCGGTGGCCCTCCACAAGCACAGCAACGCCCTGGTGGACGTGCTGCCTCCTGAAGCGGACAGCAGTATCATGATGCTCACTTCAGGTGAGCGGGCGCCTGGGGCCAGGGAGGCCTGAGAGGACCCTGTGCACCAGGCTGGGAGTCCCAGCTCTGCTCTCCCACCAGACCAGAAGCCAGATGTGATGTACGCAGACATCGGGGGCATGGACATCCAGAAGCAGGAGGTGCGGGAGGCTGTGGAGCTCCCGCTTACACACTTTGAGCTCTACAAGCAGGTGAGGAACTGCAGGGAAGGAGGAGGCCCTACTGAGTCTCATGTTAGTGACAGGATTCCCTGGCTCATCCTTCTTTCGCTACTTCTGCATTTCAGATCGGTATCGATCCTCCCCGAGGCGTCCTTATGTACGGCCCACCCGGCTGCGGGAAGACCATGTTGGCAAAGGCCGTGGCTCATCATACCACTGGTGAGCTGCTTAGTCCCTCCCTCAAGCTCTGACCTTCTGGGCTTTTCCCGTCTGTCTCCCTGCTCTCTCATCCGCCCCAGGAAATGGCACAGCACAATGATTTAGAACACGGGTTATGGGGTCAAAGCCCCATTGTGCTTCTTAGTCATTGGCTGTGCAGTCTTGGACAGGTGACTTTACCGCATGCCTCAATTTCCTCATCTAATAGAAAACTCACTTCACAGCATTATTGTGAAAATTAATAAAATAAGTCAGTGTTTTACTGTAGTGGGTTGTGACCCATTGGGAATTAGGAATTCAAATTCATGGCTTGCAACCAGCATTTTAAATGATGAAACAGAACAGAAGATATAAGAGTTTATCCCATATAAGGAGATGTCTTAGTGTTTTGAGAAACTGGTTTCACACACATGTGCACACACATATATATATATAGGTTGTCCCCCAAAAATGTATGCAGTTTGAATTATTATAAAGTCTATGTCTATTAACATACAGTTCATTTACAAAATTGAAAAGAATCTACAGAAATGCATAATTTTTTGTTAATGCCTGTTTTCAAACTGATGACCATTCTGGTCCAGGCACTGCTGATAATTTTAATATCAAGAATCATTTCATTCAGTGTTTGTGTGCCCGCAGTTCATTGACTCTTTCTGGTTTTATACCATAAATTTTATCTTTTATGTATCCCCATAAAAACAAACAAACAAAAAAACAGTGTAGTGGCACCTTAGGATAAATTTTCTTTGTTCAAAGCTTAGTCTGGCTTCACCCAATATTTTAAATCAATTAAACCTGAAAAGGAGTGAAAATTAAACGAGTTATCAGCTGTTAAATTGTGTATAAATTTTTTTGGACACCCTATATATTGTGGTTGTTTACAAATGTATTCTTGTAGGTTCCAGGCAGAATGTCTGGAAATCAACATATTGGTATTTATAAAGCCTAAAGACAGGGCTCAGCACATCTTAGCATCTTCATACGTGTGAGGCAGGGAGCAGTAGAGAGCAGTGGTTTAGCAGCAGGTTTTCTGGACCAGACTGCTGGGTTTGAAATCTGGCTTCCCTACAGCTACTTATGTAAGTTAATCCTACTTATGTAAGTTAGTTTATGTAACTACTCAGTAAGTTAACTTCTCTGACTCCCGTTTCCTATTTTCCTGGGTTGTTCAGAGGATTAAGTCAATATAAAGCTTCTAGAAGCTTACCCGGCATACAGTAAATAGGCAGTGAACGTTAGCCATTTTCAAGATTGTTCATTTGCTTAGCAGTTCATTTGACTTTTGCCCTCCAATGCCCTGTGCTGGGATCCAACAGTGACTCAAACTTGCCCCCTGCCTTGGAGAAGCTCCCAGCCTGCTGGAGAAAAAGAACTAAACACTTATAATTAATCATTTAGTTCACATTTACTGAGCACCTAGTATGTGCTAAGCTGAGTTGTAGGTGCTGGAGACATGGCAGTGAACAGAGCAGAGCTTCCATTCCTCATGGTCATAGAGGTGGTATCTTAGTTGGGGAAGCTCTTGAACAAATAAGTGAGTAGATTATGTCACATGGTGATAAGTTCATGAAGAGAACAACTAACAGAATAAGGGATAGAGAATAATGGGGCTGCAACTTCACATGTTAAACTTTAAGAAACAAATTAAAAAGGAGGAGCCCAGGACAAACCTGTCTTCAACCCCATTGCTAGTTGTCAATTATGTCAGAGATGTGCCTGTGGGCCCTTACAGCAAAGGGGAAGTCGGCGCCCAAGGTGAGGTAGAATGATACCTTTGTGCATGGCAACCTATCTGTTTTCCTACTGATTTTTCAAGTGCTCTAGAAACCAGGTTTTTTTTCTGTATCTTGGTCCATGAATGTCTCTAGCTCTTCTCCACAGACATGTTGAAGCACAGATGCATTTGTTTTTTGTTTGTTTTTATAATGTCCTGACAGTTAAAAGTCGGACAAAAAAAACAACACATCTGTGCACAGGGTTCGTGACTTGTGCTGCTGGGTTCTTATGGGATGGAAGCAGATGGCTGGTCCTTGACGCTGGATCTGGGACCCAGTCCAGGGTGTAAGGGAATAACCTGGCTACTTGGAGTGGGCATCCAAAGGAGGGGGTGCCCTCAGGGAATTTCCAATTTCAGTTAAAGCAGAATGAGCCCTACAGGAGACACGTCCACATCTAACCCTTGTCATCCTACTCTCAGCTGCATTTATCCGGGTCGTGGGCTCGGAGTTTGTACAGAAGTACCTGGGTGAGGGCCCCCGCATGGTCCGGGATGTGTTCCGCCTGGCCAAGGAGAATGCACCTGCCATCATCTTCATAGATGAGATCGATGCCATCGCCACCAAAAGATTTGATGCGCAGACAGGGGGTGAGTGTTACCCAGATAGGGTCTGGGGTCTCGTACGTAATGCCCTGGACTAACTGTGTTGCATACTCCAGCTGACAGGGAGGTTCAGAGAATCTTGCTGGAGCTGCTAAATCAAATGGATGGATTCGACCAGAATGTCAATGTCAAGGTTCGGGGTTTGGAATGGACAAGGGAGGTGTGGTATGGGAATCGGGAAGGTAGGGCTGGCACGTGAGGGGGCAGTTATGGTGGGAAGGAGGGTGTAGTGGGGAGAGAGGTCTGAGCCAGCCTGTTTCCAATGCCAGGTGATTATGGCAACGAACAGAGCAGACACCCTGGATCCTGCCCTGCTGCGGCCAGGACGCCTTGACCGTAAGATCGAATTTCCACTCCCTGACCGCCGCCAGAAGAGATTGATTTTCTCCACTATCACCAGCAAGATGAACCTCTCTGAGGAGGTTGACTTGGAAGACTGTATCCTGCTCTAGAAGTGAGGGGAGGGCCACAGTTGGGAATGGGGATTGGATCTTCACTCCACCTCTGCCTTCACCATGACCCAGATTGTACGGGGGGTGGGGGGTAGGGGGGGCCAAACTCCTGGAAGGGGTGGTGGTGACAAAGACAGCCCAAGGACGACTTCCTACTCCAGACATTCACCCTGCCTGCAGGGAATGTTTCCTTAACTCACCACTGCAGATGTGGCCAGGCCAGATAAGATTTCAGGAGCAGATATCAATTCCATCTGTCAGGAGGTGAGTGATGGTTTTTCTCTGGATCCTTCCTCTTTCTGATCATTCTATTGCAATCCTGTCCCTTTTTGCCTCCCTGGGGTAGCGGGCCCTGTCTGTCTCTTCCTCCACCATCACTAGGGGCAGGGAGTACATTTTAACTCTCGTCTCTTAACAGAGTGGAATGCTAGCTGTCCGAGAGAACCGTTACATTGTTCTGGCGAAGGACTTCGAGAAAGCATACAAGACAGTTATCAAGAAAGATGAGCAGGAGCATGAGTTTTACAAGTGACCCCTCCCCTAACCACAGGACCCAGGGACTTCCCTCACCTCCCCAACCACTGTCCCCAAACCTAGTTCTCTTTTCTCTTTACCCAGGGTTGATTTATTCAATAAATTTACAAGTTGAGTCAATCTAGTTTCTTCTTAGAAGTTTAACTCCTTTAGTATCCTGGGCCTTGAGTAGGATCCTCTGCCCCTCCTGTTCTTCTGGCAGATGAGTGGGTGAGGAACATGGCCTAGGCTACAGCTTAAGAAGAAAAAACTCAAACAAAATGACTTCAGAAACTTGGGGAAAGGGAAGGAAAATGAACTTCAGATCACAGCCTTGACCACAAAGTAAAGCCCCCGTATATCTCCCACCCCCATTCCTACAGGTAGAAGACCTTTTGAGTCTTTGGTGAGCCCTGCCTTCCTCACACTCGGGGAATATCAATGAAAGAGACAAACCCACAGAGTCCCAGAGCAGGGACTGGGGGATATGTAAGAGGGGAGGTTGATTGCCCAGGTTCTGTGACTGTCTCTGGCTCTTCTCCAAATGGTCTTGTCAGGGCATAGATGCATCTGGTTGGACCAATTCCCACTCTTGAGGTCTGTCCAGATACCTCTTCCTCTGGGCAGCCTTCCCTGGTGCCCCAGTTGGGGAAGGAGCCTTCCTCTGTACATCCCTGGCACCATGCAAGTACTCTGCTTGGCTAGACGTTCTCATGTGCTTGCCTGTCCCCCAGACTGAAACCTGTATGGTAGTCAGGGATTACAGCTTGACTGCAATTCAAGTCTCAGCACCTACACATGGTAGACATTCACTTTATTGAACAAATATATGAATGTCACTGTATACTTAGGAGCAAAATGGGAAAAAGGTGTATGGGGAATCACGAATCACTGAAGGACAGGTGATTCCTCCATTGATGGGCAGAGCAGAGAAAATTCTCCCTCCTTCCTAGAACCTCACTAAAAGGAGAGACAAGGACACAGGAGAGAGGAGATGGTAGCAGTGCAGTTTTGGAAAGAGGCAGATACCTGCTCATGATGTAGCAGACCTGGGGAGGCATGAACCTGAACTGAAGGGAAGCGCAGAGACAGATTCCCGTTTCAGAAATCCGAGGTGCCAGATTCTGAAGTGGGGCTGGAAACAGGACTACCTGACAGGTTTTATAAAACTCCGAATTCATACATCCAGTGTGATTAGAACCTGGTGTGTACTACGTAAACAAGCTATGTTATTCCAGGCCCATGACCCTTCTCCAGCCTGGATGAAGACCTCAGGTTTAATCGGAAAAGGCTGACCCAGCGATCTCTGGGCCAGTGGGCCTGGAGCATGGATGAGAGGGGGTTCCATGCTGAAGACAGGATTAAGTGAGAGCCCAGGCAGGCAATTGAAAGAGTCCTGAGGAAGCAACAGCATGAGAGGAAAGTGAGCTAGTAAGACACCTACAGTCTTCATCTTTCACATTCGGTAGCCATTAAAACCTAAAACTGATGAGTTCACAAAAGCATATAATGTAGCAACACGGAACTAAATTTCCACAGAAACGGGAGGATGGGAAGTCGTCGCCTCTTGGAAGCAGGGAAATAAGGGGTGAGGGTGCCATGGGGATGCTTTTTGTTTGATTTGTTCTATACTTTCTACAATATTTGGCCTTTTATTTTTTAAATATATTTTTATTGATCTCAGAGAGGAAGGGAGAGGGAGATAGAAACATTGATTGGTTATCTCCTGCACACCCCACCCCTGGATAAAGCCTGCAACTCGAGAATGTGCCCTGATCGGAATTGAACCCTGACCTCCTTGTTCACAGGTCAACACTCAACCACTGAGCCATGCCGACCCGGCAATATTTGACCTTTTAAATGAGCCACTTAAAAATGACAACAAAATCACAGAAAAAGAAGAAAGGGATCTGACAAGCCAGTAGATACTTGGAAGGAGAATGATAAAAGAGAGAAATTGCCCAAGTGACAAAACACCCTAAACATCAGGGAAGGGTAGAGATTGGGAAAAGAGAACAAAGCCATGTGCCCCAGAAATGACAGCAAAGTAAGTAACGCAGGGGTAGGATATTGCCACAACCTGAACAGAACATCCTTTTTGGAGTTAGGATGGTGGTGCAACTTGAAGCATCTGCCTTAAGCTCCGTCAGTCAGAGTCCTCATCAGTTAATGGGCATAGTACTCAAGTCCACGGACAGTGAGCAGAGTACATGACATAACACACAATGTAAACAGCTTAAAGTACTAGACAGTGAGGGAAAACCCAAGTCCTCCCCAAAAGCTGTGAAGAGCTCTCCTCTTGAAAGCAAGAGGAATTTGATTATGATTAGGCACTGTCATAAGTCTTATCTATAATGAAGACAGACCAGAGTGAGATGAAAGCTGTAATTGGCAAGAGGTAGCAGCCACTCGTATTAGCTGGGAGAATGGATATTGGGTTCTGACATACTGCCTCTATGTCTCCAACACCCTACTTGGGCTCCACCACCCCTATTTGGGCTCCAACACCCAAGGTTCTGAAATCCTCACACTCAGGTTGATGTCCCCATGCTGGTCCATTCGACCACTTGGAATGCCCTCTAGGAGGCTTCCGCCCTGCACCAAGCCACCCCCTGCATAAACAGCCACCTCATCCCACTCAGGCTCCGAAACCCTGCTCTGAGCCAATCTAAGGCTTTGGGACTAAACTGTTCAGAAAGAGAAGAGGAAGAGCAATATGTGTTATAATTTGAAATAAAGCAGGTCATTCTCTGATGGACTATGCATGGTCTTTTAAATATATATATATTTTTATTGATTTTAGAGAGGAAGTGAGAGGGAGAGAGTGATAGAAACATCAATGAGGAGAGAGTCATTGACTGGCTGCCTCCTGCACACCTACTGGGGATCAAGCCTGCAACCCTGGCATGTGCCCTGACCAGAATCGAACCCATGACCTCTTGGTTCACAGATTGATGCTCAAGCACTGAGCCACACTGGCTGGGCTATGCATGGTCTTAAACATGTTCTTTGCCTTTATGAGCCAAGGTTTTCTCTTCAAAAAGTAGAACTAATGAAGTCTGACTCACAATCCAGAATAACTGACCAAGTGTAAGTTCACTATTCTTTGGCACACTGCCTTTCCAAGCATAAAGTCGTTTCCTCAGTCCAAGACTTTCACATTTATCTGCCAAAGACTCCTAACAGCACCAAAAGATTAATTTTTAAAAAGATTATGATTTGCCTTTTTCTTTATGAAAAAATTCAATTGACTATTTAAAAATTATTTGGCAGGTAAACTGCAAATCTTTGGTCCAAATCTTTAAATAAAGCTGATGCTGCAAGAAGATGCAACGTATTTTTTATTCCACAGAACAGGCGTGTGGTTGCATAAGATCATAAACATAGTCACGATTCCACTGGTACCCATCATGTCCCACATCTCCAGATCTCAGATTCACATATTCCATCTTCATACAGCCTGGCTTGCACCCAGACACCCCACAATCCCAGTCACACTCCGACCCACACATCCACACCATCCAACGCGTATTACGACAGGCGCAGGCAGTCAAAATCTCCCACCGAACCTGTCACCTCGCTGCTTACAGTCACCAATCAGGCTCCCCAGCGTTCTGTGACCAACAGCAGAGGGGCGAGGTTGGTCCCGCAACCCTCACGGTGACACACAGGCGCACGTTCACAAGGCCAGATACAAAGAGACACACACACACACACACACACACACACACACACACACACACTTTTTAAAAATACACATATAGAGCTCATGCTGTGTACGAGAAGCTGGGACTACCTCTGGGGAAAAAACTGACAAAACCCGCCTCCCAGCTCCCGCACGCATCCGCCTCAGGGTTGCACCCACAGACGCATTCGGCGGCCCAGCACTGGCAGCCGGCGAATCCACACAGCCC
>NW_006290668.1:158990-160075 GCF_000327345.1 Myotis davidii | reverse complement strand
CCAGTCCGCGCGCGTCTGGGCCTGCGCCAGCGCATTCAGCGCCCGAGCCCACCGGCTCCCGGCTGTGGACTACATTTCCCAGAATCCCCAAGGGCGGCGTTAGCTGAGACTCTGAGGGCCCTCTGTGGTGCGTTCTAGGTGATTCCGGCAGCCCGGGTGAAATCTGTCTGTCGCAGTCGGAGCGGGTGGACGAGGGGGAGGGGAGTGGGCCTAAGTGAGAGGGAGCGGGCCTCCTCGGAGTAGGAGTGAGGTTGGGGCTGCAGCCCAAATAAGGGGCCTGGGGTGCGGGCGGGGCGCATCGCGCCGGGAGCCTCAGGCCTGCGCGTGAGGAGCACAGGAGGGGAACTACGATTGAGTGTGACAGGCGGTGTGTGCGCATGCGCGCGCGGGGCCTGCTGTCAGGAGCCGGTGGGGCTTCCGTGACCGTGACGGTGCCTGCGGGTCCTTATCCCGCCCTCCTCAGGGCCACAGAACAGTGTCCCCAAAGAGGAAAGTCAATGCCGTGTTGAGCCCTAAGACGAGGGTTCCCAGCTACAAGGCCCACTCCTGGACGTGGGATGGCACTTCTTTCAGCATTTCATATAATACTGGTTTGGTGGTGATGAATTCCTTTAGCCTTTCCTTATCTGTGAAGCTCTTTATCTGACCTTCAGTTCTGAATGATAGCTTTGTTGGATAAAGTAATCTTGGTTGTAGGTTCTTGGCATTCATCACTTTAATATTTCTTGCCACTCCCTTCTGGCCTGCAAAGTTTCTGTTGAGAAATCAGCTGACAGTTATATGGGCACTCCCTTGTAGGTAACTAACTGCTTCTCTCTTGCTGATTTTAAACTTCTCTCTGTCTTTAAGCCTTGGTATTTTAATTGTGATGTGTCTTGGTGTGGGCCTCTTTGGGTTTATCTTGTTTGGGACTCTCTGTGCTTTCTGGACTTGCATATCTATTTCCTTCATCTGGTTAGGAAAGTTTTTGGTCATTATTTATTCAAATATTTTTCTCCCTGACCCCTGCCCTCAAATTAATTTTTAGAGAGAGTAGAAAGGAGGTATGGAGGGAGTGAGGCAAGAGACAGAGAGGGAGAGAGCAA
>NW_006290668.1:154433-158003 GCF_000327345.1 Myotis davidii | reverse complement strand
GTACTTCCGCACCACACATCCTCTGAGTCTCGGTATGCTTTTCTCTTTCCTTCTAGTTGTAAAATTTCCACTCAGCCACGTTCCTGTGGTTTTGGATGATGTCCGTTCTGTATTTAGTTGTATTCTTGAAGTGGTTGTACAAGGCAGCAATCTCCGGTGTTTACCTATGCCGCCATCTTGGTTTTCCTCCAGGAAGTTTTTTATTTCTCTTGATCTCATTGGTAACTTGCTCATTGTTTAATAACATGCTATTTAGCCTCCATGATTTTTTTTTTTTGGTGTTTTTACTATAGTTGATTTCTAATTTCATTCCACTGTGATCTGAGAAGATGTTTGATATGATTTCAAGCTACTTGAACTTGTAGAGACTTCTTTTGTATCCTAACATGTGGTCTATCTTTGTGAATAATCCATGTGCACTTGAGAAGAATTTATATTCAGTAGCTTTCAGGTGAAATGTTCTATAAATGTCAATTAAATCCATCTGATCCAGTGTGCCCTTTAGAGTCACTGTTTCCCTGTTAATATTTTACCTGGAAGATCTATCCAGTGACATCAGTGGGGTGTTAAAGTCCTCTACAATGACTGTATTTTTGTCAATCTCTCCCTTAAAGTCCTCTAGAAGTTTTGTTATATATTTAGGTGCTCCTATATTGGGTGCATATATGTTTAACAGAGTTATATCTTCTTGTTGGATCGATCCCTCTAATATTATGTTATAACCTTTGTTGTCTCCTGTGATGACCTTCATTTTGAAGTCTATTTTGTCAGATATGAGTATTGCTACTCCAGCTTCTTTTTCTTTTCCCTTTGCATGAAATTATTTTTTCCATCCCTTCACTTTCATCCTGTGTGAGTCTTTTGTTCTGAGGTGGGTCTCTTGTAGACAGCATATAGTTGGGTCATGTTTTCGTATCCATTCAGCTACCCTATGTCTCTGGATTGGAGCATTTAATCTATTTACATTTAAGGTATTGATAGGTACTTATTTATTTCCATTTTAATTCTGTATGCCTAGTTTTCTCTTTCTATTTCTTCTTTTCATTACAGCAATCCCTTTAGCATTTCTTGTAATGCTGGTTTGGTGGTGATACACTCATTTAGCCTTTTTTTTTTTGATCTGGGAAACTCTTTATGATAGCCTTGATTGATATAGTAATCTTGGTTTCAGATTCTTGCTTTCCATTACCTTAAGTACTTCATGCCATTCCCTTCTGCCCTATAGAGTTTCTGGTGAAAAATCAGGTGGCAGCCTTATGGGGGCTCCTTTGTAGGTAACAGTTTGCTTTTCTCTTGCTGCCTTTAAGATTTCCTCTTTGTCTTAGCCTGTTTGGCTCAGTGGATAGAGCAGTGATGGCGAACCTATGACACACATGTCAGAGGTGACACGCGAACTCATTTTTTGGTTGATTTTTCTTTGTTAAATGGCATTTAAATATATAAGATAAATATCAAAAATATAAGTCTTTGTTTTACTATGGTTGCAAATATCAAAAAATTTCTATATGTGACACGGCACCAGAGTTAAGTTAGGGTTTTTTAAAATGCTGACACGCCAAGCTCAAAAGGTTCGCCATCACTGGGATAGAGTGTTGGCCTGTGAACCAAAGGGATCCAGGTTTGATTCTGCTCAAGGGCTCATACCTTGGTTGCAGACTCCTCCCTAGTCCAGGCCCTGATCAGGACTATGTAGGAGGCAATCAATCGATGTGTTTTTCTCACATCAATGTTTCTCCCTGTCTTTATCCCTGTCTTCCACTCTCCCTAAAAATCGATGGAAAAATATCCTTGGGTGAGGATTAACAAAAAAAAACAAACAAAAAATTTCTCTTTTTGTCTTTAATTTATTTATTTATTTATTTTTGGCATTTTAAATATGATGTGTTTCTATGTGGGCCTGTTGGGGTTCTTCTTGCTTGGGATTCTCTGTTCCTCCTAAATTGTGTGACTTTTTCCTTTACCAGGTTAGGAAAGTTCACTGCCATTATTTCTTCAAGCACATTCTCTATCTCTTTCTCCCTTTCTGCCTCTTCTGGCACACCTACTATTTGAATATTGTTATCTTTCATGTTGTCCCACAGTTCCCTTAAGCTGTCCTCCTTTCTTATTTTATTAAATTTTTTATCTTTTTGGTTTTCTGACTAATTTTTTCTACCCTGTTTTCTAATCTTCTAATTCACTGATCTGATTCTTGGCTTCATCTTTTCTGTCCTCCTTTTTAAAATTATTTTTTCTTTTTCGGTTTCTCATTGAGTGATTTTTTTCAACCCTGTCTTCTATTTCACTGATTTGATTCGATCCTCGCCTTCCCCTAATATGCTGTGTATTCCTTCCAATGTGTTCTTTATCCGTGCTATGTCATTCTTTATTTCTGTTTTCATAGTTACTATATCTTTTTTCATGCTGTTGAGCATCTTTACCATCATTATTCTGAACTCTATATCAGATAAATTTCTTATCTCCATTTCATTTATCTCTGCTTATGGAGAATTCTCTTGTTCTTTCATTTGGGGTTGTTTCTTTGTCTCCTCATTTTGGCTGCTGTTGGGGCTGTTGACTATGTATTGGGTAGATCTGTTATGCCTCTCAATCTGTAGTGCAGGACAGTGTCAAATGCTGTTTCTGACTAATTAGATCAGGCAAAGACTCGAAGCCTCCAGAGACTACCTCTGCCTACAGAGTGTTAGGATTCCATCTTGAATAGCCCTAGGCAATCATCCACAGGTGTGGCAAGAGTTTTTTCCAAGAGGGTGGAGCAATTGCTTCTGCCTGGAGGCTAATTGTTATCCTCAATCTCTTAATGGGCCTCAGAAACTGCACTGTGGGGCAAGGTATTTTCCAATAGGGTGGGTCAACTGTCTTCCCCCCCTGGCAAAGCCCCCTCGATAGCAAATGTCTGTCTCTATGTGGTCTCCACTTTCCATCCTCGGTTATCAGGGTTCTCTCCAGCGAGTCTTCACTTGGTTATTCAGGAAGTTTTTCTGTATTTTAATTGTAATTCCAGTTTGGTCCTGGGAGTGTGTCTGTTCAGCATCCACTTACACCACCGCCATTTTTAATCTCCTTGCCAATATCTTCATTGTGGGGGCTTCCAACCAGAACCATCCAGAGAAGCCAACTCCTCACCACCCCCAAAACAGACACAAAGTATATGATAAATGTTTCTTGCTTTAAATTGCCCTTTTTAGAGAAAATATTGCTGTTGTGCATAGTGGCCACCAGATGGCACCTGGATTCCAAGGATGGAAACTTAAAGGATGCCATTATGAGAGGTAAAATCAACATATCTTAGTCCTGAAGACAGCTGATCAATGAGTCTCCTTCATCATTGATGTTTCTATCTGTCTCTCTCTCCCCTTTCCTCTCTGAAATCAATAAAAAATATTTTTAAAAAATAAAACAATGTATCACAATCCTAATAAAAATGTCATCAGACAACTTGATTCTTAGATTAATTTGGAAGGATAATGGGCAAAAAAGGAGGAGGGGGAGAAGTGAAGTGTTTTTAATACCAGATATTAAAAACAATACAATATTATTGGTGCAGCAATATGTAAGAATTAGGTGTTA
>NW_006290668.1:141799-152985 GCF_000327345.1 Myotis davidii | reverse complement strand
CTCCTACGTGTAGAATTTCCACTCAGCCAGCCCTCCTGTGGTTCTGGATGGTGTCCGTTCCATGTTTCAGGTGTAATTTGAATTGGTTGTTCGAAGCAGCAATCTCCGGCGTTAACCTATGCCGCCATCTTGGTTCTCCTTCTTTACTTTCTTAGCTCCAGAGAAGAGTAAACTAGATGAAGTAGCTTTGGCATTCCCCACTGCTGACCTTGTGTAAAGTTATTACCAATTCTTACTTTCTATGGGCTATTTTTCACTAGGTGTTCATTGGTAAATCCTAATGGGGGCCTCTAAAGGATTTCAATGCTTTCAAAGCTCTAAGAAATAAAACTCTAATGCAGAAATTGAAAAAAATATATATATTATTGGTTCAGGAATAAGCATAAAGATCAAGTGAAGGATTAGAAACACCAGAAATAGAAACAATTGCTTATGGAAGTGTATTATATGATTGTATAATAGTTTTTAATTTAGCAATGGACTTTTTAAAAATATTTTTTTTATTTCAGAGATGAAGGGAGAGGGAGAGAGAGAGATAAAAACATCAATGATGAGAGAGAATCACTTATCGGCTGCCTCCTGCACAGCCCCTACTGGGGATCAAGTTTGCAACCCAGGGATGTGCCCTTGACAGGAATTGAACCCAGACCCTTCAGTTCACAGGTCGATGCTCTATCCACTGAGCCAAACCAGCTAGGGCGTGATGGACTTTAGAGAAGTTTTTAATATAGTAGGGTTGGAGCAACTAGATAACCAAAAGCATAGCTTGAATCCATTCCTCACACTGGTACCAGATTAAATCCCAAGTGTATCAAAGATCTAAGTGAAAAAACACAACCTCACACACAATAAAAGAAAATTCTGGTGAGTCCTCTAATGACCTGGCAATAGGGTAAATTTTCCAACTATTCATCAAAATCCAGAAGCAATAAAAGAGAATTTTGTTAACTGGCCAAACAAAAATGAAAACTTTGTGCTGTTCCAAAACACAAACCCTCCAGACACAAGCTGAAAACTTCAGATAACAAAATAAGAAAAATATGTTCAACTTATATCACAAAGGACTAGTATTCCTAAAATTTGAAAAGCTTCTAAAAATTGAGTGGGAAAAGACCAAGAAATCTCTTAAAAATGGGAAAGATACGTGAACAGAGTTAACTTAAAAAGAAATGCAAATATTTCCACATATGATATGCTCAACTTCATTCATAATAAAAAAATTAAAACTGTACTGAAATCCTTTTTCTCACCTATCAACTAGCAAAAGTCCAAACGTTTGACAAAACTCCATTGGCAATGCTGTGGGGAAAGAGGGATTCTCACACCTTACTGGTGAAATGCAAAAAAGTAAAAAAATAAAAACAAAACAAAAACCCTCATCTAGGATTCTACTGCAAAGACCTGCAGATGGAAAAATAAAATGCCACATAAGTGTGCCTCTTCATTGCAGCACTATTTATAATAGCAAAAAACTGGTAACTATTGATGTGTTCATCTATATATATAAAAGGCTAATATGTAAAGTGTCCCCTCGGGAGTTTGACTGGGAAACTGAGTTCAATTGTGTGCTTACCACCAGGGGGCGGCGCAGAACAAAGGAAGGCCCCGTGGACAGCTGGCAGCCAGAAGGCCCCCATCAGCCCTGATCGCTTGCCAAGCCTAGGGACCCTACCCATGCATAAATTTCGTGCACTGGGCCTCTAGTGAATAATAAAGTACTGGTTAAATCAACTATGCACATCCACAGAAATAGAATACAGTAGAGCTGTAAAAAGAAATATATTAGGATTATATATACACTAGAGGCTCAGTGCACGAATTTGTGCATGGGTGGGGTCCCTCGGCCTGGCCCGCAATCAGGGCCAATTGGGGCCAGCCAAGGGGAGGGACCGCTGCTGGCCAGGGGAGAGGCCGTGGGAGGTTGGCCGGCTGTGGGAGGTTGGCTGTGGAAGTGCACTGACCACCAGGGGGCAGCTCCTGCGTTGAACGTCTGCCTCCTGGTGGTCAGTGTGCATCATAGCTACCAACTGGTGCTCTCTGGTTCTGGGTGCATCACCCAAGAACTGCAGCTGCCAAGTCACAGCAGCTCAGCAGCTCCTGTTTTGAGTGTCTGGCCCCTGGTGGTCAGTGTGCATCATAGCTACCAACTGGTCATCTGGTCATAACGCTCGCTTAGGCTTTATGTATATAAATAAGGTGGGGGGGGCGGGTAGTGACCTCCAAGATTCAGTAATTCCTCACTTAATATTATCAATAGGTTCTGTGACTAAGCAAAACAACTTATAATAAAACCATTTTACCATGAGTTAATTGATATAAACAAGAGTTAAGTTCTGAACATTATATAAAAAACGACATTGATTGAAACGCTGTTATTCAAGGACCTGCTGTATAGTTAAGTGGGGGGAAAAGCAAGGTGCGGGAAGCAGCACCAGGGCTCCTGGAGCTGGGAACAGACTGTGCGCCACCGCCTGGCGCTGATGGAACTGGTTTTGCAAGTGTTAGAAAATGACAAACTGGATTCAGCTGTTGCTACAGGAAGGCACTGCCACGGCTGCTGCCAGTGAAGTGAAATGTCGCTCACAGTAACAGATGGCAAGTCCCTTCTGGGGAAGGTGTGCAACTGCGCAGGGAAGGGGTTCCCGGGAGGCAGGACTTTCAGTGATAAAATTGGGAGAGTCCTGGGCAAACCGGGAGGAGTTGGTCACGCTGCTGCTGAAGTCTCCTGGCAAACCCTGTTTCCCGAGTACGACAGAGAGCCGTCCAGCACCGCAGAAACGTGGTTTCCCAGCTCAGCGTTGGAAAGTGGGGAGCCGGAGGGTGGGCTTGGAGCTCAGAGACAGTAACTTCAGAACTGATGCTGACTCCAAACAATCCCCTGCTTCTCTGCTCTCCACCCTGGGGCTGCCATCAGAGGCGCTTTCTACGTTGGTAAAACCGATCATTTCAGACTCTTGACAAAATAATTTCAATACTGCCTATGATTTTGTGATTTGTAATAAATATTTAGTCTCTATTCTCTTTCTCGGCACAAAGCTCCTAAAACCCTTGGATTTCCTTTCCTACGTGAGAAGAGGATAAAGGTGAAAGGAGTGTCTTTGGATAACAAGCCCCTTCCAACCACACCTGACTTTTGGAAAGCCTGCAGGTAATCTAGGGACCGACTGGGGCTGGTTGCCAGGGGCTGGTTGCTTAGAGGGTTGTAATTTTCAGACCCACCCACCCAGGCTGGAGGTTGAGGTAATCGCCAATGGCCATAGAGTTGGTCAATCAAGCCTACATAATGAAGGCTCCCGGAAAACTGCTGAGGGGTTCAGAGAGCTTCTGGGTTGGTGAACGGCAGGAAATTGCTCCCCTCCCTCCAGATCTTGCCCTGTGTGTCTCTTCCATTTGGCTGTTCCCCAGTTGTATCCTTTTATAACAAACCAGTAGGCGGATTGTTTTCCTGAGTTCTGTGAGCAGTTCTAGCGGGGAATCCCCACTTTGTAGCCAAGTCGGACAGATTGTGGGTAACCTAAGGGCCCACTACTACTTGCAATTTGCACGGGGCAGGGGGTGTCTTGTGGGACTTGAGCCCTTCGCCTGTGGGATCTGATGCTAACTCCAGGGAGATAGTGTCACAATTTAATTGAGTTATAGGACACCCAGCTGGTGTCAGCAGAGAAGTGGAGAACTTCTTGGTATGGGAAAGAAACCCACGCATTGGTGAGCAGAATTGAAGTACTGAGAGTAGAATGGTGAGAAGAGGGAGAAAGAGCGTTTTTCCTTTTCACTATCTACTAGCCAATCAGGGTGAAATTTCAACTTCAGCATAAACGCCTCTTCAAAGTTATTTTCAGTTACAGCCCAGCCTCATCTTTGTTCCTGATCTTGATGCTCTAGAAATATATCAAACCTATGGGTTCCTAAAGCAAACCACATTCTCAAGTTGCTAGACCTTGAATATACTATTCCCTCATTTGGATGAGAAGCACATAGACCCCTTTTTGAGAAGAAAACGTAAGGTCAGAATATGTGGTTCCCCTTTAAGAATGAAAGTTAGCGTTTTCCATCTATAAAGTATAAGCTGGATTTAAAGGCCAATGAAAATCTTAAAGTAAATGTATTTTTCAATTCCACAGAATTTACTGTTCTTAAAAAAAGATAAGAACACTCCCTGTGCTAATGAAACTTGTTAGTTTTTATTTCCTGCTAAAGCTATTTTTACTTGAATTCTCTTTAACGCTTGAAACATTTTTAGATAAATTCCATAGATGAAAAGCGATAGTTGGTTTGAAAATTAGACATGGTTTATAAAATCATGTCAAATGATCTAAAAGATTTAACAATAGTTTTCTAAGCTGGTTCTTCAACTTGAAGGCCATAAACTTCTTGTGCGGTTAAGAGCATGGTTTTGCTTCTCTCTCTCTCTCTCTCTCTCTCTGCTGAAATACTTTTTAAAAAATGAATCATGTGGTTTCTGTCCAGTCTTGTTTTTTCCCAACATAAATCCCTTGTAAAGGCTTCCAGGGCAAACGGGCTCTTTATCAGATCCCACTAGCGCAGTGGTTCTCAACCTTCCTAATGCCGCGACCCTTTAATACAGTTCTTCATGGTGTGGTGGCCCCCAATTTCACTGTTACAAATTGAACATAATTAAAGCATAGTGATTAATCACAAAAACAGTATGTAATTATATACGTGTTTTCCAATGGTCTTAGGCGACCCCCGTGAAAGGGTTGGCTCGCGACCCACAGGTTGGGAACAGCTGCACTAGAATCAATACCTGTTTTAGTTGAATCACAATGGTTTGCATGACTGTCTTCCCACTCTGCTGTTCTCCTTTTGGGCAGTAACTGGGTTTTGGTCTTCGGACTCCATGTTTTTAGCGCAATATCGTTCCTATGGTAGGCACTCATCAGACAGTTCTTGAGTGGATGCAACAGCGCTTTTGATAAAAGCGTGTTCCAAGCAAGCCCAGCCAGTTATTCTCTAACCTTAGGCAAGTGCACGGGGCTCCCTGTGTCTCAGCTGACTCTGGGGTGGAAGGCAGGTGCAGTGGCTGCTGTGAGTGCTCGCCACACTGCTCCGCCTGGCAGTTGCCGTGGTGTGGCCTTGCTCATGGGAATGAACAGCCCTGGGGCACCTTCCCTTCCCACAAAAGGGATGGTAATGTTACCAAACCAAATGGGTGAGGCTCAGTGTGCCAGCCAACGCACAGCGAACACTGGAGTTTGCAATGGAGAATTAAAGCCATTTTATCTGCAGGGCACCGAGAAGGAGAACAGGAATCCGTCTATTGCTTGAAACCTCGATCCCCTGATGGCTTTTAAGCCAGGGTTTGAAACGCAAAGACTGAGAAGCCGGGGCGGTGGAGGGTGTGGGTGTGGGGGGGGGGAACAGGCTGGTGTGTGGAAGCACTGGTGGTGCGGGTTTTGATGGCAGAGTTTGGAAGTTGGGCATTGATGGTAAATTCAGCACCGGATCTTCCTGGACTTCTGAGAGGGTTCTGGTGCTCAAGCTCCCGTCATGTCCTGGCCCAAGACTGTGGTTCCAGGTGCAGCTGAAGGTCAACTTCTCTTCTCTGCACACGCTTCAGCAGCACGCCTGGCGTTGTGGTTCTCTCAAAGGCAACTTGTATCTTGTTAGAAACAGGATAGGACCATTCTGAGCTGGTTCTGTGGTTACAAGTTATAGCAATGACGGTTCCCACCTCATCTGTCGCCGTGAGGACTAAATGAGGTGATGCGCCCTGACTGGTTTGGCTCAGTGGATAGCGCGTCGGCCTGCGGACTGAAGGGTCCCAGGTTCGATTCCGGTCAAGGGCACGTACCTTGGTTGTGGGCACATCCCCAGTAGGAGGTGTGCAGGAGGCAGCTGATCGATGTTTCTCTCTCATCGATGTTTCTAACTCTCTATCCCTCTCCCTTCCTCTCTGTAAAAAATCAATAAAATGTATTTTATAAAAATAAATAAATGAATGGGGTGCTGCATGTAAGGTCCAGAGCGCAGTGCCTGTGACTTTAGACAGAACTTCAGTATTCACTGTCGGGGTTTTCCTTGAAATGTGGCCAATGGTACTCACTTCGCAGTGTTGTTTGAGGACTGAGAGGAGTAATGTGTTTGTGACTAACGGGGACTAGCGCATGGCAACAAGCACTCTAGCTTCTCTGCTCTGGGGCAACTCTGATCCCCATAACGCACCCGCTGACCGGCTGGCTCAGCTGCTTCTTGTGTATGGCCCAGAAAAAAAGTGTTCTCCGCGCGAAGGACCACTGGCTGATGCCAGGAGAGCAGCGCTCTCAGCCACAACCCCCTCCATCTCTCCAACTCTTACTGGGATGTCTTTTGAAAACACAGTAACTTTCCCAGGCCTTGTGGTCACACCACATTGGAGAGAGGGGCCAACTGCTGGCCTCGGGCTTGTTAGTAGCAAACACCACTCACAGGAGCAGCGGAGCAGAGCTGCCCCGCTGGGTTTGCAGTTGACTGAACCAGGAGGGAGAGAGGGGGGGGCACATTGATTGATTGCCCCCCCCACTCACGCCCCAACTGGGGACAGGGGTCAAATCTGAGACCCTTTTGTCCAAGGGTCAATGCTCTAACCATTGAGAAAACTGGCCAGGGCAGACCTTTGCTCCTTTTTATGGCTGAATAATATTCCATTGCATGAATCTAACACCTTTTTTTGTTCATCCATTCATCAGTTGATTAACATTTGGGTTGTTTCTGCTTTTTGGCTATTATGAACAATGCTACTATGAATGTTCTGTACACATTTGTGTGTGACCACATTCTCAAATCTCTTGGGAATATACCTAGAAATGAAATTGCTGGATTAAGTGGCAACTCTATGTTTAACTTATCGAAGGACAGGAATGTAGTTCAAAGGCAGTATTGAAGACTGGCAAAAGGAGTGTGCATTAGTTATATACAGATAACCACAGACTGGGTGGCTGAACAACAAAATTTAATTCCTCTCTCAGCAAAGTGAAAATAGAAGGATCTTATCTCAACATAATAACGGCCATATATGACAAACCTATAGCCAACATCATACTCAGTGGACAAAAACTAAAACCATTTCTCCTAAGAACAGGAACAAGACAGTGATGTCCACTTTCTCCACTCTTATTCAACATAGTACTGGAAGTGCTAGCCACAGCACTCAGACAAGGAGAAATAGCCTGGCCACGGTGACTCAGTGCTTGAGCTTCAACCTATGAACCAGGAGGTCACAGTTCGATTCCCAGTCAGGGCACATGCCTGGGTTGTGGCCTTCATCCCCTGTTGGGGTGTGCAGGAGGCAGCCAATCAATGATTCTCTTTCATCATTAATGTTTCTCTCTCTCTCTCTCTCTCTCTTCCTCTCTGAAATCAATAAAAGTATTTTTAAGAAGAAGAAATAAAAGGCATCCAAATTGGAAAGAAGGAAGTAAAATTCTCACATTATTTGTACATGACATAATAATGTACATAGAAAATCCTAAAGACTCCACCAAAAATTGCTGGATTTAATAAAGGAATTTGACAAAATTCACACCCAGAAATCGATGGCATTTTTATACACCAATAATGAATTGTCAGAAAGAGAAATTAAACAATCCCATTTACCACTGCAACAAAAATTAAGATACTTAGGAATAAACTTAACCAAGGAGGTAAATCACTTATACTCAGAGAACTACATGACGTTAAAAAATGAGCTAGAGGAAGATATAAACAAGTGGAAGGATAAACCGGGTTCATGTAGTGGTAGAATTAACATCATTAAAATTTCCATACTACCCAAGGCAATCCACAGATTCAATGCAATCCCTACTAAATACCAACAGCATATTTCACAGATCTAGAACAAATACTCCAAAAATTTATATGGAACCAAAAAAGACCCCAAATAGCTGAAGAAATCTTGAGAAAGAAAAACAAAGTTGGAGGGATCACAATACCAGATGTCAAGCTATACTACAAAGCCACTGTAATCAAAACAGCCTGATACTGGTACAAAAACAATGGGACAGAACAGAGACCCCAGATTAACAGTTGACATCACGCTCAATTAATAGTTGACAAAGGAGGCAAGAACATACAGTGGACTAAAGACAATCTCTTCAATGAATGGTGTTGAAAAATTGGACAGATACATGCAAAAAATAAAACTAGAGCACCAACTTACACCATACACAAGAATAAACTTAAAATGTATAAAAGACTTACATTTAAGTCAGGAAACCATAAAAATACTAGAAGAAACCTCAGACATCTCTCATAGCAATATGTTTACTGATACATCTCCTGGGGCAAAGGAAACTAAGGAAAAAGTAAACAAATGGGACTACATCAAAATAAAAGGCTTCTGCACAGCAAAAGAAACCATCAACCAAATGAAAAGGAAGCCCACTGTATGAGAGAACATATTTGGCAATGATACATCTGATAAAGGTTAATATCCAAAATATATAAGGAACTCATACAGCTTAACAAAAGGAAGACAAACAATCCAATTTAAAAAGCGGCAAAGGACCTAAATAGACACTTCTCCAAAGTGGACATATAGATGGCCAAGAGACTATGAAAAAATGGCCAATGTTACTGATCATCAGAGAGATGAAAATTAAAATGACAATGAGGTATCACATCACACCTGGCAGAATGGCTACCATCAACAAGTCAACAAATGACAAGTGCTGGTGAGGATGTGGAGAAAAGGGAACCCTAATACACTGCTGATGGGAACGCAGACTGGTGCAGCCAATATGGAAAACAGTATGAAGTTTCCTCGAAAAATTCAATATGGAACTGCCATTTGACCCAGTGATCCCACTTCTAGGAATATATCCTGAGAAACCCGAAACATCAATCAGGAAGAATGTATGCACCCCTCCTATGTTCATAGCAGCACAATATATAATAGGTAAGATCTGGAGACAGCCACAGTGCCCATCAGTAGATGAGTGGATAAAAAAGCTGTGATACATTTACACCATGGAACACTATGCAGCAGTAAAAAAGAAGGATCTCTTACTCTTTGAGACAGCATGGACGGACCTGAAGAGTATTATGCTAAGCGAAATAAGCCAATTAGAGAAAGACAAGTGTCACATAGTGTCACTCATATGTGGAATTTAATGAACAAAATAAACTGATGAACAAAATAAGATCCAGAGACATAGCCCTAACTGGTTTGGCTTGGTGGATAGAGCGTCAGCCTGTGGATTGAAAGGTCCCAGGTTCGATTCCGGTCAAGCGCATGTACCTTGGTTGCGGACACATCCCCAGTGGTGGGTGTGCAGGAGGCAGCAGATCGATGTTTCTCTCTCATTGATGTTTCTGGCTCTCTATCTCTCTCCCTTCCTCTCCGTAAAAAAAATCAGTTAAAAAAAAAGATCCAGAGACATAAAAGCATGGATCAAACTGTGGAATCTCAGAGGAAGCCGTGGGTGGGTGGATGGGTGGATGGGAAGAGATCAACCAAAGTACTTGTATGTATATATGCATAACCCATGGACACAGACAATAGGGTGGTGGAGGCCTGGGGGCGGGACATATGAAATATTTCCAACAATAAAGATTTTATTTTTTAATATAAAATAGCTATTTTCTTTATTTTTAATTTTTTATTGTCTAAAGTTTTACATATGTCTCCTTTTTCCTCAATTGACACCCCCCAGCCATTCCCACCCTTGGGCAAGCCCCCACCACCCGTGTTTGTGTCCATTTTTAAAAGAATCATTTTGTTCCATATTTGTGTGCCCTCAGTGCATCCACTGTTGCTGGTTTTGTGTACTGTAAACTTTATATTTTATGTATCCCCCATAAAAGTAGTCTAGTGGCACTTCATGTAGCCGGTCAAGTGGAATGAGAAGTTAACTAAAAGAGGAACCTTCTGCCAAGAACAGACCGGGGCCTGCAAGCGGGCCACGTCAGAACCAAGTCTTGCACGCAAGACTTATTGTTCAGAGGCAGAATTTCCTTGAGGTGATAAATAGTCCATGAGGGCATGGAAAGTACAAGGAAAGGTACACAGCTGCTGGTTGAGAGGGTCTTTGAACAATCCTGGAAATTAATAGTTTAATGTATAACTTAGCTCAGATGATCTCATAGGCATGCCTGTTTTTCATTGTCACTTGCTGTACTCCCCAATAAAAGCCGTGAGAACTTTGGAGGCTTTGCTCCTTGCCTGAGCGAGCAGTAGCCCTCTGCTTCTCTAAACTCAATCCTGCTGCCCGAGCTCATCTCTGTGTCACCGTTCACCTGCAGACCACCTGCACTTCAGGATAAATTTTCTTTGTTCAAAGCTTAGTCTGGCTTCATCCATTATTTCAAATCAGTTTAACCTGAAAAGGAGTGGAAATTCAGTAAGTTATCAGCTGTTCAGGTGTGTATACATTTTTGGGGACATCCATATATGGGACTTGCATCTCCGGCTCACACTCTATTTCTTTTGGACTGTGCTGTTCTAGAAGCTCCACCTGGAGACCATGTCTGATCAGGCTCACTCCAGTGCATGGAATCAGGACACCTTACCCTGGACCACCATCCCTACGGATTAGGGGGTTTGGAGCAAATGCCTCTAGCTAATGATATCTCTTTTAAATGAGTTGCAAGGACAGGAATAAATGGGAAACGGAGAAAAAGAGAGATGAGATCAGCACACAGTGCGGGAGACTGGAGAGGGACACAGCATGTACTGATGCCTGAGAGCCCATTGCTAACTTGACCCTGTGGAAAGCAGAATACTGATCCTCAAAGATGTGCATGTTCTAATCTCAGCAACCTGTCAATTCTTTATCTTAGGAGGCAAAAGAGACTTTGCAGATGTGATTAAGTTAAAGATTTTTAGATGATGAGCTTATCCTGAATTATCCAAGTGGACCCAATGTAACTACCAAAAGTCCTCATAAGACGAGGGAGGCAGGAGAGTCAGAGGAGATGCGATGATGGAAGCAGAGGTTGGAGTGACACAATTGCAGGCTTTGAAGGTGGACAGGGGGCCACGAGCCAAGAAACACCGGTTGCCTCTAGAAGCTGGAAAAGTCAAGGAAATTGATTTTTTCTTAGGGCCTCCAGAAGGAACCAGCCCCGCAGAACCTTGATTTTAGCCCAGTGAAATTCATTTCAGATTTTCGTCCTCCCAAACTATTACAATAATCTACGTTAGGCGCCGTGCACAAGCGCAGTGGGCGGGTTTCCCCGGGGCTACAGTC